>NC_142759.1:23843778-24165209 GCF_054948205.1 Urtica dioica subsp. dioica | reverse complement strand
TCTGCGGGTTGCGTCTCCCGTTCCCCGCGATCGTTCAGCAGATCTTGACCCGGCTCGGGGTCCATGCATGTCAGATGAGCCCGGCGTTCTATCGCATGTTGGCCACATGTTTCATGGAGTGGCACTGCCAGACGCAGCGTGCCATGACCGTGGACGACTTCCGTAACCAAGTCGCCGTCTTCCCGGCGCCGGGGCAGCCGGGATTCCATATGGCCCGTGCCCGGGGCAGCGTGAGGCTGGTCGAAGATTGTGACCCGCCTAGCCGCCGAGCGTGGGTATGGGTCACCTCGGACGCTTTCGGCGAGGCGCCCCTTTACTTCGGCGGAGCTCCCCTTTGTGAGAGAAATATTGGGGATGTCGGAAGCCTGCAAGGCTGGCGAGCGGTTCCGTTCCCCCGAGCTGATGGCGCTCACCAGGTGGATCCCGCCCTTTGCTCTGGGCACCGAGGAGGCGCTCCGGGCGAGCAGGCCCCCGAGTCCTGAGGCTCAATCAGCCGCCCCTGCTTCCCGAGGTATCTTTATGGTTTCGCAAAACTTGTTGTTTTGACAGGAACCTGACCTTTGTCACTTTGTTTTGTGTAGCTGCGAGGAGGCGAGCTAGGAGGCAGGCCCTTGCTTCTCGGGACCCCGAGTCAATGGCGGAGATTCGCTCTAGGGTCGCTGACTGCAAGGCGAAGGGCGAGCTCGTCGAGCCCGCCGGTCTAGTCGAACCGGAGTCTCGGGCTTCTTTGAAGAGGGCTTCGACATCGGCACCTCCCGATGAGCGTTCCGAACCCAAGAGGGCGAACTCGGCGGTGGAGCTAGAGGCGATAGAGGCCCGAGGGGACTGTTTTTGCCACCTTGAGGGATCCCCACTATCCTGGTGGAAGGGCGTGGTGTCGAAGGGTGACATCGCCTTCTTCCAGGCGGGTGTTACCGACGCTCAGAGGGTCAGTACTTCTGCTTTTATTGCAAGCGTAGGTTTTTAGTTTTAACCTTAGCTTCTTTGTCGTCGCAGGCGTATGCAAGGGTCGTGCGAAGCGACAGGATTTTGCATGACTTCATCCGGCGCTTAGGGGCATCCCAGGAGGAGCTCGCCCGGACGAAGGCTAGGTTGGCTCAGGTCGAGCGAGGTTCGCACCCGGGGGCGGAGACCGAGACGCTTCGAGACCAGCTTCGTAAGGCCAGGGTGGAACTCCAGATCGCACAAGGCAAGCGCGACGGAGCCCAACTGTCAGTGGCCAAGATGGCGGGCGAACTCACTGAAGAGCGGTGAGCTGGCGAGGTGGCGACCCGATCAGCGGAGATTTTTCGCACTGAGGTTACCGACCTTCGGAGGCAGCTGGACTCTCGATCCGACGCCTTGGAGACGTCACACCGCCAGCTTACTTCGAGCGAGGCGGCGCGAGTTAGGGCGAAGCTCGAGCGCGACTCTCTGGTGGAGGAAAACGCTCGACTCTCGTCTCGGATAGCTGAAGCGGAGCGGAGAGCGTCCGACTTGCAGGATGACTACGACATAGGGATCGAGGAAGCCCGTCGTGCCAGAGCAGTGGAATGTCGAGACACGACCGCGGCCGAGAACGAGGCTCGGGGGGTCACTTTTGATTTCTTCGACACTTTGTTCCCTCTGTTGGACGAGGGTGCTCCTTGAGCCGAGATGGCTTTCTTTTTCAGCGCGTATGTTTAGCGCTTTGTTTCTTTTCCTTTTCTAGGATTTACTTTTCACGCACTTTTGTTCAGCACGTGTTTATCAGAGCCGTGGCTCTTTTTATTTACGAGACATTTTTGTTGCTTTCATGTTGAATGCATATCTCATTTTTCGAGCACTTTTTTACTCGCATGTGCCTTCTTTGTGGGCTTATCGTGGCCCAGTGACTTCGCTTTGTGCCTTTCGGCGATCGAAGAGGTCATGCCGGGTAGTCCCCGGGGGCTTTGCATCCGTGCCATTGGCGACTAGACGTATAAGTCGCGCCGGGTTAGGCCGGCGTCTTTTGGAGTCCGTTCTTTTAAGCGACCGAGCTCGCCGGGTTAGGCCGGCGTCTTCGAGCTCGCGCTGCTTTGAGCGATCGAGCTCGCCGCGTAAGGCCGGCGCCTTTGAGCTTGCGCTGCTTGAGCGACCGAGCTCGCCGAGTAAGGCCGGCGTCTTTGAGCTCGCGCTGCTTGAGCGACCGAGCTCGCCGGGTAAGGCCGGCATCTTTGGGTTCATGCCCCGAAGCAAGCGAACGCGCTTTGCGTCGGGTTTAGGCCGACGTCTTTTTAGGTGTTCACGCCCTTGAGCGTCGGAACATAGGTGCGCCGGGTTAGGCCGGCGTCTTTTTAGGTGTTCGCGCCCTTGAGCGTCGAAACATGGGTGCGCCCGGTTAGGCCGGCGTCTTTTTAGGTGTTCGCGCCCTTGAGCATCGGAACATGGGTGCGCCGGGTTAGGCCGGCGTCTTTTTAGGTGTTCGCGCCCTTGAGCGTCAGAACATGGGTGCGCCGGGTTAGGCCAGCCTCTTTTTTGGGCCCGCTCACCCTGGAGTGAGCGAACGCGGGTGCGTCGGGTTAGGCCGACGTCTTTTTGGGCTCGCTCACCCTGGAGTGAGCGAACGCGGTTGCACCGGGTTAGGCCGGCGTCTTTTACTCAAACCACACGCGCCGGGTTAGGCCGGCGTCTTTTGGTGTTCGTGCCCTAAGGCTAGCGAACCTTAGTTTGGCTCAAATTTGGCCTTTTCGAGTTTGAGGCAGCGCCTTTACGCGACTTATATGCGTCTCCGAAGACGTCTTTCGCCTGCGCCTTTACGCGTCTTACGGCACGCCGGGAAGGCCGACGTTTTACTCGAACCCGTATGCACGAAGGGCCGTCGGGGTCCGAGCTTCCTAAGTTTATGCCACCGTGGGGGACTTAGGCCTTGTGCGTCGGGCTAGGGCGACGTCTTTTGGGGCCGCTCACCCTAGGGTGAGCGAACGCGGTTGCGCCGGGTTAGGCCGGCGTCTTTTGTTTTTTTTTTTTGAAGAGTCGGCACGAGGAGTATAAATCGACTCGTAGACTCAGGGCTCGACTCGAAGGGCGAGCTCGATTCTAGGAGAGAGCTGGACTCAAGGAGCGAGCTCGAGTTGAGGGGTCGACTCGAGGAGCGAACTCGATCCGAGGAGCGAGGTCGACTCCTAGAGATGCGTAGGTTTGGTGCGAGTGCCAGCCGACTTTGCGGACTCGGAGCCCTTCCCGAGGAGCGAACTCGACTCGAGGGGCGAACCGGACTTAAGGAGCGAGCTCGTCTTGAGGAGCGAGCTCGACTTGAGGGGCGAGCTCGACTTGAGGAGCGAGCTCGTCTCGACGGGCGAATTTGAGCTCGACCCAAATAGCGAACTCGACTTGAGGAGCGAGCTCGACTGGAGGAGCGAGCTTGTCTCGAAGAGCGAACTCGACTTGAGGAGCGAACTTGAGCTCGAGGAGCGAGCTCGACTGGGGGAGCGAGCTCATCTCGAAGAGCGAACTTGAGCTCGACACAAGGAGCGAACTCGACTTGAGGAGCGAACTTGAGCTTCTAGGGGCGAGCTCGAATGGAGGAGCGAGCTCGTCTCGAAGAGCGAGCTTGAGCTCGACTCAAGGAGCGAGCTCGATTTGAGGGGCGAGATCGACTAGAGGAGCGAACTCGATCCGAGGAGCGAGGTCCACTCCTAGAGATGCGTAGGTTTGGCGCGAGTGCCAGCCGACTTTGCGGACTCGGAGCCCGTCCCGAGGAGCGAACTCGACTCGAGGGGCGAACCGGACTTAAGGAGCGAGCTCGTCTTGAGGAGCGAGCTCGACTTGAGGGGCGAGCTCGACTTGAGGAGCGAGCTCGTCTCGACGGGCGAATTTGAGCTTGACCCAAGGAGCGAACTCGACTTGAGGAGCGAACTTGAGCTCGAGGAGCGAGCTCGACTGGAGGAGCGAGCTCGTCTCGAAGAGCGAACTTGATCTCGACTCAAGGAGCGAACTCGACTTGAGGAGCGAACTTGAGCTCGAGGAGCGAGCTCGACTAGGGGAGCGAGCTGGTCTCGAAGAGCGAACTTGAGCTCGACTCAAGGAGCGAACTCGACTTGAGGAGCGAACTTGAGCTTCTAGGGGCGAGCTCGACTGGAGGAGCGAGCTCGTCTCGAAGAGCGAGCTTGAGCTCAACTCAAGGAGCGAACTCGACTTGAGGAGCGAACTTGAGCTCGACTCAAGGAGCGAACTCGACTTGAGGAGCGAACTGCGCTCGAGGGGCGAGCTCGACTGGAGGAGCGAGCTCATCTTGAAGAGCGAACTTGAGCTCGACTCAAGGAGCGAACTCGACTTGAGGAACGAACTGCGCTCGAGGAGCGAGCTCGACTGAAGGAGCGAGTTCGTCTCGAAGAGCGAACTTGAGCTCGAATCATGGAGCGAACTCGAATTGAGGAGCGAACCGTGCTCGAGGAGCAAGCTCGACTCGAAGTGCGAACTTGAGCTCAACTCAAGGAGCGAACTCGACTTGAGGAGCGAACAAAGCTCGAGGAGCGAGCTCATCTCGAAGAGCGAACTTGAGCTCAACTCAAGGAGGGAACTCGACTTGAGGAGCGAACTGGGCTGGAGGAGCGAGCTCGACTGGAGGAGCGAGCTCGTCTCGAAGAGCGAACTTGAGCTCGACTCAAGGAGCAAACTCGACTTGAGGAGCGAATCGCGCTCGAGGACCGAGCTCGACTGGAGGAGCGAGCTCGTCTCGAAGAGCGAACTTGAGCTCGACTCAAGGAGCGAACTTATCTTGAGGAGCGAACCGCGCTCGAGGAGCGAGCTCGACTAGAGGAGCGAGCTCGTTTCGAAGAGTGAACTTGAGCTCAACTCAAGGAGCGAACTCGACTTGAAGAGCGAACTGTGCTCGAGGAGCGAGCTCGACTGGATGAGGGAGCTCGTCTCGAAGAGCAAACTTGAGCTCGACTCAAGGAGCGAACTCGACTTGAGGAGCGAACCGCGCTCGAGGAGTGAGCTCGACTGGAGGAGCGAGCTCGTCACGAAGAGCGAACTTGAGCTCGACTCAAGGAGCGAACTCGACTTGAGGAGCGAACTCTGCTCGAGGAGCGAGCTCGACTGGAGGAGCGAGCTCGTCTCGAAGAGCGAACTTGAGCTCGACTCAAGGAGCGAACTCGACTTGAGCAGCGAACCGCGCTCGAGGAGCGAGCTCGACTCGAAGTGCGAACTTGAGCTCAACTCAAGGAGCGAACTCGACTTGAGGAGCGAACTGTGCTCGAGGAGCGAGCTCGACTGGAGGAGCGAGCTCGTCTCGAAGAACGAACTTGAGCTCAACTCAAGGAGCGAACTCGACTTGAGGAGCGAACTGGGCTCGAGGAGCGAGCTCGACTGGAGGAGCGAGCTCGTCTCGAAGAACGAACTTGAGCTCGACTCAAGGAGCGAACTCGACTTGAGGAGCGAACCGCACTCGAGGAGTTAGCTCGACTGGAGGAGCGAGCTCGTCTCGAAGAGCGAACTTGACCTCGACTCAAGGAGCGAACTCGACTTGAGGAGCGAACCGCGATCGAGGAGCGAGCTCGACTGGAGGAGCGAGCTCGTCTCGAAAAGCGAACTTGAGCTCGACTCAAGGAGCGAACTCGACTTGAAGAGCGAACAGAGTTCGAGGAGCGAGCTCGACTGGAGGAGCGAGCTCGTCTCGAAGTGCGAACTTGAGCTCAACTCAAGGAGCGAACTCGACTTGAGGAGCGAACTGTGCTCGAGGAGCGAGCTCGACTGGAGTAGCGACCTTGTCTCGAAGAGCGAACTTGAGCTCAACTCAACGAGCGAACTCGACTTGAGGAGCGAACTGTGCTCGAGGAGCTAGCTCGACTGGAGGAGAGAGCTCATCTCGAAGAGCGTACTTGAGCTCGACTCAAGGAGCTAACTCGACTTGAGGAGCGAACCGCGCTCGAGGAGCGAGCTCGACTGGAGGAGCGAGCTCGTCTCGAAGAGCGAGCTTGAGCTCGAGGAGCGAGCTCGAATGGACGAGCGAACTCGACTTGTGGAGCGAACTTGAGCTCGAGGAGCGAGCTCGAATGGACGAGCGAGCTCGTCTTAAAGAGCGAGCTTGAGCTCAACTCAAGGAGCTAACTCGACTTGAGGAGCAAACTTGAGCTCGAGGAGCGAGCACGACTGGAGGAGCGAGCTCGTCTCGAAGAGCGAACTTGAGCTCGACTCAAGGAGCGAACTCGACTTGAGGAGCGAACTTGAGCTCGAGGAGCGAGCTCGACTGGGGGAGCGATCTCGTCTCGAAGAGCGAACTTGACCTCGACTCAAGGAGCGAACTCGACTTGGGGAGCGAACTTGAGCTTCTAGGGGCGAGCTCGACTGGAGGAGCGAGCTCGTCTCGAAGAGCGAGCTTGAGCTCGACTCATGGAGCGAACTCGACTTGAGGAGCGAACTTGAGCTCGACTCAAGGAGCGAACTAGACTTGAGGAGCGAACCGCGCTCGAGGAGCGAGCTCGACTGGAGGAGCGAGTTCGTCTCGAAGAGCGAACTTGAGCTCGACTCAAGGAGCGAACTCGACTTGAGGAGCGAACCGCGCTCGAGGAGCAAGCTCGATTCGAAGTGCGATCTTGAGCTCAACTCAAGGAGCGAACTCGACTTGAGGAGCGAACTTGAGCTCGAGGAGCGAGCTCGACTGCAGGAGCGAGCTCGTCTCGAAGTGCGAACTTGAGCTCGACTCAAGGAGCGAACTCGACTTGAGGAGCGAACTTGAGCACGAGGAGCGAGCTCGTCTCAAAGAGCGAACTTGAGCTCGACTCAAGGAGCGAACTCGACTTGAGGAGCGAACTGAGCTCAAGGAGCGAGCTCGATTGGAGGAGCGAGCTCGTCTCGAAGAGCGAACTTGAGCTCGACTCAAGGAGCGAACCCCGCTCGAGGAGCGAGCCCGACTAGAGGAGCGAGCTCGTCTGGAAGAGCGAACTTGAGCTCGACTCAAGGAGCGAACTTGACTTGAGGAGCGAACCGCGCTCGAGGAGCGAGCTCAACTAGAGGAGCGAGCTCGTCTCGAAGTGCGAACTTGAGCTCAACTCAAGGAGCGAACTCGACTTGAGGAGCGAACTGTGCTCGAGGAGCGAGCTCGACTGGAGGAGCGATCTCGTCTCGAAGAGTGAACTTGAGCTCAACTCAAGGAGCGAACTCGATTTGAGGAGCGAACTGTGCTGGAGGAGCGAGCTCGACTGGATGAGCGAGCTCGTCTCGAAGAGCGAACTTGAGCTCGACTCAAGGAGCGAACTCGACTTGAGGAGCGAACTGTGCTCGAGGAGCGAGCTCGACTAGAGGAGCGAGCTCGTCTCGAAGAGTGAACTTTAGCCCGACTCAAGGAGCGAACTCGACTTGAGGAGCGAACCGCGCTCGAGGAGCGAGCTCGACTGGAGGAGCGAGCTCGTCTCGAAGAGCGAACTTGAGCTCGACTCAAGGAGCGAACTCGACTTGAGGAGCGAACCGCGCTCGAGGAGCGAGCTCAACTCGAAGTGCGAACGTGAGCTCAACTCAAGGAGCGAACTCGACTTAAGGAGCGAACTGTGCTCGAGGAGCGAGCTCGACTGGAGGAGCGAGCTCGTCTCGAAGAGCGAACTTGAGCTCGAGTCAAGGAGCGAACTCGACTTGAGGAGCGAACTGCGCTCAAGGAGCGAGCTCGATTGGAGGAGCGAGCTCGTCTCGAAGAGCGAACTTGAGCTCGACTCAAGGAGCAAACTCGAATCTAGGAGCGAACCGCGCTCGAGGAGCGAGCTCGACGGGAGGAGCGAGCTCGTCTCGAAGAGCGAACTTGAGCTCGACTCAAGGAGCGAACTCGACTTGAGGAGCGAACCGCGCTCGAGGAGTGAGCTCGACTGGAGGAGCGAGCTCGTCACGAAGAGCGAACTTGAGCTCGACTCAAGGAGCGAACTAGACTTGAGGAGCAAACCGCGCTCTAGGAGCGAGCTCGATTGAAGGAGCGAGGTCGTCTCGAAGAGCAAACTTGAGCTCCACTCAAGGAGCGAACTCGACTTGAGGAGCGAACCACGCTCGAGGAGCAAGCTTGACTGGAGGAGCGAGCTCGTCTCGAAGTGCTAACTTGAGCTCAACTCAAGGAGCGAACTCGACTTGAGGAGCGAACCGCGCTCGAGGAGCGAGCTCGACTGGAGGAGCGAGCTCGTCTCGAAGAGCGAACTTGAGCTCGACTCAAGGAGCGAACTTGACTTGCGGAGCGAACCGTGCTCGAGGAGCGAGCTCGACTGGAGGAGCGAGCTCGTCTGGAAGTGCGAACTTGAGCTCAACTCAAGGAGCGAACTCGACTTGAGGAGCGAGCTCGACTGGAGTAGCGAGCTTGTCTCGAAGAGCGAACTTGAGCTCAACTCAAGGAGCGAACTCGACCTGAGGAGCGAACAGTGCTCGAGGAGCGAGCTCGTCTCGAAGAGCGAACTTGAACTCGACTCAAGAGTGAACTCGACTTGAGGAGCGAACTGCGCCCAAGGAGCGAGCTCGATTGGAGAAGCGAGCTCGTCTCGAAGAGCGAACTTGAGCTCGATTCAAGGAGCGAACTCTACTTGAAGAGCGAACCGCGCTCGAGGAGCGAGCTCGATCGGAGGAGCGAGCTCGTCTCGAAGAGCGAGCTTGAGCTCGACTCAAGGAGTGAACTCGACTTGACGAGCGAACTTGAGCTCTAGGAGCGAGCTCGACTGGAGGAGCGAACTGTGCTCGAGGAGCGAGCTCGACTAGAGGAGCGAGCTCGTCTCGAAGAGTGAACTTTAGCCCGACTCAAGGAGTGAACTCGACTTGAGGAGCGAACCGCGCTCGAGGAGCGAGCTCGACTGGAGGAGCGAGCTCGTCTCGAAGAGCGAACTTGAGCTCGACTCAAGGAGCGAACTCGACTTGAGGAGCGAACCGCGCTCGAGGAGCGAGCTCGACTCGAAGTGCAAACGTGAGCTCAACTCAAGGAGTGAACTCGACTTAAGGAGCGAACTGTGCTCGAGGAGCGAGCTCGACTGGAGGAGCGAGCTCGTCTCGAAGAGCGAACTTGAGCTCGAGTTAAGGAGCGAACTCGACTTGAGGAGCAAACTGGGCTCAAGGAGCGAGCTCGATTGGAGGAGCGAGCTCGTCTCGAAGAGCGAACTTGAGCTCGACTCAAGGAGCAAACTCGAATTGAGGAGCGAACCGCGCTCGAGGAGCGAACTCGACGGGAGGAGCGAGCTCGTCTCGAAGAGCGAACTTGAGCTCGACTCAAGGAGCGAACTCGACTTGAGGAGCGAACCGCGCTCGAGGAGTGAGCTCGACTGGAGGAGCGAGCTCGTCACGAAGAGCGAACTTGAGCTCGACTCAAGGAGCGAACTCGACTTGAGGAGCAAACCGCGCTCGAGGAGCGAGCTCGACTGAAGGAGCGAGGTCGTCTCGAAGAGCAAACTTGAGCTCCACTCAAGGAGCGAACTCGACTTGAGGAGCGAACCGCGCTCGAGGAGCAAGCTCGACTGGAGGAGCGAGCTCGTCTCGAAGAGCGAACTTGAGCTAGACTCAAGGAGCGAACTTGACTTGCGGAGCGAACCGCGCTCGAGGAGCGAGCTCGACTGGAGGAGCGAGCTCGTCTGGAAGTGCGAACTTGAGCTCAACTCAAGGAGCGAACTCGACTTGAGGAGCGAGCTCGACTGGAGTAGCGAGTTTGTCTCGAAGAGCGAACTTGAGCTCAACTCAAGGAGCGAACTCGACCTGAGGAGCGAACAGTGCTCGAGGAGCGAGCTCGTCTCGAAGAGCGAACTTGAGCTCGACTCAAGAGCGAACTCGACTTGAGGAGCGAACTGCGCCTAAGGAGCGAGCTCGATTGGAGAAGCGAGCTCGTCTCGAAGAGCGAACTTGAGCTCGATTCAAGGAGCGAACTCTACTTGAGGAGCGAACCGCGCTCGAGGAGCGAGCTCGATCGGAGGAGCGAGCTCGTCTCGAAGAGTGAGCTGGAGCTCGACTCAAGGAGTGAACTCGACTTGACGAGCGAACTTGAGCTCTAGGAGCGAGCTCGACTGGAGGAGCGAGCTCGTCTTGAAGAGCGAACTTGATCTCAACTCAAGGAGCTAACTCGACTTGAGGAGCGAACTTGAGCTCGAGGAGCGAGCTCGACTGGAGGAGCGAGCTCGTCTCGAAGAGCGAACTTGAGCTCGACTCAAGGAGCGAACTCGACTTGAGGAGTGAACTTGAGCTCGAGGAGCGAGCTCGACTGGGGGAGCGAGCTCGTCTCGAAGAGCGAATTTGAGCTCGACTCAAGGAGCGAACTCGACTTGAGGAGCGAACTTGAGCTTTTAGGGGCGAGCTCGACTGGAGGAGCGAGCTCGTCTCGAAGAGCAAACTTGAGCTCGACTCAAGGAGCGAACTCGACTTGAGGAGCGAACCGCGCTCGAGGAGCGAGCTAGACTGGAGGAGCGCGCTCGTCTCGAAGTGCTAACTTGAGCTCAACTCAAGGAGCGAACTCGACTTGAGGAGCGAACCGCGGTCGAGGAGCGAGCTCGACTGGAGGAGCGACCTCGTCTCGAAGAGCGAACTCGAGCTCGACTCAAGGAGCGAACTTGACTTGAGGAGCGAACCGCGCTCGAGGAGCGAGCTCGACTGGAGGAGCGAGCTCGTCTCGAAGTGCGAACTTGAGCTCAACTCAAGGAGCGAACTCGATTTGAGGAGCGAGCTCGACTGGAGTAGCGAGCTTGTCTCGAAGAGCGAACTTGAGCTCAACTCAAGGAGCGAACTCGACTTGAGGAGCGAACTGTGCTCGAGGAGCGAGCTCGTCTCGAAGAGCGAACTTGAGCTCGACTCAAGAGCGAACTCGACTTGAGGAGCGAACTGCGCCCAAGGAGCGAGCTCGATTGGAGGAGCGAGCTCGTCTCGAAGAGCGAACTTGAGCTCGACTCAAGGAGCGAACTCGACTTGAGGAGCGAACCGCACTCGAGGAGCGAGCTCGATCGGAGGAGCGAGCTCGTCTTGAAGAGCGAGCTTGAGCTCGACTCAAGGAGCGAGCTCGACTTGAGGAGCGAACTTGAGCTCTAGGAACGAGCTCGACTGGAGGAGCGAGCTCGTCTTGAAGAGCGAACTTGAGCTCAACTCAAGGAGCTAACTCGACTTGAGGAGCGAACTTGAGCTCGAGGAGCGAGCTCGACTGGAGGAGCGAGCTCGTCTCGAAGATCGAACTTGAGCTCGACTCAAGGAGCGAACTCGACTTGAGGAGCGAACTTGAGCTCGAGGAGCGAGCTCGACTGCAGGAGCGAGCTCGTCTCGAAGTGCGAACTTGAGCTCGACTCAAGGAGCGAACTCGACTTGAGGAGCGAACCTGAGCTCGAGGAGCGAGCTCGACTGGGGGAGCGAGCTCGTCTCGAAGAGTGAACTTGAGCTCGACTCAAGGAGCGAACTCGACTTGAGGAGCGAACTGCGCTCAAGGAGGGAGCTCGATTGGAGGAGCGAGCTCGTCTCGAAGATCGAACTCGAGCTCAACTCAAGGAGCGAACTCGACTTGAGGAGCGAACCGCGCTCGAGGAGCGAGCCCGACTGGAGGAGCGAGCTCGTCTGGAAGAGCGAACTTGAGCTCGACTCAAGGAGCGAACTTGACTTGAGGAGCGAACCGCGCTCGAGGAGCGAGCTCGTCTCGAAGTGCGAACTTGAGCTCAACTCAAGGAGCGAACTCGACTTGAGGAGCGAACTGTGCTCGAGGAGCGAGCTCGACTAGAGGAGCGAGCTCGTCTCGAAGAGTGAACTTTAGCCCGACTCAAGGAGCGACCTCGACTTGAGGAGCGAACCGCGCTCGAGGAGCGAGCTCGACTGGAGGAGCGAGCTCGTCTCGAAGAGCGAACTTGAGCTCGACTCAAGGAGCGAACTCGACTTGAGGAGCGAACCGCGCTCGAGGAGCGAGCTCGACTCGAAGTGCGAACGTGAGCTCAACTCAAGGAGCGAACTCGACTTAAGGAGCGAACTGTGCTCGAGGAGCGAGCTCGACTGGAGGAGCGAGCTCATCTCGAAGAGCGAACTTGAGCTCGAGTCAAGGAGCGAACTCGACTTGAGGAGCGAACTCCGCTCAAGGAGCGAGCTCGATTGGAGGAGCGAGCTCGTCTCGAAGAGCGAACTTGAGCTCGACTCAAGGAGCAAACTCGAATTGAGGAGCGAACCGCGCTCGAGGAGCGAGCTCGACTGGAGGAGCGAGCTTGTCTCGAAGAGCGAACTTGAGCTCGACTCAAGGAGCGAACTCGACTTGAGGAGCGAACCGCGCTCGAGGAGTGAGCTCGACTGGAGGAGCGAGCTCGTCACGAAGAGCGAACTTGAGCTCGACTCAAGGAGCGAACTCGACTTGAGGAGCAAACCGCGCTCGAGGAGCGAGCTCGACTGAAGGAGCGAGGTCGTCTCGAAGAGCAAACTTGAGCTCGACTCAAGGATCGAACTCGACTTGAGGAGCGAACCGCGCTCGAGGAGCAAGCTCGACTGGAGGAGCGAGCTCGTCTCGAAGTGCTAACTTGAGCTCAACTCAAGGAGCGAACTCGACTTGAGGAGCGAACCGCGCTCGAGGAGCGAGCTCGACTGGAGGAGCGAGCTCGTCTCGAAGAGCGAACTTGAGCTCGACTCAAGGAGCGAACTTGACTTGCGGAGCGAACCGCGCTCGAGGAGCGAGCTCGACTGGAGGAGCGAGCTCGTCTGGAAGTGCGAACTTGAGCTCAACTCAAGGAGCGAACTCGACTTGAGGAGCGAGCTCGACTGGAGTAGCGAGCTTGTCTCGAAGAGCGAACTTGAGCGCAACTCAAGGAGCGAACTCGACCTGAGGAGCGAACAGTGCTCGAGGAGCGAGCTCGTCTCGAAGAGCGAACTTGAGCTCGACTCAAGAGCAAACTCGACTTGAGGAGCGAACTGCGCCCAAGGAGCGAGCTCGATTGGAGAAGCGAGCTCGTCTCGAAGAGCGAACTTGAGCTCGATTCAAGGAGCGAACTCTACTTGAGGAGAGAACCGCGCTCGAGGAGCGAGCTCGATCGGAGGAGCGAGCTCGTCTCGAAGAGCGAGCTTGAGCTCGACTCAAGGAGTGAACTCGACTTGACGAGCGAACTTGAGCTCTAGGAGCGAGCTCGACTGGAGGAGCGAGCTCGTCTTGAAGAGCGAACTTGATCTCAACTCAAGGAGCTAACTCAACTTGAGGAGCGAACTTGAGCTCGAGGAGCGAGCTCGACTGGAGGAGCGAGCTCGTCTCGAAGAGCGAACTTTAGCTCGACTCAAGGAGCGAACTCGACTTGAGGAGCGAACTTGAGCTCGAGGAGCGAGCTCGACTGGGGGAGCGCGCTCGTCTCGAAGAGTGAATTTGAGCTCGACTCAAGGAGCGAACTCGACTTGAGGAGCGAACTGCGCTCAAGGAGCGAGCTCGATTGGAGGAGCGAGCTCGTCTCGAAGAGCGAACTTGAGCTCGACTCAAGGAGCAAACTCGAATGGAGGAGCGAACCGCGCTCGAGGAGTGAGCTCGACTGGAGGAGCGAGCTCGTCACGAAGAGCGAACTTGAGCTCGACTCAAGGAGCGAACTCGACTTGAGGAGCAAACCGCGCTCGAGGAGCGAGCTCGACTGAAGGAGCGAGGTCGTCTCGAAGAGCAAACTTGAGCTCGACTCAAGGAGCGAACTCGACTTGAGGAGCGAACCGCGCTCGAGGAGCAAGCTCGACTGGAGGAGCGAGCTCGTCTCGAAGTGCTAACTTGAGCTCAACTCAAGGAGCGAACTCGACTTGAGGAGCGAACCGCGCTCGAGGAGCGAGCTCGACTGGAGGAGCGAGCTCGTCTCGAAGAGCGAACTTGAGCTAGACTCAAGGAGCGAACTTGACTTGCGGAGCGAACCGCGCTCGAGGAGCGAGCTCGACTGGAGGAGCGAGCTCGTCTGGAAGTGCGAACTTGAGCTCAACTCAAGGAGCGAACTCGACTTGAGGAGCGAGCTCGACTGGAGTAGCGAGCTTGTCTCGAAGAGCGAACTTGAGCTCAACTCAAGGAGCGAACTCGACCTGAGGAGCGAACAGTGCTCGAGGAGCGAGCTCGTCTCGAAGAGCGAACTTGAGCTCGACTCAAGAGCGAACTCGACTTGAGGAGCGAACTGCGCCCAAGGAGCGAGCTCGATTGGAGAAGCGAGCTCGTCTCGAAGAGCAAACTTGAGCTCGATTCAAGGAGCGAACTCTACTTGAGGAGCGAACCGCGCTCGAGGAGCGAGCTCGATCGGGGGAGCGAGCTCGTCTCGAAGAGCGAGCTTGAGCTCGACTCAAGGAGTGAACTCGACTTGACGAGCGAACTTGAGCTCTAGGAGCGAGCTCGACTGGAGGAGCGAGCTCGTCTTGAAGAGCGAACTTGATCTCAACTCAAGGAGCTAACTCGACTTGTGGAGCGAACTTGAGCTCGAGGAGCGAGCTCGACTGGAGGAGCGAGCTCGTCTCGAAGAGCGAACTTTAGCTCGACTCAAGGAGCGAACTCGACTTGAGGAGCGAACTTGAGCTCGAGGAGCGAGCTCGACTGGGGGAGCGCGCTCGTCTCGAAGAGTGAATTTGAGCTCGACTCAAGGAGCGAACTCGACTTGAGGAGCGAACTGCGCTCAAGGAGCGAGCTCGATTGGAGGAGCGAGCTCGTCTCGAAGAGCGAACTTGAGCTCGACTCAAGGAGCAAACTCGAATGGAGGAGCGAACCGCGCTCGAGGAGTGAGCTCGACTGGAGGAGCGAGCTCGTCACGAAGAGCGAACTTGAGCTCGACTCAAGGAGCGAACTCGACTTGAGGAGCAAACCGCGCTCGAGGAGCGAGCTCGACTGAAGGAGCGAGGTCGTCTCGAAGAGCAAACTTGAGCTCGACTCAAGGAGCGAACTCGACTTGAGGAGCGAACCGCGCTCGAGGAGCAAGCTCGACTGGAGGAGCGAGCTCGTCTCGAAGTGCTAACTTGAGCTCAACTCAAGGAGCGAACTCGACTTGAGGAGCGAACCGCGCTCGAGGAGCGAGCTCGACTGGAGGAGCGAGCTCGTCTCGAAGAGCGAACTTGAGCTAGACTCAAGGAGCGAACTTGACTTGCGGAGCGAACCGCGCTCGAGGAGCAAGCTCGTCTGGAAGTGCGAACTTGAGCTCAACTCAAGGAGCGAACTCGACTTGAGGAGCGAGCTCGACTGGAGTAGCGAGCTTGTCTCGAAGAGCGAACTTGAGCTCAACTCAAGGAGCGAACTCGACCTGAGGAGCGAACAGTGCTCGAGGAGCGAGCTCGTCTCGAAGAGCGAACTTGAGCTCGACTCAAGAGCGAACTCGACTTGAGGAGCGAACTGCGCCCAAGGAGCGAGCTCGATTGGAGAAGCGAGCTCGTCTCGAAGAGCGAACTTGAGCTCGATTCAAGGAGCGAACTCTACTTGAGGAGCGAACCGCGCTCGAGGAGCGAGCACGATCGGGGGAGCGAGCTCGTCTCGAAGAGCGAGCTTGAGCTCGACTCAAGGAGTGAACTCGACTTGACGAGCGAACTTGAGCTCTAGGAGCGAGCTCGACTGGAGGAGCGAGCTCGTCTTGAAGAGCGAACTTGATCTCAACTCAAGGAGCTAACTCGACTTGAGGAGCGAACTTGAGCTCGAGGAGCGAGCTCGACTGGAGGAGCGAGCTCGTCTCGAAGAGCGAACTTGAGCTCGACTCAAGGAGCGAACTCGACTTGAGGAGCGAACTTGAGCTCGAGGAGCGAGCTCGACTGGGGGAGCGAGCTCGTCTCGAAGAGCGAATTTGAGCTCGACTCAAGGAGCGAACTCGACTTGATGAGCGAACTTGAGCTTTTAGGGGCGAGCTCGACTGGAGGAGCGAGCTCGTCTCGAAGAGCAAACTTGAGCTCGACTCAAGGAGCGAACTCGACTTGAGGAGCGAACCGCGCTCGAGGAGCGAGCTAGACTGGAGGAGCGCGCTCGTCTCGAAGTGCTAACTTGAGCTCAACTCAAGGAGCGAACTCGACTTGAGGAGCGAACCGCGGTCGAGGAGCGAGCTCGACTGGAGGAGCGACCTCGTCTCGAAGAGCGAACTCGAGCTCGACTCAAGGAGCGAACTTGACTTGAGGAGCGAACCGCGCTCGAGGAGCGAGCTCGACTGGAGGAGCGAGCTCGTCTCGAAGTGCGAACTTGAGCTCAACTCAAGGAGCGAACTCGACTTGAGGAGCGAGCTCGACTGGAGTAGCGAGCTTGTCTCGAAGAGCGAACTTGAGCTCAACTCAAGGAGCGAACTCGACTTGAGGAGCGAACTGTGCTCGAGGAGCGAGCTCGTCTCGAAGAGCGAACTTGAGCTCGACTCAAGAGCGAACTCGACTTGAGGAGCGAACTGCGCCCAAGGAGCGAGCTCGATTGGAGGGCGAGCTCGTCTCGAAGAGCGAACTTGAGCTCGACTCAAGGAGCGAACTCGACTTGAGGAGCGAACCGCACTCGAGGAGCGAGCTCGATCGGAGGAGCGAGCTCGTCTTGAAGAGCGAGCTTGAGCTCGACTCAAGGAGCGAGCTCGACTTGAGGAGCGAACTTGAGCTCTAGGAGCGAGCTCGACTGGAGGAGCGAGCTCGTCTTGAAGAGCGAACTTGAGCTCAACTCAAGGAGCTAACTCGACTTGAGGAGCGAACTTGAGCTCGAGGAGCGAGCTCGAATGGAGGAGCGAGCTCGTCTCGAAGATCGAACTTGAGCTCGACTCAAGGAGCGAACTCGACTTGAGGAGCGAACTTGAGCTCGAGGAGCGAGCTCGACTGCAGGAGCGAGCTCGTCTCGAAGTGCGAACTTGAGCTCGACTCAAGGAGCGAACTCGACTTGAGGAGCGAACCTGAGCTCGAGGAGCGAGCTCGACTGGGGGAGCGAGCTCGTCTCGAAGAGTGAACTTGAGCTCGACTCAAGGAGCGAACTCGACTTGAGGAGCGAACTGCGCTCAAGGAGCGAGCTCGATTGGAGGAGCGAGCTCGTCTCGAAGATCGAACTTGAGCTCAACTCAAGGAGCGAACTCGACGTGAGGAGCGAACCGCGCTCGAGGAGCGAGCCCGACTGGAGGAGCGAGCTCGTCTGGAAGAGCGAACTTGAGCTCGACTCAAGGAGCGAACTTGACTTGAGGAGCGAACCGCGCTCGAGGAGCGAGCTCGTCTCGAAGTGCGAACTTGAGCTCAACTCAAGGAGCGAACTCGACTTGAGGAGCGAACTGTGCTCGAGGAGCGAGCTCGACTAGAGGAGCGAGCTCGTCTCGAAGAGTTAACTTTAGCCCGACTCAAGGAGCGACCTCGACTTGAGGAGCGAACCGCGCTCGAGGAGCGAGCTCGACTGGAGGAGCGAGCTCGTCTCGAAGAGCGAACTTGAGCTCGACTCAAGGAGCGAACTCGACTTGAGGAGCGAACCGCGCTCGAGGAGCGAGCTCGACTCGAAGTGCGAACGTGAGCTCAACTCAAGGAGCGAACTCGACTTAAGGAGCGAACTGTGCTCGAGGAGCGAGCTCGACTGGAGGAGCGAGCTCGTCTCGAAGAGCGAACTTGAGCTCGAGTCAAGGAGCGAACTCGACTTGAGGAGCGAACTCCGCTCAAGGAGCGAGCTCGATTGGAGGAGCGAGCTCGTCTCGAAGAGCGAACTTGAGCTCGACTCAAGGAGCAAACTCGAATTGAGGAGCGAACCGCGCTCGAGGAGCGAGCTCGACTGGAGGAGCGAGCTCGTCTCGAAGAGCGAACTTGAGCTCGACTCAAGGAGCGAACTCGACTTGAGGAGCGAACCGCGCTCGAGGAGTGAGCTCGACTGGAGGAGCGAGCTCGTCACGAAGAGCGAACTTGAGCTCGACTCAAGGAGCGAACTCGACTTGAGGAGCAAACCGCGCTCGAGGAGCGAGCTCGACTGAAGGAGCGAGGTCGTCTCGAAGAGCAAACTTGAGCTCGACTCAAGGATCGAACTCGACTTGAGGAGCGAACCGCGCTCGAGGAGCAAGCTCGACTGGAGGAGCGAGCTCGTCTCGAAGTGCTAACTTGAGCTCAACTCAAGGAGCGAACTCGACTTGAGGAGCGAACCGCGCTCGAGGAGCGATCTCGACTGGAGGAGCGAGCTCGTCTCGAAGAGCGAACTTGAGCTCGACTCAAGGAGCGAACTTGACTTGCGGAGCGAACCGCGCTCGAGGAGCGAGCTCGACTGGAGGAGCGAGCTCGTCTGGAAGTGCGAACTTGAGCTCAACTCAAGGAGCGAACTCGACTTGAGGAGCGAGCTCGACTGGAGTAGCGAGCTTGTCTCGAAGAGCGAACTTGAGCGCAACTCAAGGAGCGAACTCGACCTGAGGAGCGAACAGTGCTCGAGGAGCGAGCTCGTCTCGAAGAGCGAACTTGAGCTCGACTCAAGAGCGAACTCGACTTGAGGAGCGAACTGCGCCCAAGGAGCGAGCTCGATTGGAGAAGCGAGCTCGTCTCGAAGAGCGAACTTGAGCTTGATTCAAGGAGCGAACTCTACTTGAGGAGAGAACCGCGCTCGAGGAGCGAGCTCGATCGGAGGAGCGAGCTCGTCTCGAAGAGCGAGCTTGAGCTCGACTCAAGGAGTGAACTCGACTTGACGAGCGAACTTGAGCTCTAGGAGCGAGCTCGAATGGAGGAGAGAGCTCGTCTTGAAGAGCGAACTTGATCTCAACTCAAGGAGCTAACTCAATTTGAGGAGCGAACTTGAGCTCGAGGAGCGAGCTCGACTGGAGGAGCGAGCTCGTCTCGAAGAGCGAACTTTACCTCGACTCAAGGAGCGAACTCGACTTGAGGAGCGAACTTGAGCTCGAGGAGCGAGCTCGACTGGGGGAGCGAGCTCGTCTCGAAGAGCGAATTTGACCTCGACTCAAGGAGCGAACTCGACTTGAGGAGCGAACTTGAGCTTTTAGGGGCGAGCTCGACTGGAGGAGCGAGCTCGTCTCGAAGAGCAAACTTGAGCTCGACTCAAGGAGCGATCTCGACTTGAGGAGCGAACCGCGCTCGAGGAGCGAGCTAGACTGGAGGAGCGCGCTCGTCTCGAAGTGCTAACTTGAGCTCAACTCAAGGAGCGAACTCGACTTGAGGAGCGAACCGCGGTCGAGGAGCGAGCTCGACTGGAGGAGCAAGCTCGTCTCGAAGAGCGAACTCGAGCTCGACTCAAGGAGCGAACTTGACTTGAGGAGCGAACCGCGCTCGAGGAGCGAGCTCGACTGGAGGAGCGAGCTCGTCTCGAAGTGCGAACTTGAGTTCAACTCAAGGAGCGAA
The DNA here is from genome assembly GCF_054948205.1 of Urtica dioica subsp. dioica. Lineage (NCBI taxonomy): Eukaryota > Viridiplantae > Streptophyta > Magnoliopsida > Rosales > Urticaceae > Urtica > Urtica dioica. Next base: position 24,146,081 of record NC_142759.1, on the reverse strand, counting down.
CTCGACTTGAGGAGCGAGCTCGACTGGAGTAGCGAGCTTGTCTCGAAGAGCGAACTTGAGCTCAACTCAAGGAGCGAACTCGACTTGAGGAGCGAACTGTGCTCGAGGAGCGAGCTCGTCTCGAAGAGCGAACTTGAGCTCGACTCAAGAGCGAACTTGAGCTCGACTCAAGAGCGAACTCGACTTGAGGAGCGAACTGCGCCCAAGGAGCGAGCTCGACTGGAGGAGCGAGCTCGTCTGGAAGAGTGAACTTGAGCTCGACTCAAGGAGCGAACTTGACTTGAGGAGCGAACCGCGCTCGAGGAGCGAGCTCGTCTCGAAGTGCGAACTTGAGCTCAACTCAAGGAGCGAACTCGACTTGAGGAGCAAACTGTGCTCGAGGAGCGAGCTCGACTGGAGGAGCGATCTCGTCTCGAAGAGTGAACTTGAGCTCAACTCAAGGAGCGAACTTGATTTGAGGAGCGAACTGTGCTCGAGGAGCGAGCTCGACTGGATGAGCGAACTCGTCTCGAAGAGCGAACTTGAGCTCGACTCAAGGAGCGAACTCGACTTGAGGAGCGAATCGCGCTCGAGGAGCGAGCTCGACTGGAGGAGCGAGCTCGTCTCGAAGAGCGAACTTGAGCTCGACTCAAGGAGCGAACTCGACTTGAGGAGCGAACTGTGCTCGAGGAGCGAGCTCGACTAGAGCAGCGAGCTCGTCTCGAAGAGTGAACTTTAGCCCGACTCAAGGAGCGAACTCGACTTGAGGAGCGAACCGCGCTCGAGGAGCGAGCTCGACTGGAGGAGCGAGCTCGTCTCGAAGAGCGAACTTGAGCACGACTCAAGGAGCGAACTCGACTTGAGGAGCGAACCGCGCTCGAGGAGTGAGCTCGACTGGAGGAGCGAGCTCGTCACGAAGAGCGAACTTGAGCTCGACTCAAGGAGCGAACTCGACTTGAGGAGCGAACCGCGCTCGAGGAGCGAGCTCGACTGGAGGAGCGAGCTCGTCTCGAAGAGCGAACTCGACTTGAGGAGCGAACCGCGCTCGAGGAGTGATGTCGACTGGAGGAGCGAGATCGTCACGAAGAGCGAACTTGAGCTCGACTCAAGGAGCGAACTCGACTTGAGGAGCGAACCGCGCTCGAGGAGCGAGCTCGACTGGAGGAGCGAGGTCGTCTCGAAGAGCAAACTTGAGCTCGACTCAAGGAGCGAACTCGACTTGAGGAGCGAACCGCGCTCGAGGAGCGAGCTCGTCTCGAAGTGCGAACTTGAGCTCAACTCAAGGAGCGAACTCGACTTGAGGAGCGAACCGCGCTCGAGGAGCGAGCTCGTCTCGAAGAGCGAACTTGAGCTCGACTCAAGGAGCGAACTTGACTTGAGGAGCGAACCGCGCTCGAGGAGCGAGCTCGACTTGAGGAGCGAGCTCGTCTCGAAGTGCGAACTTGAGCTCAACTCAAGGAGCGAACTCGACTTGAGGAGCGAACTGTGCTCGAGGAGCGAGCTCGATTGGAGTAGCGAGCTTGTCTCGAAGAGCGAACTTAAGCTCAACTCAAGGAGCGAACTCGACTTGAGGAGCGAACTGTGCTCGAGGAGCGAGCTCGTCTCGAAGAGCGAACTTGAGCTCGACTCAAGAGCGAACTCGACTTGAGGAGCGAACTGCGCCCAAGGAGCGAGCTCGATTGGAGGAGCGAGCTCGTCTCGAAGAGCGAACTTGAGCTCGACTCAAGGAGCGAACTCTACTTGAGGAGCGAACCGCGCTCGAGGAGCGAGCTCGATCGGAGGAGCGAGCTCGTCTCGAAGAGCGAGCTTGAGCTCGACTCAAGGAGCGAACTCGACTTGAGGAGCGAACTCGACTTGAGGAGCGAGCTCGACTCGAAGTGCGAACGTGAGCTCAACTCAAGGAGCGAACTCGACCTAAGGAGCGAACTGTGCTCGAGGAGCGAGCTCAACTGGAGGAGCGAGCTGCGCTCAAGGAGCGAGCTCGATTGGAGCAACGAACTTGAGCTCGACTCAAGGAGCGAACTCGAATTGAGGAGCGAACCGCGCTCGAGGAGCGCGCTCGACTGGAGGAGCGAACCGCGCTCGAGGAGTGAGCTCGACTGGAGGAGCGAGCTCGTCACGAAGAGCGAACTTGAGCTCGACTCAAGGAGCGAACTCGACTTGAGGAGCGAAACGCGCTCGAGGAGCGAGCTCGTCTCGAAGAGCGAACTCGACTTGAGGAGCGAACCGCGCTCGAGGAGTGAGGTCGACTGGAGGAGCGAGCTCGTCACGAAGAGCGAACTTGAGCTCGACTCAAGGAGCGAACTCGACTTGAGGAGCGAACCGCGCTCGAGAAGCGAGCTCGACTGGAGGAGCGAGGTCGTCTCGAAGAGCAAACTTGAGCTCGACTCAAGGAGCGAACTCGACTTGAGGAGCGAACCTCGCTAGAGGAGCGAGCTCGACTAGAGGAGCGAGCTCGACTGGAGGAGCGAGCTCGTCTCGAAGTGTGAACTTGAGCTCAACTCAAGGAGCGAACTCGACTTGAGGAGCGAACTGTGCTCGAGGAGCGAGCTCGATTGGAGTAGTGAGCTTGTCTCGAAGAGCGAACTTGAGCTCAACTCAAGGAGCGAACTCGACTTGAGGAGCGAACTGTGCTCGAGGAGCGAGCACGTCTCGAAGAGCGAACTTGAGCTCGACTCAAGAGCGAACTCGACTTGAGGAGCGAACTGCGCCCAAGGAGCGAGCTCGATTGGAGGAGCGAGCTCGTCTCGAAGAGCGAACTTGAGCTCGACTCAAGGAGCGAACTCTACTTGAGGAGCGAACCGCGCTCGAGGAGCGAGCTCGATCGGAGGAGCGAGCTCGTCTCGAAGAGCGAGCTTGAGCTCGACTCAAGGAGCGAACTCGACTTGAGGAGCGAACTCGACTTGAGGAGCGAGCTCGACTCGAAGTGCGAACGTGAGCTCAACTCAAGGAGCGAACTCGACCTAAGGAGCGAACTGTGCTCGAGGAGCGAGCTCAACTGGAGGAGCGAGCTGCGCTCAAGGAGCGAGCTCGATTGGAGCAACGAACTTGAGCTCGACTCAAGGAGCGAACTCGAATTGAGGAGCGAACCGCGCTCGAGGAGCGCGCTCGACTGGAGGAGCGAACCGCGCTCGAGGAGTGAGCTCGACTGGAGGAGCGAGCTCGTCACGAAGAGCGAACTTGAGCTCGACTCAAGGAGCGAACTCGACTTGAGGAGCGAAACGCGCTCGAGGAGCGAGCTCGACTGGAGGAGCGAGCTCGTCTCGAAGAGCGAACTCGACTTGAGGAGCGAACCGCACTCGAGGAGTGAGGTCGACTGGAGGAGCGAGCTCGTCACGAAGAGCGAACTTGAGCTCGACTCAAGGAGCGAACTCGACTTGAGGAGCGATCCGCGCTCGAGAAGCGAGCTCGACTGGAGGAGCGAGGTCGTCTCGAAGAGCAAACTTGAGCTCGACTCAAGGAGCGAACTCGACTTGAGGAGCGAACCTCGCTAGAGGAGCGAGCTCGACTAGAGGAGCGAGCTCGACTGGAGGAGCGAGCTCGTCTCGAAGTGCTAACTTGAGCTCAACTCAAGGAGCGAACTCGACTTGAGGAGCGAACCGCGCTCGAGGAGCGAAGGAGTGAACTCGTCTCGAAGAGCGAACATGAGCTCGACTCAAGGACTGAACTTGACTTGAGGAGCGAACCGCGCTCGAGGAGCGAGCTCGACTGGAGGAGCGAGCTCGTCTCGAAGTGTGAACTTGAGCTCAACTCAAGGAGCGAACTCGACTTGAGGAGCGAACTGTGCTCGAGGAGCGAGCTCGATTGGAGTAGTGAGCTTGTCTCGAAGAGCGAACTTGAGCTCAACTCAAGGAGCGAACTCGACTTGAGGAGCGAACTGTGCTCGAGGAGCGAGCACGTCTCGAAGAGCGAACTTGAGCTCGACTCAAGAGCGAACTCGACTTGAGGAGCGAACTGCGCCCAAGGAGCGAGCTCGATTGGAGGAGCGAGCTCGTCTCGAAGAGCGAACTTGAGCTCGACTCAAGGAGCGAACTCTACTTGAGGAGCGAACTTGAGCTCGAGGAGCGAGCTCGACTGGGGGAGCGAGCTCGTCTCGAAGAGTGAACTTGAGCTCGACTCAAGGAGCGAACTCGACTTGAGGAGCGAACTGCGCTCAAGGAGCGAGCTCGATTGGAGGAGCGAGCTCGTCTCGAAGATCGAACTTGAGCTCAACTCAAGGAGCGAACTCGACTTGAGGAGCGAACCGCGCTCGAGGAGCGAGCCCGACTGGAGGAGCGAGCTCGTCTGGAAGAGCGAACTTGAGCTCGACTCAAGGAGCGAACTTGACTTGAGGAGCGAACCGCGCTCGAGGAGCGAGCTCGACTAGAGGAGCGAGCTCGTCTTGAAGTGCGAACTTGAGCTCAACTCAAGGAGCGAACTCGACTTGAGGAGCGAACTGTGCTCGAGGAGCGAGCTCGACTGGAGGAGCGATCTCGTCTCGAAGAGTGAACTTGAGCTCAACTCAAGGAGCGAACTTGATTTGAGGAGCGAACTGTGCTCGAGGAGCGAGCTCGACTGGATGAGCGAGCTCGTCTCGAAGAGCGAACTTGAGCTCGACTCAAGGAGCGAACTCGACTTGAGGAGCGAATCGCGCTCGAGGAGCGAGCTCGACTGGAGGAGCGAGCTCGTCTCGAAGAGCGAACTTGAGCTCGACTCAAGGAGCGAACTCGACTTGAGGAGCGAACTGTGCTCGAGGAGCGAGCTCGACTAGAGCAGCGAGCTCGTCTCGAAGAGTGAACTTTAGCCCGACTCAAGGAGCGAACTCGACTTGAGGAGCGAACCGCGCTCGAGGAGCGAGCTCGACTGGAGGAGCGAGCTCGTCTCGAAGAGCAAACTTGAGCTCGACTCAAGGAGCGAACTCGACTTGAGGAGCGAACCGCGCTCGAGGAGTGAGCTCGACTGGAGGAGCGAGCTCGTCACGAAGAGCGAACTTGAGCTCGACTCAAGGAGCGAACTCGACTTGAGGAGCGAACCGCGCTCGAGGAGCGAGCTCGACTGGAGGAGCGAGCTCGTCTCGAAGAGCGAACTCGACTTAAGGAGCGAACCGCGCTCGAGGAGTGATGTCGACTGGAGGAGCGAGATCGTCACGAAGAGCGAACTTGAGCTCGACTCAAGGAGCGAACTCGACTTGAGGAGCGAACCGCGCTCGAGGAGCGAGCTCGACTGGAGGAGCGAGGTCGTCTCGAAGAGCAAACTTGAGCTCGACTCAAGGAGCGAACTCGACTTGAGGAGCGAACCGCGCTCGAGGAGCGAGCTCGTCTCGAAGTGCGAACTTGAGCTCAACTCAAGGAGCGAACTCGACTTGAGGACCGAACCGCGCTCGAGGAGCGAGCTCGTCTCGAAGAGCGAACTTGAGCTCGACTCAAGGAGCGAACTTGACTTGAGGAGCGAACCGCGCTCGAGGAGCGAGCTCGACTGGAGGAGCGAGCTCGTCTCGAAGTGCGAACTTGAGCTCAACTCAAGGAGCGAACTCGACTTGAGGAGCGAACTGTGCTCGAGGAGCGAGCTCGATTGGAGTACCGAGCTTGTCTCGAAGAGCGAACTTAAGCTCAACTCAAGGAGCGAACTCGACTTGAGGAGCGAACTGCGCCCAAGGAGCGAGCTCGATTGGAGGAGCGAGCTCGTCTCGAAGAGCGAACTTGAGCTCGACTCAAGGAGCGAACTTAAGCTCAACTCGAGGAGCGAGCTCGTCTCGAAGAGCGAACTTGAGCTCGACTCAAGAGCGAACTCGACTTGAGGAGCGAACTGCGCCCAAGGAGCGAGCTCGATTGGAGGAGCGAGCTCGTCTCGAAGAGCGAACTTGAGCTCGACTCAAGGAGCGAACTCTACTTGAGGAGCGAACCGCGCTCGAGGAGCGAGCTCGATCGGAGGAGCGAGCTCGTCTCGAAGAGCGAGCTTGAGCTCGACTCAAGGAGCGAACTCGACTTGAGGAGCGAACTCGACTTGAGGAGCGAGCTCGACTCGAAGTGCGAACGTGAGCTCAACTCAAGGAGCGAACTCGACCTAAGGAGCGAACTGTGCTCGAGGAGCGAGCTCAACTGGAGGAGCGAGCTGCGCTCAAGGAGCGAGCTCGATTGGAGCAACGAACTTGAGCTCGACTCAAGGAGCGAACTCGAATTGAGGAGCGAACCGCGCTCGAGGAGCGCGCTCGACTGGAGGAGCGAACCGCGCTCGAGGAGTGAGCTCGACTGGAGGAGCGAGCTCGTCACGAAGAGCGAACTTGAGCTCGACTCAAGGAGCGAACTCGACTTGAGGAGCGAAACGCGCTCGAGGAGCGAGCTCGACTGGAGGAGCGAGCTCGTCTCGAAGAGCGAACTCGACTTGAGGAGCGAACCGCGCTCGAGGAGTGAGGTCGACTGGAGGAGCGAGCTCGTCACGAAGAGCTAACTTGAGCTCGACTCAAGGAGCAAACTCGACTTGAGGAGCGAACCGCGCTCGAGAAGCGAGCTCGACTGGAGGAGCGAGGTCGTCTCGAAGAGCAAACTTGAGCTCGACTCAAGGAGCGAACTCGACTTGAGGAGCGAACCTCGCTAGAGGAGCGAGCTCGACTAGAGGAGCGAGCTGGACTGGAGGAGCGAGCTCGTCTCGAAGTGCTAACTTGAGCTCAACTCAAGGAGCGAACTCGACTTGAGGAGCGAACCGCGCTCGAGGAGCGAAGGAGCGAGCTCGTCTCGAAGAGCGAACTTGAGTTCGACTCAAGGAGTGAACTTGACTTGAGGAGCGAACCGCGCTCAAGGAGCGAGCACGACTGGAGGAGCGAGCTCGTCTCGAAGTGTGAACTTGAGCTCAACTCAAGGAGCGAACTCGACTTGAGGAGCGAACTGTGCTCGAGGAGCGAGCTCGATTGGAGTAGTGAGCTTGTCTCGAAGAGCGAACTTGAGCTCAACTCAAGGAGCGAACTCGACTTGAGGAGCGAACTGTGCTCGAGGAGCGAGCACGTCTCGAAGAGCGAACTTGAGCTCGACTCAAGAGCGAACTCGACTTGAGGAGCGAACTGCGCCCAAGGAGCGAGCTCGATTGGAGGAGCGAGCTCGCCTCGAAGAGCGAACTTGAGCTCGACTCAAGGAGCGAACTCTACTTGAGGAGCGAACTTGAGCTCGAGGAGCGAGCTCGACTGGGGGAGCGAGCTCGTCTTGAAGAGTGAACTTGAGCTCGACTCAAGGAGCGAACTCGACTTGAGGAGCGAACTGCGCTCAAGGAGCGAGCTCGATTGGAGGAGCGAGCTCGTCTCGAAGATCGAACTTGAGCTCAACTCAAGGAGCGAACTCGACTTGAGGAGCGAACCGCGCTCGAGGAGCGAGCCCGACTGGAGGAGCGAGCTCGTCTGGAAGAACGAACTTGAGCTCGACTCAAGGAGCGAACTTGACTTGAGGAGCGAACCGCGCTCGAGGAGCGAGCTCGACTAGAGGAGCGAGCTCGTCTTGAAGTGCGAACTTGAGCTCAACTCAAGGAGCGAACTCGACTTGAGGAGCGAACTGTGCTCGAGGAGCGAGCTCGACTGGAGGAGCGATCTCGTCTCGAAGAGTGAACTTGAGCTCAACTCAAGGAGCGAACTTGATTTGAGGAGTGAACTGTGCTCGAGGAGCGAGCTCGACTGGATGAGCGAGCTCGTCTCGAAGAGCGAACTTGAGCTCGACTCAAGGAGCGAACTCGACTTGAGGAGCGAATCGCGCTCGAGGAGCGAGCTCGACTGGAGGAGTGAGCTCGTCTCGAAGAGCGAACTTGAGCGACTCAAGGAGCGAACTCGACTTGAGGAGCGAACTGTGCTCGAGGAGCGAGCTCGACTAGAGGAGCGAGCTCGTCTCGAAGAGTGAACTTTAGCCCGACTCAAGGAGCGAACTCGACTTGAGGAGCGAACCGCGCTCGAGGAGCGAGCTCGACTGGAGGAGCGAACTCGACTTGAGGAGCGAACCGCGCTCGAGGAGCGAACTCGACTTGAGGAGCGAACCGCGCTCGAGGAGCGAGCTCGTCTCGAAGAGCGAACTTGAGCTCGACTCAAGGAGCGAACTTGACTTGAGGAGCGAACCGCGCTCGAGGAGCGAGCTCAACTAGAGGAGCGAGCTCGTCTCGAAGTGCGAACTTGAGCTCAACTCAAGGAGCGAACTCGACTTGAGGAGCGAACTGTGCTCGAGGAGCGAGCTCGACTGGAGTAGCGAGCTTGTCTCGAAGAGCGAACTTAAGCTCAACTCAAGGAGCGAACTCGACTTGAGGAGCGAACTGTGCTCGAGGACCGAGCTCGTCTCGAAGAGCGAACTTGAGCTCGACTCAAGAGCGAACTCGACTTGAGGAGCGAACTGCGCCCAAGGAGCGAGCTTGATTGGAGGAGCGAGCATGTTTCGAAGAGCGAACTTGAGCTCGACTCAAGGAGCGAACTCTACTTGAGGAGCGAACCGCGCTCGAGGAGCGAGCTCGATCGGAGTAGCGAGCTCGTCTCGAAGAGCGAGCTTGAGCTCGACTCAAGGAGCGAACTCGACTTGACGAGCGAACTTGAGCTCTAGGAGCGAGCTCGACTGGAGGAGCGAACTCGACTTGAGGAGCGAACTTGAGCTCTAGGAGCGAGCTCGACTCAAGGAGCGAACTCGACTTGAGGAGCGAACCGCGCTCGAGGAGCGAGCTCGACTCGAAGTGCGAACGTGAGCTCAACTCAAGGAGCGAACTCGACTTAAGGAGCGAACTGTGCTCGAGGAGCGAGCTCGACTGGAGGAGCGAGCTCGTCTCGAAGAGCAAAATTGAGCTCGAGTCAAGGAGCGAACTAGACTTGAGGAGTGAACTGCGCTCAAGGAACGAGCTCGATTGGAGGAGCGAGCTCATCTCGAAGAGCGAACTTGAGCTCGACTCAAGGAGCGAACTCGAATTGAGGAGCGAACCGCGCTCGAGGAGCGAGCTCGACTGGAGGAGCGAACCGCGCTCGAGGAGTTAGCTCGACTGGAGGAGCGAGCTCGTCACGAAGAGCGAACTTGAGCTCGACTCAAGGAGCGAACTCGACTTGAGGAGCGAACCGCGCTCGAGGAGCGAGCTCGACTGGAGGAGCGAGCTCGTCTCGAAGAGCGAACTCGACTTAAGGAGCGAACCGTGCTCGAGGAGTGAGGTCGACTGGAGGATCGAGCTCGTCACGAAGAGCGAACTTGAGCTCGACTCAAGGAGCGAACTCGACTTGAGGAGCGAACCGCGCTCGAGGAGCGAGCTCGACTGGAGGAGCGAGGTCGTCTCGAAGAGCAAACTTGAGCTCGACTCAAGGAGCGAACTCGACTTGAGGAGCGAACCGCGCTAGAGGAGCGAGCTCGACTGGAGGAGCGAGCTCGTCTCAAAGTGCTAACTTGAGCTCAACTCAAGGAGCGAACTCGACTTGAGGAGCGAACCGCGCTCGAGGAGCGGAGGAGCGAGCTCGTCTCGAAGAGCGAACTTGAGCTCGACTCAAGGAGCGAACTTGACTTGAGGAGCGAACCGCGCTCGAGGAGCGAGCTCGACTGGAGGAGCGAGCTCGTCTCGAAGTGTGAACTTGAGCTCAACTCAAGGAGCGAACTCGACTTGAGGAGCGAACTGTGCTCGAGGAGCTAGCTCGATTGGAGTAGAGAGCTTGTCTCGAAGAGCGAACTTGAGCTCAACTCAAGGAGCGAACTCGACTTGAGGAGCGAACTGTGCTCGAGGAGCGAGCTCGACTGGAGTAGCGAGCTTGTCTCGAAGAGCGAACTGGAGCTCAACTCAAGGAGCGAACTCGACTTGAGGAGCGAACTGTGCTCGAGGAGCGAGCTCGTCTCGAAGAGCGAACTTGAGCTCGACTCAAGAGCGAACTTGACTTGAGGAGCGAACTGCGCCCAAGGAGCGAGCTCGATTGGAGGAGCGAGCTCGTCTCGAAGAGCGAACTTGAGCTCGACTCAAGGAGCGAACTCGACTTGAGGAGCGAACCGCGCTCGAGGAGCGAGCTCGATCGGAGGAGCGAGCTCGTCTCGAAGAGCGAGCTTGAGCTCGACTCAAGGAGCGAACTCGACTTGAGGAGCGAACTTGAGCTCTAGGAGCGAGCTCGACTGGAGGAGCGAACTCGACTTGAGCAGCGAACTTGAGCTCTAGAAGTGAGCTCGACTCAAGGAGCGAACTCGACTTGAGGAGCGAACCGCGCTCGAGGAGCGAGCTCGACTCGAAGTGCGAACGTGAGCTCAACTCAAGGAGCGAACTCGACTTAAGGAGCTAACTGTGCTCGAGGAGCGAGCTCGACTGGAGGAGCGAGCTCGTCTCGAAGAGCGAACTTAAGCTCGAGTCAAGGAGCGAACTCGACTTGAGGAGCGAACTGCGCTCAAGGAGCGAGCTCGATTGGAGGAGCGAGCTCGTCTCGAAGAGCAAACTTGAGCTCGAGTCAAGGAGCGAACACGAATTGAGGAGCGAAGCGCGCTCGAGGAGCGAGCTCGACTGGAGGAGCGAGCTCGTCTCGAAGAGTGAACTTGAGCTCGACTCAAGGACCGAACTCGACTTGAGGAGCGAACCGCGCTCGAGGAGTGAGCTCGACTGGAGGAGCGAGCTCGTCACGAAGAGCGAACTTGAGCTCGACTCAAGGAGCGAACTCGACTTGAGGAGCGAACCGCGCTTGAGGAGAGAGCTCGACTGGAGGAGCGAGCTCGTCTCGAAGAGCGAACTTGAGCTCGACTCAAGGAGCGAACTCGACTTGAGGAGCGAACCGCGCTCGAGGAGTGAGGTCGACTGGAGGAGCGAGCTCGTCACGAAGAGCGAACTTGAGCTCGACTCAAGGAGCGAACTCGACTTGAGGAGCGAACCGCGCTCGAGGAGCGAGCTCGACTGGAGGAGCGAGGTCGTCTCGAAGAGCAAACTTGAGCTCGACTCAAGGAGCGAACTCGACTTGAGGAGCGAACCGCGCTAGAGGAGCGAGCTCGACTGGAGGAACGAGCTCGTCTTGAAGTGCTAACTTGAGCTCAACTCAAGGAGCGAACTCGACTTAAGGAGCGAACCGCGCTCGAGGAGCGAGCTCGACTGGAGGAGCGAGCTCGTCTCGAAGAGCGAACTTGAGCTCGACTCAAGGAGCGAACTTGACTTGAGGAGCGAACCGCGCTCGAGGAGCGAGCTCGACTGGAGGAGCGAGCTCGTCTCGAAGTGCGAACTTGAGCTCAACTCAAGGAGCGAACTCGACTTGAGGAGCGAACTGTGCTCGAGGAGCGAGCTCGACTGGAGTAGCGAGCTTGTCTCAAAGAGCGAACTTGAGCTCAACTCAAGGAGCGAACTCGACTTGAGGAGCGAACTGTGCTCGAGGAGCGAGCACGTCTCGAAGACCGAACTTGAGCTCGACTCAAGAGCGAACTCGACTTGAGGAGTGAACTGCGCCCAAGGAGCGAGCTCGATTGGAGGAGCGAGCTCGTCTCGAAGAGCGAACTTGAGCTCGACTCAAGGTGCGAACTCTACTTGAGGAACGAACCGCGCTCGAGGAGCGAGCTCGATCGGAGGAGTGAGCTCGTCTCGAAGAGCGAGCTTGAGCTCGACTCAAGGAGCGAACTCGACTTGAGGAGCGAACTTGAGCTCTAGGAGCGAGCTCGACTGGAGGAGCGAGCTCGTCTTGAAGAGCGAACTTGAGCTCAACTCAAGGAGCTAACTCGACTTGAGGAGCGAACTTGAGCTCGAGGAGCGAGCTCGACTGGAGGAGCGAGCTCGTCTCGAAGAGCGAACTTGAGCTCGACTCAAGGAGCGAACTCGACTTGAGGAGCGAACTTGAGCTCGAGGAGCGAGCTCTACTGGGGGAGCGAGCTCGTCTCGAAGAGCGAATTTGAGCTCGACTCAAGGAGCGAACTCGACTTGAGGAGCGAACTTGAGCTTTTAGGGGCGAGCTCGACTGGGGGAGCGAGCTCGTCTCGAAGAGCAAACTTGAGCTCGACTCAAGGAGCGAACTCGACTTGAGGAGCAAACCGCGCTCGAGGAGCGAGCTCGACTGGAGGAGCGAGCTCGTCTCGAAGTGCTAACTTGAGCTCAACTTAAGGAGCGAACTCGACTTGAGGAGCGAACCGCGCTCGAGGAGCGAGCTCGACTGGAGGAGCGAGCTCGTCTCGAAGAGTGAACTTGAGCTCGACTCAAGGAGCGAACTTGACTTGAGGAGCGAACCGCGCTCGAGGAGCGAGCTCGTCTGGAGGAGCGAGCTCGTCTCGAAGTGCGAACTTGAGCTCAACTCAAGGAGCGAACTCAACTTGAGGAGCGAACTGTACTCGAGGAGCGAGCTCGACTGGAGTAGCGAGCTTGTCTCGAAGAGCGAACTTGAGCTCAACTCAAGCAGCGAACTCGACTTGAGGAGCGAACTGTGCTCGAGGAGCGAGCTCGTCTCGCAGAGCGAACTTGAGCTCGACTCAAGAGCGAACTCGACTTGAGGAGCGAACTGCGCCCAAGGAGCGAGCTCGATTGGAGGAGCGAGCTCGTCTCGAAGAGCGAACTTGAGCTCGACTCAAGGAGCGAACTCGACTTGAGGAGCGAACCGCGCTCGAGGAGCGAGCTCGATCGGAGGAGCGAGCTCGTCTCGTAGAGCGAGCTTGAGCTCGACTCAAGGAGCGAACTCGACTTGAGGAGCGAACTTGAGCTCAACTCAAGGAGCTAACTCGACTTGAGGAGCGAACTTGAGCTCGAGGAGCGAGATCGTCTTAAAGAGCGAACTTGAGCTCAACTCAAGGAGCTAACTCGACTTGAGGAGCGAACTTGAGCTCGAGGAGCGAGCTCGTCTCGAAGAGCGAACTTGAGCTCGACTCAAGGAGCGAACTCGACTTGAGTAGCGAACTTGAGCTCGAGGAGCGAGCTCGACTGGGGGAGCGAGCTCGTCTCGAAGAGCGAACTTGAGCTCGACTCAAGGAGCGAACTCGACTTGAGGAGCGAACTTGAGCTTTTAGTGGCGAGCTCGACTGGAGGAGCGAGCTCGTCTCGAAGAACGAGCTTGAGCTCGACTCAAGGAGCGAACTCGACTTGAGGAGCGAACTTAAGCTCGACTCAAGGAGCGAACTCGACTTGAGGAGCGAACTGCGCTCGAGGGGCGAGCTCGACTGGAGGAGCAAGCTCGACTTAAGGAGCGAACTGTGCTCGAGGAGCGAGCTCGACTGGAGGAGCGAACTTGAGCTCGACTCAAGGAGCGAACTCGACTTGAGGAGCGAACCGCGCTCGAGGAGCGAGCTCGACTGGAGGAGCGAGTTCGTCTCGAAAAGCGAACTTGAGCTTGACTCAAGGAGCAAACTCGACTTGAGGAGCGAACCGCGCTCGAGGAGCAAGCTCGACTCGAAGTGCGAACTTGAGCTCAACTCAAGGAGCAAACTCGACTTGAGGAGCGAACTGTGCTCGAGGAGCGAGCTCGACTAGAGGAGCGAGCTCGTCTCGAAGAGCGAACTTGAACTCAACTCAAGGAGGGAACTCGACTTGAGGAGCGAACCGGGATCGAGGAGCGAGCTCGTCTAGAAGAGTGAACCTGAGCTCGACTCAAGGAGCAAACTCGACTTGAGGAGCGAACTGTGCTCATGGAGCGAGCTCGATTGGAGGAGCGAGCTCGTCTCCAAGAGTGAACTTGAGCTCGACTCAAAGAGCGAACTCGACTTGAGGAGCGAACCGCGCTCGAGGAGCGAGCTCGACTGGAGGAGAGAGCTCGTCTCGAAGAGCGAACTTGAGCTCGACTCAAGGAGCGAACTTGACTTGAGGATCGAACCGCGCTCGAGGAGCGAGCTCGACTGGAGGAGCGAGCTCGTCTCGAAGAGCGAACTTGAGCTCGACTCAAGGAGCGAACTCGACTTGAGGAGCGAATTGTGCTCGAGGAGCGAGCTCGACTGGAGGAGCGAGCTCGTCTCGAAGAGTGAACTTGAGCTCAACTCAAGGAGCGAACTGTGCTCGAGGAGCGAGCTCGACTGGAGGAGCGAGCTCGTCTCAAAGAGCGAACTTGAGCCCGACTCAAGGAGCGAACTCGACTTGAGGAGCGAACCGCGCTCGAGGAGCGAGCTCGACTGGAGGAGCGAGCTCGGCTCTAAGAGCGAACTTGAGCTCGACTCAAGGAGCGAACTCGACTTGAGGAGCGAACCGTGCTCGAGGAGCGAGCTCGACTCGAAGTGCGAACTTGAGCTCAACTCAAAGAGCGAACTCAACTTGAGGAGCGAACTGGGCTCGAGGAGCGAGCTCGACTGGAGGAGCGAGCTCGTCTCGCAGAACGAACTTGAGCTCGACTCAAGGAGCGAACTCGACTTGAGGAGCGAACTGTGCTCAAGGAGCGAGCTCGATTGGAGGAGCGAGCTCGTCTCGAAGAGCGAACTTGAGCTCGACTCAAAGAGCGAACTCGACTTGAGGAGCGAACCGCGCTCGAGGAGCGAGCTCGACTGGAGGAGCGAGCTTGTCTCGAAGAGCGAACTTGAGCTCGACTCAAGGAGCGAACTTGACATGAGGAGCGAACCGAGCTCGAGGAGCGAGCTTGACTAGAGGAGCGAGCTCGTCTCGAAGTGCGAACTTGAGCTCAACTCAAGGAGCGAACTCGACTAGAGGAGCGAACTGTGCTCGAGGAGCGAGCTCGACTGGAGGAGCGAGCTCGTCTCGAAGAGCGAACTTGAGCTCAACTCAAGGAGCGAACTCGACTTGAGGAGCGAACTGGGCTCGAGGAACGAGCTCGACTGGAGGAGCGAGCTCGTCTTGAGGAGCGAACCGCGCTCGAGGAGCAAGCTCGACTCGAAGTGCGAACTTGAGCTCAACTCAAGGAGCAAACTCGACTTGAGGAGCGAACTGTGCTCGAGGAGCGAGCATGACTAGAGGAGCGAGCTCGTCTCGAAGAGCGAACTTGAACTCAACTCAAGGAGGGAACTCGACTTGAGGAGCGAATTGGGCTCGAGGAGCGAGCTCGTCTAGAAGAGTGAACTTGAGCTCGACTCAAGGAGCGAACTCGACTTAAGGAGCGAACTGTGCTCAAGGAGCGAGCTCGATTGGAGGAGCGAGCTCGTCTCGAAGAGCGAACTTGAGCTCGACTCAAAGAGCGAACTCGACTTGAGGAGCGAACCGCGCTCGAGGAGCGAGCTCGACTGGAGGAGCGAGCTCGTCTCGAAGAGCGAACTTGAGCTCGACTCAAGGAGCGAATTTGACTTGAGTATCGAACCGCGCTCGAGGAGCGAGCTCGACTAGAGGAGCGAGCTCGTCTCAAAGTGCGAATTTGAGCTCAACTCAAGGAGCGAACTCGACTTGAGGAGCGAACTGTGCTCGAGGAGCGAGCTCGACTAGAGGAACGAGCTCGTCTCGAAGAGTGAACTTGAGCTCAACTCAAGGAGCGAACTCGACTTGAGGAGCGAACTGTGCTCGAGGAGCGAGCTCGGATGGATCAGCGAGCTCGTCTCGAAGAGCGAACTTGAGCTCGACTAAAGGAGCGAACTCGACTTGAGGAGCGAACCGCGCTCGAGGAGCGAGCTCGACTGGAGGAGCGAGCTCGTCTCGAAGAGCGAACTTGAGCTCGACTCAAGGAGCGAACTCGACTTGAGGAGCGAATTGTGCTCGAGGAGCGAGCTCGACTGGAGGAGCGAGCTCGTCTCGAAGAGTGAACTTGAGCTCAACTCAAGGAGCGAACTCGACTTGAGGAGCGAACTGTGCTCGAGGAGCGAGCTCGACTGGAGGAGCGAGCTCGTCTCAAAGAGCGAACTTGAGCCCGACTCAAGGAGCAAACTCGACTTGAGGAGCGAACTGTGCTCATGGAGCGAGCTCGATTGGAGGAGCGAGCTCGTCTCCAAGAGTGAACTTGAGCTCGACTCAAAGAGCGAACTCGACTTGAGGAGCGAACCGCGCTCGAGGAGCGAGCTCGACTGGAGGAGAGAGCTCGTCTCGAAGAGCGAACTTGAGCTCGACTCAAGGAGCGAACTTGACTTGAGGATCGAACCGCGCTCGAGGAGCGAGCTCGACTGGAGGAGCGAGCTCGTCTCGAAGAGCGAACTTGAGCTCGACTCAAGGAGCGAACTCGACTTGAGGAGCGAATTGTGCTCGAGGAGCGAGCTCGACTGGAGGAGCGAGCTCGTCTCGAAGAGTGAACTTGAGCTCAACTCAAGGAGCGAACTGTGCTCGAGGAGCGAGCTCGACTGGAGGAGCGAGCTCGTCTCAAAGAGCGAACTTGAGCCCGACTCAAGGAGCGAACTCGACTTGAGGAGCGAACCGCGCTCGAGGAGCGAGCTCGACTGGAGGAGCGAGCTCGGCTCTAAGAGCGAACTTGAGCTCGACTCAAGGAGCGAACTCGACTTGAGGAGCGAACCGTGCTCGAGGAGCGAGCTCGACTCGAAGTGCGAACTTGAGCTCAACTCAAAGAGCGAACTCAACTTGAGGAGCGAACTGGGCTCGAGGAGCGAGCTCGACTGGAGGAGCGAGCTCGTCTCGCAGAACGAACTTGAGCTCGACTCAAGGAGCGAACTCGACTTGAGGAGCGAACTGTGCTCAAGGAGCGAGCTCGATTGGAGGAGCGAGCTCGTCTCGAAGAGCGAACTTGAGCTCGACTCAAAGAGCGAACTCGACTTGAGGAGCGAACCGCGCTCGAGGAGCGAGCTCGACTGGAGGAGCGAGCTTGTCTCGAAGAGCGAACTTGAGCTCGACTCAAGGAGCGAACTTGACATGAGGAGCGAACCGAGCTCGAGGAGCGAGCTTGACTAGAGGAGCGAGCTCGTCTCGAAGTGCGAACTTGAGCTCAACTCAAGGAGCGAACTCGACTAGAGGAGCGAACTGTGCTCGAGGAGCGAGCTCGACTGGAGGAGCGAGCTCGTCTCGAAGAGCGAACTTGAGCTCAACTCAAGGAGCGAACTCGACTTGAGGAGCGAACTGGGCTCGAGGAACGAGCTCGACTGGAGGAGCGAGCTCGTCTTGAGGAGCGAACCGCGCTCGAGGAGCAAGCTCGACTCGAAGTGCGAACTTGAGCTCAACTCAAGGAGCAAACTCGACTTGAGGAGCGAACTGTGCTCGAGGAGCGAGCATGACTAGAGGAGCGAGCTCGTCTCGAAGAGCGAACTTGAACTCAACTCAAGGAGGGAACTCGACTTGAGGAGCGAATTGGGCTCGAGGAGCGAGCTCGTCTAGAAGAGTGAACTTGAGCTCGACTCAAGGAGCGAACTCGACTTAAGGAGCGAACTGTGCTCAAGGAGCGAGCTCGATTGGAGGAGCGAGCTCGTCTCGAAGAGCGAACTTGAGCTCGACTCAAAGAGCGAACTCGACTTGAGGAGCGAACCGCGCTCGAGGAGCGAGCTCGACTGGAGGAGCGAGCTCGTCTCGAAGAGCGAACTTGAGCTCGACTCAAGGAGCGAATTTGACTTGAGTATCGAACCGCGCTCGAGGAGCGAGCTCGACTAGAGGAGCGAGCTCGTCTCAAAGTGCGAATTTGAGCTCAACTCAAGGAGCGAACTCGACTTGAGGAGCGAACTGTGCTCGAGGAGCGAGCTCGACTAGAGGAACGAGCTCGTCTCGAAGAGTGAACTTGAGCTCAACTCAAGGAGCGAACTCGACTTGAGGAGCGAACTGTGCTCGAGGAGCGAGCTCGGATGGATCAGCGAGCTCGTCTCGAAGAGCGAACTTGAGCTCGACTAAAGGAGCGAACTCGACTTGAGGAGCGAACCGCGCTCGAGGAGCGAGCTCGACTGGAGGAGCGAGCTCGTCTCGAAGAGCGAACTCGACTTGAGGAGCGAATTGTGCTCGAGGAGCGAGCTCGACTGGAGGAGCGAGCTCGTCTCGAAGAGTGAACTTGAGCTCAACTCAAGGAGCGAACTCGACTTGAGGAGCGAACTGTGCTCGAGGAGCGAGCTCGACTGGAGGAGCGAGCTCGTCTCAAAGAGCGAACTTGAGCCCGACTCAAGGAGCGAACTCGATTTGAGGAGGGAACCGCGCTCGAGGAGCGAGCTCGACTGGAGGAGCGAGCTCGTCTCTAAGGGCGAACTTGAGCTCGACTCAAGGAGCGAACTCGACTTGAGGAGCGAACCGTGCTCGAGGAGCGAGCTCGACTCGAAGTGCGAACTTGAGCTCAACTCAAAGAGCGAACTCAACTTGAGGAGCGAACTGGGCTCGAGGAGCGAGCTCGACTGGATGAGCGAGCTCGTCTCGCAGAACGAACTTGAGCTCGACTCAAGGAGCGAACTCGACTTGAGGAGCGAACTATGCTCAAGGAGCGAGCTCGATTGGAGGAGCGAGCTCGTCTCGAAGAGCGAACTTGAGCTCGACTCAAAGAGCGAACTCGACTTGAGGAGCCAACCGCGCTCGAGGAGCGAGCTCGACTGGAGGAGCGAGCTTGTCTCGAAGAGCGAACTTGAGCTCGACTCAAGGAGCGAACTTGACTTGAGGAGCGAACCGAGCTCGAGGAGCGAGCTTGACTAGAGGAGCGAGCTCGTCTCGAAGTGCGAACTTGAGTTCAACTCAAGGAGCGAACTCGACTTGAGGAGCGAACTGTGCTCGAGGAGCGAGCTCGACTGGAGGAGCGAGCTCGTCTCGAAGAGCGAACTTGAGCTCAACTCAAGGAGCGAACTCGACTTGAGGAGCGAACTGGGCTCGAGGAACGAGCTCGACTGGAGGAGCGAGCTCGTCTCGAAGAGCGAACTTGAGCTCGACTCAAGGAGCGAACTCGACTTGAGGAGCGAACCGCGCTCGAGGAGCGAGCTCGACTGGAGGAGCGAGGTCGTCTCGAAGAGCGAACTTGAGCTCGACTCAAGGAGCGAACTCGACTTGAGGAGCGAACCGCGCTCGAGGAGCGAGCTCGACTGGAGGAGCGAGCTCGTCTCGAAGTGCTAACTTGAGCTCAACTCAAGGAGCGAACTCGACTTGAGGAGCGAACTTGAGCTCAAGGAGCGAGCTCGACTGGAGGAGCGAGCTCGTCTCGAAGAGCGAACTTGAGCTCGACTCAACGAGCGAACCCGACTTGAGGAGCGAACCGCGCTCGAGGAGCGAGCTCGACTGGAGGAGCGAGCTCATCTCGAAGAGCGAACTTGAGCTCGACTCAAGGAGCGAACTCGACTTGAGGAGCGAACCGCGCTCGAGGAGCAAGCTTGACTGGAGGAGCGAGCTCGTCTCGAAGAGCGAACTTGAGCTCGACTCAAGGAGCGAACTCGAATTGAGGAGCGAACCGCGCTCGAGGAGCGAGCTCGACTGGAGGAGCGAGCTCGTCTCAAAGAGCGAAGTTGAGCTCGACTCAAGGAGCGAACTCGACTTGAGGAGCGAACCGCGCTCGAGGAGTGAGCTCGACTGGAGGAGCGAGCTCGCCTCGAAGAGCGAACTTGAGCTCGACTCAAGGAGCGAACTCGACTTGAGGAGCGAACCGCGCTCGAGGAGCGAGCTCGACTGGAGGAGCGAGCTCGTCTCGAAGAGCGAACTTGAGCTCGACTCAAGGAGCGAACTCGACTTGAGGAGCGAACCGCGCTCGAGGAGCGAGCTCGACTGGAGGAGCGAGCTCGTCTCGAAGTGCTAACTTGAGCTCAACTCAAGGAGCGAATTCGACTTGAGGAGCGAACTTGAGCTCGAGGAGCGAGCTCGACTGGAGGAGCGAGCTCGTCTCGAAGAGCGAACTTGAGCTCGACTCAAGGAGCGAACTCGACTTGAGGAGCGAACCGTGCTCGAGGAGCGAGCTCGACTGGAGGAGCGAGCTCATCTCGAAGAGCGAACTTGAGCTCGACTCAAGGAGCGAACTCGACTTGAGGAGCGAACCGCGCTCGAGGAGCGAGCTCGACTGGAGGAGCGAGCTCGTCTCGAAGTGCTAACTTGAGCTCGACTCAAGGAGCGAACTCGACTTGAGGAGCGAACTTGAGCTCGAGGAGCGAGCTCGACTGGAGGAGCGAGCTCGTCTTGAAGAGCGAACTTGAGCTCGAGGAGCGAGCTCGACTGGGGGAGCGAACTCGACTTTAGGAGCGAACTTGAGCTCGAGGAGCTTGAGCTCGACTGGAGGAGCGAGCTCGTCTCGAAGAGCGAACTTGAGCTTGACTCAAGAAGCGAACTCGACTTGAGGAGCGAACTTGAGCTCGAGGAGCGAGCTCGACTGGGGGAGCGAGCTCGTCTCGAAGAGCGAACTTGAGCTCGACTCAAGGAGCGAACTCGACTTGAGGAGCGAACTTGAGCTTTTAGGGGAGAGCTCGACTGGAGGAGCGAGCTCGTCTCGAAGAGCGAACTTGAGCTCGACTCAAGGAGCGAACTCGACTTGAGGAGCGAACCGTGCTCGAGGAGCGAGCTCGACTGGAGGAGCGAGCTCATCTCGAAGAGCGAACTTGAGCTCGACTCAAGGAGCGAACTCGACTTGAGGAGCGAACCGCGCTCGAGGAGCGAGCTCGACTGGAGGAGCGAGCTCGTCTCGAAGTGCTAACTTGAGCTCGACTCAAGGAGCGAACTCGACTTGAGGAGCGAACTTGAGCTCGAGGAGCGAGCTCGACTGGAGGAGCGAGCTCGTCTTGAAGAGCGAACTTGAGCTCGAGGAGCGAGCTCGACTGGGGGAGCGAACTCGACTTTAGGAGCGAACTTGAGCTCGAGGAGCTTGAGCTCGACTGGAGGAGCGAGCTCGTCTCGAAGAGCGAACTTGAGCTTGACTCAAGAAGCGAACTCGACTTGAGGAGCGAACTTGAGCTCGAGGAGCGAGCTCGACTGGGGGAGCGAGCTCGTCTCGAAGAGCGAACTTGAGCTCGACTCAAGGAGCGAACTCGACTTGAGGAGCGAACTTGAGCTTTTAGGGGCGAGCTCGACTGGAGGAGCGAGCTCGTCTCGAAGAGCGAGTTTGAGCTCGACTCAAGGAGCGAACTCGACTTGAGGAGCGACCTTGAGCTCGACTTAAGGAGCGAACTCGACTTGAGGAGCGAACTGCGCTCGAGGGGCGAGCTCGACTGGAGGAGCGAGCTCGTCTCGAAGAGCGAACTTGAGCTCGACTCAAGGAGCGAACTCGACTTGAGGAGCGAACCGCGCTCGAGGAGCGAGGTCGACTGGAGGAGCGAGTTCGTCTCGAAGAGCGAACTTGAGCTCAACTCAAGGAGCGAACTCGACTTGAGGAGCGAACTGTGCTCGAGGAGCGAGCTCGACTAGAGAAGCGAGCTCGTCTCGAAGAGCAAACTTGAGCTCAACTCAAGGAGGGAACTCGACTTGAGGAGCGAACTGGGCTCGAGGAGCGACCTCGACTGGAGGAGCGAGCTCGTCTCGCAGAACGAACTTGAGCTCGACTCAAGGAGCGAACTCGACTTGAGGAGCGAACTGTGCTCAAGGAGCGAGCTCGATTGGAGGAGCGAGCTCGTCTCGAAGAGCGAACTTGAGCTCGACTCAAAGAGCGAACTCGACTTGAGGAGCGAACCGCGCTCGAGGAGCGAGCTCGACTGGAGGAGCGAGCTCGTCTCGAAGAGCGAACTTGAGCGCGACTCAAGGAACGAACTTGACTTGAGGAGCGAACCGCGCTGGAGGAGCGAGCTTGACTAGAGGAGCGAGCTCGTCTCGAAGTGCGAACTTGAGCTCAACTCAAGGAGCGAACTCGACTTGAGGAGCGAACTGTGCTCGAGGAGCGAGCTCGACTGGAGGAGCGAGCTCGTCTCGAAGAGTGAACTTGAGCTCAACTCAAGGAGCGAACTCGACTTGAGGAGCGAACTGTGCTCGAGGAGCGAGCTCGGATGGATCAGCGAGCTCGTCTCGAAGAGCGAACTTGAGCTCGACTAAAGGAGCGAACTCGACTTGAGGAGCGAACCGCGCTCGAGGAGCGAGCTCGACTGGAGGAGCGAGCTCGTCTCGAAGAGCGAACTTGAGCTCGACTCAAGGAGCGAACTCGACTTGAGGAGCGAATTGTGCTCGAGGAGCGAGCTCGACTGGAGGAGCGAGCTCGTCTCGAAGAGTGAACTTGAGCTCAACTCAAGGAGCGAACTCGACTTGAGGAGCGAACTGTGCTCGAGGAGCGAGCTCGACTGGAGGAGCGAGCTCGTCTCAAAGAGCGAACTTGAGCCCGACTCAAGGAGCGAACTCGATTTGAGGAGGGAACCGCGCTCGAGGAGCGAGCTCGACTGGAGGAGCGAGCTCGTCTCTAAGGGCGAACTTGAGCTCGACTCAAGGAGCGAACTCGACTTGAGGAGCGAACCGTGCTCGAGGAGCGAGCTCGACTCGAAGTGCGAACTTGAGCTCAACTCAAAGAGCGAACTCAACTTGAGGAGCGAACTGGGCTCGAGGAGCGAGCTCGACTGGATGAGCGAGCTCGTCTCGCAGAACGAACTTGAGCTCGACTCAAGGAGCGAACTCGACTTGAGGAGCGAACTATGCTCAAGGAGCGAGCTCGATTGGAGGAGCGAGCTCGTCTCGAAGAGCGAACTTGAGCTCGACTCAAAGAGCGAACTCGACTTGAGGAGCCAACCGCGCTCGAGGAGCGAGCTCGACTGGAGGAGCGAGCTTGTCTCGAAGAGCGAACTTGAGCTCGACTCAAGGAGCGAACTTGACTTGAGGAGCGAACCGAGCTCGAGGAGCGAGCTTGACTAGAGGAGCGAGCTCGTCTCGAAGTGCGAACTTGAGTTCAACTCAAGGAGCGAACTCGACTTGAGGAGCGAACTGTGCTCGAGGAGCGAGCTCGACTGGAGGAGCGAGCTCGTCTCGAAGAGCGAACTTGAGCTCAACTCAAGGAGCGAACTCGACTTGAGGAGCGAACTGGGCTCGAGGAACGAGCTCGACTGGAGGAGCGAGCTCGTCTCGAAGAGCGAACTTGAGCTCGACTCAAGGAGCGAACTCGACTTGAGGAGCGAACCGCGCTCGAGGAGCGAGCTCGACTGGAGGAGCGAGGTCGTCTCGAAGAGCGAACTTGAGCTCGACTCAAGGAGCGAACTCGACTTGAGGAGCGAACCGCGCTCGAGGAGCGAGCTCGACTGGAGGAGCGAGCTCGTCTCGAAGTGCTAACTTGAGCTCAACTCAAGGAGCGAACTCGACTTGAGGAGCGAACTTGAGCTCAAGGAGCGAGCTCGACTGGAGGAGCGAGCTCGTCTCGAAGAGCGAACTTGAGCTCGACTCAACGAGCGAACCCGACTTGAGGAGCGAACCGCGCTCGAGGAGCGAGCTCGACTGGAGGAGCGAGCTCATCTCGAAGAGCGAACTTGAGCTCGACTCAAGGAGCGAACTCGACTTGAGGAGCGAACCGCGCTCGAGGAGCAAGCTTGACTGGAGGAGCGAGCTCGTCTCGAAGAGCGAACTTGAGCTCGACTCAAGGAGCGAACTCGAATTGAGGAGCGAACCGCGCTCGAGGAGCGAGCTCGACTGGAGGAGCGAGCTCGTCTCAAAGAGCGAAGTTGAGCTCGACTCAAGGAGCGAACTCGACTTGAGGAGCGAACCGCGCTCGAGGAGTGAGCTCGACTGGAGGAGCGAGCTCGCCTCGAAGAGCGAACTTGAGCTCGACTCAAGGAGCGAACTCGACTTGAGGAGCGAACCGCGCTCGAGGAGCGAGCTCGACTGGAGGAGCGAGCTCGTCTCGAAGAGCGAACTTGAGCTCGACTCAAGGAGCGAACTCGACTTGAGGAGCGAACCGCGCTCGAGGAGCGAGCTCGACTGGAGGAGCGAGCTCGTCTCGAAGTGCTAACTTGAGCTCAACTCAAGGAGCGAATTCGACTTGAGGAGCGAACTTGAGCTCGAGGAGCGAGCTCGACTGGAGGAGCGAGCTCGTCTCGAAGAGCGAACTTGAGCTCGACTCAAGGAGCGAACTCGACTTGAGGAGCGAACCGTGCTCGAGGAGCGAGCTCGACTGGAGGAGCGAGCTCATCTCGAAGAGCGAACTTGAGCTCGACTCAAGGAGCGAACTCGACTTGAGGAGCGAACCGCGCTCGAGGAGCGAGCTCGACTGGAGGAGCGAGCTCGTCTCGAAGTGCTAACTTGAGCTCGACTCAAGGAGCGAACTCGACTTGAGGAGCGAACTTGAGCTCGAGGAGCGAGCTCGACTGGAGGAGCGAGCTCGTCTTGAAGAGCGAACTTGAGCTCGAGGAGCGAGCTCGACTGGGGGAGCGAACTCGACTTTAGGAGCGAACTTGAGCTCGAGGAGCTTGAGCTCGACTGGAGGAGCGAGCTCGTCTCGAAGAGCGAACTTGAGCTTGACTCAAGAAGCGAACTCGACTTGAGGAGCGAACTTGAGCTCGAGGAGCGAGCTCGACTGGGGGAGCGAGCTCGTCTCGAAGAGCGAACTTGAGCTCGACTCAAGGAGCGAACTCGACTTGAGGAGCGAACTTGAGCTTTTAGGGGCGAGCTCGACTGGAGGAGCGAGCTCGTCTCGAAGAGCGAACTTGAGCTCGACTCAAGGAGCGAACTCGACTTGAGGAGCGAACCGTGCTCGAGGAGCGAGCTCGACTGGAGGAGCGAGCTCATCTCGAAGAGCGAACTTGAGCTCGACTCAAGGAGCGAACTCGACTTGAGGAGCGAACCGCGCTCGAGGAGCGAGCTCGACTGGAGGAGCGAGCTCGTCTCGAAGTGCTAACTTGAGCTCGACTCAAGGAGCGAACTCGACTTGAGGAGCGAACTTGAGCTCGAGGATCGAGCTCGACTGGAGGAGCGAGCTCGTCTTGAAGAGCGAACTTGAGCTCGAGGAGCGAGCTCGACTGGGGGAGCGAACTCGACTTTAGGAGCGAACTTGAGCTCGAGGAGCTTGAGCTCGACTGGAGGAGCGAGCTCGTCTCGAAGAGCGAACTTGAGCTTGACTCAAGAAGCGAACTCGACTTGAGGAGCGAACTTGAGCTCGAGGAGCGAGCTCGACTGGGGGAGCGAGCTCGTCTCGAAGAGCGAACTTGAGCTCGACTCAAGGAGCGAACTCGACTTGAGGAGCGAACTTGAGCTTTTAGGGGCGAGCTCGACTCAAGGAGCGAACTCGACTTGAGGAGCGACCTTGAGCTCGACTTAAGGAGCGAACTCGACTTGAGGAGCGAACTGCGCTCGAGGGGCGAGCTCGACTGGAGGAGCGAGCTCGTCTCGAAGAGCGAACTTGAGCTCGACTCAAGGAGCGAACTCGACTTGAGGAGCGAACCGCGCTCGAGGAGCGAGGTCGACTGGAGGAGCGAGTTCGTCTCGAAGAGCGAACTTGAGCTCAACTCAAGGAGCGAACTCGACTTGAGGAGCGAACTGTGCTCGAGGAGCGAGCTCGACTAGAGAAGCGAGCTCGTCTCGAAGAGCGAACTTGAGCTCAACTCAAGGAGGGAACTCGACTTGAGGAGCGAACTGGGCTCGAGGAGCGAGCTCGACTGGAGGAGCGAGCTCGTCTCGCAGAACGAACTTGAGCTCGACTCAAGGAGCGAACTCGACTTGAGGAGCGAACTGTGCTCAAGGAGCGAGCTCGATTGGAGGAGCGAGCTCGTCTCGAAGAGCGAACTTGAGCTCGACTCAAAGAGCGAACTCGACTTGAGGAGCGAACCGCGCTCGAGGAGCGAGCTCGACTGGAGGAGCGAGCTCGTCTCGAAGAGCGAACTTGAGCGCGACTCAAGGAACGAACTTGACTTGAGGAGCGAACCGCGCTGGAGGAGCGAGCTTGACTAGAGGAGCGAGCTCGTCTCGAAGTGCGAACTTGAGCTCAACTCAAGGAGCGAACTCGACTTGAGGAGCGAACTGTGCTCGAGGAGCGAGCTCGACTGGAGGAGCGAGCTCGTCTCGAAGAGTGAACTTGAGCTCAACTCAAGGAGCGAACTCGACTTGAGGAGCGAACTGTGCTCGAGGAGCGAGCTCGGATGGATGAGCGAGCTCGTCTCGAAGAGCGAACTTGAGCTCGACTAAAGGAGCGAACTCGACTTCAGGAGCGAACCGCGCTCGAGGAGCGAGCTCGACTAGAGGAGCGAGCTTGTCTCTAAGAGCGAACTTGACCTCGACTCAAGGAGCGAACTCGACTTGAGGAGCGAACCGTGCTCGAGGAGCGAGCTCGACTCGAAGTTCGAACTTGAGCTCAACTTAAAGAGCGAACTCGACTTGAGGAGCGAACTGTGCTCGAGGAGCGAGATCGACTGGAGGAGCGAGCTCGTCTCGAAGAGCTAACTTGAGCTCAACTCAAGGAGCGAACTCGACTTGAGGAGCGAACTGGGCTCGAGGAGCGAGCTCGACTGGAGGAGCGAGCTCGTCTTGAAGAGCGAACTTGAGCTCGACTCAAGGAGCGAACTCGACTTGAGGAGCGAACTGCGCTCAAGCAGCGAGCTCGATTGGAGGAGCGAGCTCGTCTCGAAGAGCGAACTTGAGCTCGACTCAAGGAGCGAACTCGAATTGAGGAGCGA
The DNA here is from genome assembly GCF_054948205.1 of Urtica dioica subsp. dioica. Taxonomy (NCBI): domain Eukaryota; kingdom Viridiplantae; phylum Streptophyta; class Magnoliopsida; order Rosales; family Urticaceae; genus Urtica; species Urtica dioica. Next base: position 24,119,907 of record NC_142759.1, on the reverse strand, counting down.
ACCGCGCTCGAGGAGCGAGCTCGACTGGAGGAGCGAGCTCGTCTCGAAGAGCGAACTTGAGCTCGACTCAAGGAGCGAACTCGACTTGAGGAGCGAACCGCGCTCGAGGAGTGAGCTCGACTGGAGGAGCGAGCTCGTCTCGAAGAGCGAACTTGAGCTCGACTCAAGGAGCGAACTCGACTTGAGTAGCGAACCACGCTCGAGGAGCGAGCTCGTCTCGAAGTGCTAACTTGAGATCAACTCAAGGAGCGAACGCGACTTGAGGAGCTAACCGCGCTCGAGGAGCGAGCTCGACTGGAGGAGCGAGCTCGTCTCGAAGAGCAAACTTGAGCTCGACTCAAGGAGCGAACTTGACTTGAGGAGCGAACCGCGCTCGAGGAGCGAGCTCATCTCGAAGTGCGAACTTGAGCTCAACTCAAGGAGAGAACTCGACTTGAGGAGCGAACTGTGCTCGAGGAGCGAGATCGACTGGAGTAGCGAGCTTGTCTCGAAGAGCGAACTTGAGCTCAACTCAAGGAGCGAACTCGACTTGAGGAGCGAGCTCGATTGGAGGAGCGAGCTCGTCTCGAAGAGCGAACTTGAGCTCGACTCAAGGAGCGAACTCGACTTGAGGAGCGAACCGCGCTCGAGGAGCGAGCTCGACTGGAGGAGCGAGCTCGTCTCGAAGAGCGAACTTGAGCTCGACTCAAGGAGCGAACTCGACTTGAGAAGCGAACCGCGCTCGAGGAGCGAGCTCGACTGGAGGAGCGAGCTCGTGTCGAAGTGCTAACTTAAGCTCAACTCAAGGAGCGAACTCGACTTGAGGAGCGAACCGCACTCGAGGAGCGAGCTCGACTGGAGGAGCGAGCTCGTCTCGAAGAGTGAACTTGACTTGAGAAGCGAACCGCGCTCGAGGAGCGAGCTCGACTGGAGGAGCGAGCTCATCTCGAAGTGCGAACTTGAGCTCAACTCAAGGAGCGAAGTCGACTTGAGGAGCGAGCTCGGCTGGAGTAGCGAGCTTGTCTCGAAGAGCGAACTTGAGCTCAACTCAAGGAGTGAACTCGACTTGAGGAGCGAACTGTGCTCGAGGAGCGAGCTCGTCTCGAAGAGCGAACTTGAGCTCGACTCAAGAGCGAACTCGACTTGAGGAGCGAACTACGCCCAAGGAGCGAGCTCGATTGGAGGAGCGAGCTCGTCTCGAAGAGCGAACTCGACTTGAGGAGCGAACCGCGCTCGAGGAGCGAGCTCAACTGGAGGAGCGAGCTCATCTCGAAGAGCGAGCTTGAGCTCGACTCAAGGAGCGAACTCGACTTGAGGAGCGAACTTGAGCTCGAGGAGCGAGCTCGTCTTTGAAGAGGGAACTTGAGCTCAACTCAAGGAGCTAACTCGACTTGAGGAGCAAACTGTGCTCGAGGAGCAAGCTCGACTGGAGGAGCGAGCTCATCTCGAAGAGCGAACTTGAGCTCGACTCAAGGAATGAACTCGACTTGAAGACCGAACTGCGCTCAAGGAGTGAGCTCGATTGGAGGAGCGAGCTCGATTGGAGGAGCGAGCTCGTCTCGAAGAGCGAACTTGAGCTCGACCCAAGGAGCGATCTCGACTTGAGGAGCGAACTTGAGCTCGACTCGATGCCGGCCTCGTTGAGCTTGCTCTGGTGAGCGACCGAGTTTGCCGAGTTAGGTCGACCTAAGCCTCATCCCGGAAGTGGGGAGCTTAAGGTTTTTACCCTTTTTTTTTTAATTCTTGTACGTCGCAGGACCCCTTAGCCCCCCAAGTTTTTAGATTACAGGCCGTGCCATGATGACTAAAAACCTTTTTTTTAAGTGGGTAAAAGATACCGCAAACTTTATTTTTTATTGATTTTTGCTATCATGTAACATCCTTGAACAGTGGCACATAGGCCTTTATTGAATAAGGGAAAACAGAGCAATAAGGGGGGGGGGGACTTGATCGCTGGTGGTACTGTCTCAAGTGTTCGGCGTTCCACGGGTGCCGGATTGGAGTTCCGTCCGTGTGCTCGATGTAGTAGGTCCCGTCGTGTATGACTTGTCGGACTCTATACGGTCCTTCCTTATTTGGGCCTAGGACTCCGGCGCCTTGCACTTGGGTGTTCTGGAACACGCGTCTGAGTACAAGGCTGCCGACGGCGAAGATCCGCCTGTTGACTTTGGCGTTGTAGTATCTCTCGACCTTTCGTTTTTGTGTAGCGAGTCTGGTGAGGATTAGATCCAGTTCGAGGCGCATGGCTTCCTCATTTTCTTTTTTGTCGAAAGTGTCAACCCGATAGGTGGGGACTTCTAATTCCACGGGACCACCGCTTCAACCCCAAAAGCTAGGGAGAAGGGGGTCTCTCCGGTGGCGTTTCGAACGGTCGTTGGATAGGCCCATAGTTTGAAAGGCAGTTCTTCAGCCCAGGCGCCTTTTTTGGCTTCGAGCTTTTTCTTGAGGTTGCTCTTAATCATCTTCTTGACGGCTTCCACTTCGCCATTAGCTTGTGGATGTCGCGGGGATGAGAATGTCTTGCTTATCCCTAGTTGGGCGCAGATTTCTCTAACCCCCGCATTGTCGAACTGCGCGCCGTTATCGGTCACGATTGACGCGGGGATGCCGTGGCGACATATTATGGACTTCCAGATGAAGTTCGTAGTGTTGGCCTCAGTGATCCTGGCCAGAGGTTCGGCTTCGACCCACTTGGTGAAGTAGTCGATAGCGACGATGGCGTATTCGTATTGTCTCGGAGCTTTGGGAAGCTTGCCGATAATATCTACGCCCCATTTTGCGAAGGGGCGTGGAACAACGATGCTACTTAGGGGAGATGGCGGCTGTCGTGGAACGTTGGAGAAACGTTGATACTTGTCGCACTTTTTCGCCCAGTGGTAGGCGTCTTTTTTCATCGTTGGCCAGAAATAGCCTTGTCGAAGCGCTTTGAGCGCGAGGGACCTTCCAGCGGCGTGGTTTCCGCAGAGGCCTTCGTGTATCTCGCGGAGGACCTTGGTCGACTCGACGCTGTTGAGACATCGGAGCAGCGGGGTTGAATACCCGTGCTTGTATAAGGCTTCGCCTCTCAACACGTACTTGGATGTGAGGGCTTTTAGCCTTTCAGCTTCTTTGCGGTCTTCGGGAAGTACCCATCTTCGCAAGAAGTCCGCAAGCGGGGTCATCCAAGTTGGATGAGCGGCGCTCTCAATCGTTCCCACCTCGTCACGTGAGACGGATGGTCGCGAGAGAGACTCGATTGGGATGGTTCCCAACCCGTCTTTGGTGATACCGGATCCGAGGCGAGCTAAGGCGTCAGCTTTGGAGTTCTATTCTCGTGGGATCTGGACGATCTCAAACCAGGAGAAGGCATCTAGCTTGGCATTTGCCTTTGCCAAGTAGGCGATCATGTTGGGTTCTTTGGCAACGTAGTCGCCTTTAACCTGATTTACGATTAACTGCGAGTCACAGTGTATTCGTAAATTCTGTACGTCGAGCTTCTGAGCGAGCTCTAGACCCACGATGAGGGCTTCGTACTCGGCCTCATTGTTGGAGGCCTGGAATCCGTAATGGAGGGCGTAGCGTAACTTTTCCCGGTCGGGGTTTGTCAGAATCACGCCGGCGCCTGCTCCTTGGGCATTAGACGCTCCGTCCACGTGTAGTTCCCAGATGGGACCCGTAGGGTCGACCTTTCTCTTTCGAGCCGACAAGTTGTCGGTCGAGCTGTCTTCTGCTCTTCCCATGTCGGGGGTGTAGGAGAATTCTGCCATGAAATCAGCTAAGGCTTGAGCCTTTATTGCCGGCCGCGGATGAAACTCAATCTTTATTGGGACCAGATCACCATGCGAGTCGATGTTCCCTTTTGAAGAGCCTTACCGATTGGGTGCCCGTTCCGGACAACGATTGGGTGAGCCTGGAAGTATGGGCGTAGCTTTTTGGCGGCTACGAGGAGAGCAAGAGAGAGCTTCCCTATCTCTGTATAACACGTTTCGGCGTCAAGTAGGGCTTTGCTTACGTAGAAGATGGGCCATTGAGCCCTATTTTCTTCACAGATCAGCACAGCGCTCACAGCTCGTTCGGAGACGGCGAGGTAGATGTAAAGCCTCTCGCCTTCTTTTGGCTTAGAGAGGAATGGAGGTTTCCCGAAGTAGGCCTTCATTTCTTGGAAGGCCTTTTCGCACTCGTCCGTCCATTCAAAGCCGTCCGTCTTCTTAATCGCTTTGAAGAACGGTTGACACTTGTCGGTTGCTTTGGCCACAAAACGCGCTAGGGCGACAATCCGACCGGTCAGACTTTGGACTTCCTTGACACGTCGCGGGGACTTCATGTCAAGGAGTGCCTTGATTTTCTCGGGGTTCGCTTCGATACCTCGACGGCTAACTATGTAGCCTAGGAACTTCCCAGACTCGACCCCGAACACACATTTGTTGGGGTTGAGCTTCATTTTGTACCGGCGGAGGATCAAGAACATCTCCCTCAGGTTGTCTACGTGGTTGGTAGCCAACAGGCTTTTAACGAGCATGTCGTCCACGTATACTTCCATGGTCTTGCCGATTAGGTCGGCAAAGATCCGGTTTACCAAACGTTGGTAAGTAGCTCCTGCATTCTTAAGGCCGAAAGGCATGACCTTGTAGCAGTAGAGGCCGTGATAAGTGACAAAGGTTGTCTTGATCTAATCGGGCTCGTGCATTCGTATCTGGTTAAAGCCCGAGTAGGCGTCCATGAAACTTAGGAGTTCATGTCCTGCCGTGGCGTCGACCAGTTGTTCGATGCGTGAGAGTGGAAAGCAATCCTTCGGGCAGGCTTTGTTGAGATCTTTGTAATCTATGCAAATGCGCCACTTCCCGTTGGGCTTTTTGACCATGACCACATTGGCCACCCACTTTGGGTACTTGGCTTCTCGGATGAAACCAGCGGAGAGAAGTTTTTCGACTTCCTCGTTTATTGCTAGGTATCGTTCGGGGTTGAACGCACGTCTAGCTTGTACCTTTTCAGCGATGGTTTTATCGTCATTCAATCGGTGCACAATCACATCGGGGTCTATGCCGGGCATGTCTGCATGTGTCCATGCAAAGACATCCTTAAACTCCCGAAGGAAGGACGCGAGCTGAGTTTTGATGGCGAGAGGGAGTTGTGCACCGATCTTTACTACCTGGTCAGGTTTAGCTTCGTCGAGAACGATCGAAGTGAGATCATCGGGGGTGTCAACTTTCAACCTCTCAATATCGTCGCGGGGGTCTAATTCCCCGAGTTGCCGAGCGTCTTTTTGATCACACGGGTAGTCGTCTTCCAGTTGGTAGATCGTGTTAACCCTTTTTTCAGCGGGCTTCCCGTCCACGCCTTGGACGTAGCATATCCTCGCCTGGGTCTGATCACCGGCCATGACGCCAATTCCCTCTTCGGTGGGGAATTTCACTAATAGGTGATAAGTAGACGTGATAGCCCTTAGTCTGTTCAACGTGGGTCGCCCAATGATAACATTGTAGGGCGACTCCTGGTCGACCACAAGAAAGGGGACCATGTGAACGACTTCGATGCCTCTGGCAGTTCCGAAGGTGACTGGTAAATCAATGATTCCTTCAGTCATGACCTTTTCTCCTGTGAACCCAAACAGGGGTGTCTGAGTTGGAACAGGGCGGAGCCCCCCGAGCTTCATGCGCTCGAGGGTGGTCTTAAAGATTATATCGGCCGCGCTACCGTCATCAATAAGAACTTTTTTTACCAAGTTGTTTGCCACCTGGGCTTTAACGACTATAGCGTCATTGTGCGGGTGCACAACTCGCTTGGCCTCTTCGTTCGTGAATTGTATCGTCTCGTACGGTACGGACGGAGGTTCCTCATAGGTGAGGTTGTTGGAATCGATCTAGGGTTTGAGAAAATAATTAACGCTTCGGTAAGCGGCGGAATTTTAAAAATTTTCTTTTACAAGTAAAACAGTTTTTACTAACCTAGACAAGTGCAAGTACATGTAACTAAAAACCAATATGAGCTATGAAGTTTACTAACCTTTCTTGAAGCTTGAACCTTGTAGAAGCTTTTGGAAAGTTGCAACGCTCGTCTCCCCTCGCAGCACGTCTCTCTTCCTTTCCTCGGCACCTCGAGCAACCACGAAAGTTTCTATCACTAAATCACTCGAAAAGAAGGAATCAGTGAGTGGGCACTTTTAAACACTACGACTTAAGAACGAGTCTCGAAGTCGCAGAGCTAAACACTAGGTCGAGTGAGGACCTAGGTGCCAAGACAAGAAATAATCGAAAATAAACTAGAGAGAGAGAGAGAGGATTTTTGGCCAAGTTCTAGAGAGAGAGTCTCTCAAATCTCTTAAACTTGGATGAATGAAATGTGAGGAAATGAGGCTCCTATTTATAGGAGAGGTCTCACCTTCAATAAGGTAGTTTCCTCTTCTATAGAATATCACATATTCATGAGCAATTTCCTCTTTTTCCCTTTGAGACACTCGGCCAACTCAAGGCTTCTAGAAGCCTTGATTTGTTTCCAATTTTGTTCAAGGCCTTGCCTTGTCTCTCACTTGGCCGATTCCCACTTTCCTCTTGGAGGAAATTTGTTTCCTCTTTTTCTTTTGGCAAGTATCTAAATACATTTATGCACAAAATAAACTCTCCTATTTCTCTATTAGGGTAGGCGCCCAAGTCTCTCTAGAAGGAGCTTCTAGAAGCTTCTTCATTTGTTCATGACAACATGAGAAAGGCCCATTAAGAATTTTCAATGAAATTCTCATGAAATGAAATTAATTCACAAGGCCCAGTTAATCATATTGTGGCCGAGCGACATTAAGTCATCAAATGAACTTGTCAAAATTTATTGACATCCATTTCATCCTTATGTCTCAAAAGACAAAAATACCCTTTCGACAATTTTCGTTCTTGTTTTGACTTAGCTTCCAGTTTAACTATTCCTATCGATGTGATTCGTGACAGTGACCTCATGGACCCAAATGAACAAAGCTTGAGCTAAACACTTGGACTCAAAAGTTCACAAACCTTTTCCAAGTTTAGCTTAATGCCAACTGACTCCACTAAAGAGCTGACACTGAAAATCTCTCGGTTAAAATGAATTTATTTTCTACTCAAGAATTCGACCTAATTATGATGAGCGGATCCACTGAATATTATCTATGTTTACCCTTCATGAATGTCATCAGCTAGTTGGGATTTACTAAATTACCATTTTACCCTTCTAGCTGTTATTTCCTCAACTCCTTTGTCGCTTGTGAATAAGTTAGAAACAATGTATTGACGAGGAGCTAACAAGTCACATTGTTTCATCCAAAAGAGTCAGGACTCAATTTGGACACTGGCCAGTTCATTTATTCACACTCCAAGGAACAAAGCATGAGGTGACATACATTGCATTTCAGCAATCTTGTACATGAATTCCATATCTATGAGAACTTCACAAAGTTACTCATGACAGACTCACAACTTAGTACTTCACCAATAGGCCTTGTTCGGAATCACATAGTGAGTCCGAACTTTGACTTTCTCAAATGAGAATAATAAGGTGTGAAATGGCATGTCTCATTTCAGGATTAAGGTAAGCATGATGCAATTCATACATAGTGACTTCAAGACATAAGAGGTTAAATGGTTTGTTCTTATATTGTCTCTAGAAGTGCACTGGTCAATTCAGTACCTTCGGAAGATACCTAGAAGAACTATAGAGTCTCCAACTCTCAATGCCTCATAACCATACATCATAGATTCTTCTAACAATCATACTGAGGTCAATAGTCCTTTGACCCTAAGATTGCGAATATATCGTTTTAAACAAACTACGAAGAGTTTGTTCATGCAAATCTACATTTATCTCTTCGTAAGTTGTTAAGTTTGTTTATGGACTAAAAGACTAAGGTTTTATCATAAAGCTTCAAACAAAGAAAGAATGAATGAACGTTTCAACTTTATTAATGAATAGATAGGCAATTACAAGCAAGAGTCTTCATGAGACTTTATTACATCAAATGTACAAAATAAAGACTACAACTCTTCTTGTGGGCACCATTGACAACAAACTCCCACTTGACTCAAAGAAGGTGTGTGTAGTCCTTCATGCCTAATCCCTCACGATGTTGGTCGAAGACCTTGTTCGCTAGGGCCTTGGTGAATGGATCTGCGAGGTTGTCCACCGTTGAGATCTTCTTCACTTCCACGTCTCCGCGCTGCACGATCTCTCGAATCAAATGGTATTTCCTCTCAGTATGCTTAGAGCGCTTATGGCTTCTAGGTTCCTTTGAGTTAGCGACAGCCCCACTATTATCACAATAAAGGGTCATGGGCTCGTCGACGTTTGGAACAATTTCCAAATACTTAAGGAACTTTCTAAGCCATACAGCCACTTTGGATGCTTCACAAGCAGCCACATATTCTGCTTCCATTGTGGAGTCAGCAATGCAAGATTGCTTAATACTTCTCCACACAACAGCTCCACCATTAAGGATGAACACAGATCCCGAAGTGGATTTCCTGGAATCCTTATCCGCTTGAAAATCGGAGTCGGTATATCCCGTCATAGTCAGGTTAGTACCTGAGTATGTAAGCATCAAGTTCCTAGTTCTTCGAAGATACTTAAGAAAATGCTTAACAGCAATCCAGTGCTCGGGTCCAGGGTTGGATTGGAAACGGCTAACTACGCCAACGGCGAAACAGATGTCAGGTCTAGTGCAAAGCATAGCATACATAAGGCTTCCTACGGCAGAGGCGTAAGGAATTTTCCTCATGTCTTCAATCTCTTGTGCAGTCTTGGGAGACTGGTCTTTAGAGAGTGAAACTCCATGCCTAAAGGGTGTTTGACCCATCTTGCAGTCTTGCATCGAGAAGCGATCCATCACCTTATCAATATAAGATGCTTGAGAGAGCGACAGGGTCCGGTTTTTCCTATCTCGAAAGATTTGGATCCCCAGAATGTACGCGGCTTCTCCTAGATCCTTCATATCGAATTGCTTTGCTAGCCAGACCTTAACCTCAGATAACTTACCCACGTCATTACCAATGAGTAGTATATCATCGACATATAGTACCAGAAACACAACTTTGCCTTCGTGTATTAACTTGTAAACACAAGGCTCATCTATTGACTGTTCAAACCCGAAGCTTTTTATAGTTTCATCGAACCTAATATTCCATGACCTAGATGCTTGCTTTAGTCCATAAATGGATTTAAGCAACTCACAAACCTTGGTCTCTTGACCTTTATCCACGAAACCGTCTGGTTGAGCCATGTAAATGCGCTCGTCAAGATTGCCATTCAGAAAGGCTGTCTTGACATCCATTTGCCAGATCTCATAGTCGAGAGCTGCAGCTATGGATAGGAGTATGCGGATGGATTTAAGCATCGCGACTGGCGAGAAGGTTTCTTCATAGTCAATCCCTTCTTGTTGGGTATAACCCTTTGCCACAAGTCGTGCTTTGAACGTCTCGACGTTCCCATCAGGACCCCTTTTCTTCTTGTATATCCACTTACACCCTACGGGTTTAATCCCTTCAGGAAGGTCTACAAGTTTCCAGACTTTGTTGACATACATCGAGTGCATTTCAACTTTCATGGCGTCAAGCCAAAGGTTTGATTCAGAACAAGCCATCGCTTGGCTATAGGAAACAGGGTCATCCATGTCGGAGATGGCTACAAGAGAGTCTCCATAAGACATGTACCTGTCAGGCTTTTGAGTAGCCCTCCCACTACGTCGAAGTACTACTTGACGAGATTCTGATGAGTTAGGTTGTGTTTCAGTTGGGGTAAGAACAGTTCTTACAGATGAGGTAGAAGCTTCCTCACCCAACTTTTCTTCAAGCACAATTTTGCTTCTAGGTTTCGCATCCTTCATAAAGTCCTCCTCAAGGAAACGAGCATTCGTGCTAACGAAAGTCTTATCGTCCTCGGGACTATAGAAAGTAAAACCTTTGGTTTCCTTCGGATATCCTACAAACAGGCACAATTCTGACCTACTAGCCAACTTGCTAGTCTTTTGCCTCAGCACGTGTGCAGGGCAACCCCAAATTCGGATGCGGCCAAGATTCACTTTTCGGCCAGTCCATCGTTCATAAGGAGTACCAGGAACCGTTTTGGACGGAACTTGGTTCAGAATGTAGGCGGCTGTTTCGAGGGCATATCCCCAAAAGGAAAGCGGGAGTGATGAGTAACTCATCATTGATCTAACCATCTCCATAAGAGTTTGGTTTCTTCTCTCTGACACTCCGTTTTGTTGAGGTGTGCCAGGTGCGGTAAGCTGAGAAGCGATACCTTCTTCTTTAAGAAAGTCATCGAACTCTCCAGACATATACTCACCACCTCGATCAGATCGAAGGGTTTTGATCACTTTGCCAGTTTGCTTTTCCACTAAAGCCCTAAAGACCTTAAATACGTTAAAGGTCTCGGATTTGTGTTTAAGCAAATAGACAAACCCATATCTTGAGTAATCATCAGTGAAGGTAACGAAGTATTCGTATCCTCCACGTGCCTGTTGGTTGAGCGGACCACATACATCAGAATGTATTAGTTCCAGCAACTCAGTGGCTCTTCGACCCTTATCGGAGAAAGGTCGCTTAGTCATTTTTCCTTCTATACAGGATTCACAAGTAGGTAGTGAGCCTATTGCAGAGGCTTGGAGTGGACCATCCCTCACAAGTCTCTTAATCCTATCTAGACTGATATGACCAAGTCTTAAGTGCCAGAGGTATGTTGATTTTGTTAGATCGGAGGATTCAGAAAGTTTGATCCTCTTTGGCTCCCTAATTAGATCGTTATCTATTTCGGTGTCTAAAAGAGAAGGTTGAGTGGGATAGATGTAAAAAAGACCATTCTTCATACATGCATCAGTGACGAAAGAATCAGAAAAAGAAATACGAATTCCGTTCTTTATAAACTTTAAATAATAATCTTGCTCGAAAAGTTGAGCAACAGATACTAGGTTTTTCCCAAAGGAAGGAACATAATAAACATTATTCAAATTTAAAGTTCGATCTTCAAAAGATAGCGTCACGGATCCCACAGCCTTCGCAGACACCACGCTCTCATCACCCCACTTGAAGCAGAAGTCGCCATCCTCTAAGCTTTTGCTTTTCCTAAAACCAGTCAAGGAGCAGCAAATATGGTTAGTAGCAGCGGAGTCAATAATCCACGATGATACATTATCAGCTACTAAACAGGCTTCAGTAACAAGTACAATACATTTTGCTTTGGTTTTGAGGTAGGCAGGACAGTTCCTACGCCAGTGACCAGGCTCGTTGCAGTGGTGGCACTTGTCTTTAGACTTGTCCACCTTCGGAGCCTTTGGCGCCTTCTTCTTCGTTTGAACCTTAGGTTGGTTCTTCTTCTCGGCGTTGCGAGGTCTCTTCTTAGATCCAGAGGTGGAGGCAGTAGCATGTACTTCTCCTTGAGCCCTCTTTTTCTTAGTGAGTGCCTCAGCGATTTGAAGTTCCTTCATGAGCTCGGTAACAGTGTACTCTAGCTTGTTCATGGAATAATTCAACTTGAAGGTATCAAAGGTTTCGGGGAGAGTTTCCAAGATCATATCTATTTTAGTCTCCCCATCAATCTCAGATCCAAGAATCTCCATCTCGTTGAGATAGCTAATGATCAGCATCATATGATCTCTAACGGGAGTTCCAGCCTTCATACGACAGTTCATGAATTGTCGGACCGCTTGTTGCCTAGCTTGACGTCCTTGCCCTCCAAACATCTCATGGAGATTGTAGAGCATATCGGTGGCAGTTTCATAATCACGATGTTGTTGTTGCAACACATTGTTCATCGATGCCAAAATGTAGCATCTCGCAATCTCATCGGATCGAAGCCAGGCCGCCAGGACGTCTTTCTCCTCTTGCGTCGAATCATCATTCGTTTGAGGACATGGGGTGGTGAGAACCCATTTGTGCTTGTCGACAGTAAGGACTATGTCGAGGTTACGTTTCCAATCGACGTAATTGTCGCCTTCGAGTTTATTCGAGGAAAGAATTGTAGAGAGAGGGTTGAGAGACATATTGCCTATATAAGTTGAAACAAGTTTATGATTAGTCTTTGGTTTAGGATTTAAGTTTCATTAAGACTTTTGTAAAATCCAAAGGTGTTATAAACCAAACGATAATTTACTCCCTCAAGAGAAGGCCGCAAAAAAATCTCCATTTATAAGTACATGACACATCATTAATGCTAAGCCAAGATGTCAATACATCTATTTTGACTAGCCACCTTGTAAATTGGTTTGATCACTCACATCCTTTCGCAGAGCCTCAAGGGAGGATACTAGGGATTGAGCCTAAGCGTGCAACCAACCACTTAGTCCAAAAGATCAGCTTTGAAAAACAATCCCCCAAGGGGAGGCCTTGCCATCATTGCATCACTCTCGGACGTAGCTCATTGAGCAATGATCGAAGCAATAACGCCTTGGAGTACTCACATTTAAGTGAGGGTCGCAAGAGTGGCTCTTAGTCCCACGTTATTACATCTTTCACTAGTGTTGGGGATCGCGGGTTACAAACAACGAATATAACCCTCCCACTTAGTTTTTGGAGTTGGTTCATCGACTCTTATAAGTTCGGAAACAAATTTCCTAGTTAGAGAGCGACAGAGCGGACAACTAGAAGAGAATCCTAGATCGACATGTTCAGAGCAGTATTAGTGCATAAAGGCACAAGGTACATACTCGATCTTTTCCTATTTTCTATTTTGGGAAAGTGCGTGAGGGAAGTGTGAACTTCAACTCACTCGAACACTTGAAAGTTTGAGATTACACATCCTTTTATTTTTCGGCTTGTCTACAAGGAGACCTCCCACTCAAATTTTCAAGAGCATATAGATTTTGAACATATGTGATATAGATATAGTTTTGAAAACATTTTGAAAATTTATTTGATTTGGATGACAAAATATTTTCAAGTTTGAAAGTGAAAACGGTTTTTCAAAATTCAAACTAGTTTTGTAAAAATTCAATTTCAATTAAACTTTCAAAAATCAAAACATTTTAATCTTACACATCATGTTTATAATCATATGAAAAACATTTTTGCTCAAGAAAATTTTCTCATTAGAGTTCTATAACTCATGGTAGTGGGGTTTGAAAATCCGGATTTCTAAAAAAAACTGGAGTTTCAGACAGCCGCGCACCTCGGAGTAAAATCGCCATATCTGGCGGCTCCGATGTCCTTTTCAGCCGAAACCGGTGGCATTGGACAGAGGACAGACAGAGCTTTAATTTGATTCAAGAATCATTAAATTTAGATTTCTGAGCAGAGAGTTATGCCACTTTTAATGCGGGTTTACTCCAGCTCGAAGAAAAAGAAATAAATTAAAACTTTGGTCCTTTTTAGGTGCGAAAAAGAATCAAGTGTAACGGAACGTTTTAAGATGTTTTTTAAAGCTTTTATTTGTGTTTTATTAGCAGGGTAATAACATAGAATAAAAGAAATAACAACAAGCATAAAACGAATACGGTAAATAAAAGAAACTAGAAAGACAAAGTAACTAGTCACAAAATTTACCGAAATTTCTCAAACCTTTAAAACACGTTTTTCAATATAAAAAATTAAAAACTTTTAGAACTGATTCTAATGTGTTTTAAAAACATCCCAAAATCATAGAAAATCAACATGCTTTTTAATTTAAAGACAAGAGCATTAAATTAAAAAAAAATCTAAGATTACAATTCTAACTTGTCACAAAATTAGTAAACTTTCGAAAACGATTTTCAAGCTCATAATTTTAAAAACATGTACATGCTAATCTTTGACCATAGCTCTGATACCATTTGTTGGAATCGATCTAGGGTTTGAGAAAATAATTAACGCTTCGGTAAGCGGCGGAATTTTAAAAATTTTCTTTTACAAGTAAAACAGTTTTTACTAACCTAGACAAGTGCAAGTACATGTAACTAAAAACCAATATGAGCTATGAAGTTTACTAACCTTTCTTGAAGCTTGAACCTTGTAGAAGCTTTTGGAAAGTTGCAACGCTCGTCTCCCCTCGCAGCACGTCTCTCTTCCTTTCCTCGGCACCTCGAGCAACCACGAAAGTTTCTATCACTAAATCACTCGAAAAGAAGGAATCAGTGAGTGGGCACTTTTAAACACTACGACTTAAGAACGAGTCTCGAAGTCGCAGAGCTAAACACTAGGTCGAGTGAGGACCTAGGTGCCAAGACAAGAAATAATCGAAAATAAACTAGAGAGAGAGAGAGGATTTTCGGCCAAGTTCTAGAGAGAGAGTCTCTCAAATCTCTTAAACTTGGATGAATGAAATGTGAGGAAATGAGGCTCCTATTTATAGGAGAGGTCTCACCTTCAATAAGGTAGTTTCCTCTTCTATAGAATATCACATATTCATGAGCAATTTCCTCTTTTTCCCTTTGAGACACTCGGCCAACTCAAGGCTTCTAGAAGCCTTGATTTGTTTCCAATTTTGTTCAAGGCCTTGCCTTGTCTCTCACTTGGCCGATTCCCACTTTCCTCTTGGAGGAAATTTGTTTCCTCTTTTTCTTTTGGCAAGTATCTAAATACATTTATGCACAAAATAAACTCTCCTATTTCTCTATTAGGGTAGGCGCCCAAGTCTCTCTAGAAGGAGCTTCTAGAAGCTTCTTCATTTGTTCATGACAACATGAGAAAGGCCCATTAAGAATTTTCAATGAAATTCTCATGAAATTAAATTAATTCACAAGGCCCAGTTAATCATATTGTGGCCGAGTGACATTAAGTCATCAAATAAACTTGTCAAAATTTATTGACATCCATTTCATCCTTATGTCTCAAAAGACAAAAATACCCTTTCGACAATTTTCGTTCTTGTTTTGACTTAGCTTCCAGTTTAACTATTCCTATCGATGTGATTCGTGACAGTGACCTCATGGACCCAAATGAACAAAGCTTGAGCTAAACACTTGGACTCAAAAGTTCACAAACCTTTTCCAAGTTTAGCTTAATGCCAACTGACTCCACTAAAGAGCTGACACTGAAAATCTCTCGGTTCAAATGAATTTATTTTCTACTCAAGAATTCGACCTAATTATGATGAGCGGATCCACTGAATATTATCTATGTTTACCCTTCATGAATGTCATCAGCTAGTTGGGATTTACTAAATTACCATTTTACCCTTCTAGCTGTTATTTCCTCAACTCCTTTGTCGCTTGTGAATAAGTTAGAAACAATGTATTGACGAGGAGCTAACAAGTCACATTGTTTCATCCAAAAGAGTCAGGACTCAATTTGGACACTGGCCAGTTCATTTATTCACACTCCAAGGAACAAAGCATGAGGTGACATACATTGCATTTCAGCAATCTTGTACATGAATTCCATATCTATGAGAACTTCACAAAGTTACTCATGACAGACTCACAACTTAGTACTTCACCAATAGGCCTTGTTCGGAATCACATAGTGAGTCCGAACTTTGACTTTCTCAAATGAGAATACTAAGGTGTGAAATGGCATGTCTCATTTCAGGATTAAGGTAAGCATGATGCAATTCATACATAGTGACTTCGAGACATAAGAGGTTAAATGGTTTGTTCTTATATTGTCTCTAGAAGTGCACTGGTCAATTCAGTACCTTCGGAAGATACCTAGAAGAACTATAGAGTCTCCAACTCTCAATGCCTCATAACCAGACATCATAGATTCTTCTAACAATCATACTGAGGTCAATAGTCCTTTGACCCTAAGATTGCGAATATATCGTTTTAAGCAAACTACGAAGAGTTTGTTCATGCAAATCTACATTTGTCTCTTCGTAAGTTGTTAAGTTTGTTTATGGACTAAAAGACTAAGGTTTTATCATAAAGCTTCAAACAAAGAAAGAATGAATGAACGTTTCAACTTTATTAATGAATAGATAGGCAATTACAAGCAAGAGTCTTCATGAGACTTTATTACATCAAATGTACAAAATAAAGACTACAACCTTCTTGTGGGCACCATTGACAACAGAGGTTAACCTGCCCGGCAAGGCCTTCATGGGAGGCAGCTCTGAGGAGCTTTTTCCTTTGCCGGGCCGAGTCCCCGTCTTGCAAGCCACCTAGTATGATGGTGACGACGTGGAGCTGCGCATCAACCGTAGCTGTGACCGCCGTGCGGTCGGTGTTTGGGTTGGTCCCTCCACCTTTTTCAGGCTGTGGCCTGTTGTCGGTGGGGGCCGCCGCTCCTACCAAGTGAAGGACAAACTCTTTGAGTTCTCCCTTCTGGATTAACGTCTCAATTTGTTTCCTAAGATGGAAGCACTGAGCGGTCGTGTGACCGTAATCCCGGTGGAAGTCGCAATAGCGGAACCGGTCGCGAGACGCGGGGTTGCCTCTTATTGGAGCCGGAGCGACGAACTTGTCACGCGCCACAGCGTAGATTTACTCTATCGGGGCGTTCAAGGGAGTGTAACCCGAGTAGTCTCTAAAATTGCTCGCAAGATGCGGCTTTTGAGACGTAGGGGGTCGGCTATCGAAAGCTTGACCTCCCTTGTTTATCCTCTTACGGGGATTGCCAGGCTCGTTGCCGGACTCGTCCCGACGGCGGGAGCTTTGGTTGCTGCTCCTGCGGCCGTCGAGGTAATCTTCTACCCCCATAAAGGTTTTGGCTCAGTTCATTAACTCGGCCATCGTAGAAGGGACTCTGCCGACGACGGACTTTAGGAAGTCTCCAGTGCGCAAGCCCTCGATGATGGTTGTAATCGCGTCACTGTCGTCAAAGCGGTCGACCTTGTTCGATTCTGTGGTGAATCGAGCGAGATACTGTCTCAAGGACTCGTTATTCTCTTGCCTGATTGACCATAAGTACATCTTAGTCTCCTTTTGGACCATGGATGTAGCAAACCGTGCCAGGAACATGTCCTTCAGGTCTTTGAACGATTGGACGCTCCCTGGTCTTAGATTCTTAAACCACTCGAAACCGAGTCCGGTGAGGGTAAGACTAAAAGCTTGGCATAGAGCCCCAGGTGAGACGCCCTGCATCGTCATCCAAGTCTCGTAATGTTGGATGTGATACGTGGGATCAGATTTCCCATTGTATGGAGGGAGATTCGGGAGTTTGAAGTTTCCCGTGCACACCTCAGCAAGGATTTAGGCGGTGAAGGGAGAGGAATGTTCTTCCACGACCCCGTATGGATCACCGGCCAAGCCGCCCTCACGCAGGTCACGCACCTCGTTACAAAGATTGTGAATCATGGTGACGATGTCGAGGCCAGTGTTGGGGGTCGCTCCTTGTTCAGGAGGAGTCACCTGTCGCCTTTCGTTCGACCCTTGAGCCGTGCGAGGGTCCCCATTGGTTGGGGCCGTAGGGTTGTGACCCTTACGAGCGCTCAACCTCTCTCGGAGGTCCTCGCCACAGTTGTTCCATTGAGCGGTCAGTCGATCTCTAAGATCCGGCCCCGCGGTATGGGGGTGCGAGCTTCGAGCCACGCGCCTTACTCGCCGGGTCGTCGTACCTTCCCTGACATTGCCTCTTTGACCGAGTCGGTGATGGGGTGAACGTCGGGAGGTATTGCTTTTGTTTTCGACGGACCGGCTTCGATCTCAACAGGGCGTTCCCCGTCCTTGGTGAGAGAAGTCTCGACGTCCGCCGAAATTTCCAAGCCTTCATAGTCGGGGTCATAATCATGTCCCTCGTCCATGAGGTCCTCAGATTCCCCATGGGGGGAGCCGTGCGCAGGAGCCTTGCCCGCCAGTTGGCGGTGGTACCTTGCATTGGCTATCTTCAGCTGGCGGATTTTCTCCTCCATCTCAAGGATGCGGTCGTCCCGACTGTCCTGAAGAGGAGGGGGCGAGGGAGTGGGGCTCTCGTCGTTGAGAGACTCCTCATCGCCTTGCGCTCGAGAGCGCAGGAAGTATTTCTTCACCTCCGTTACGTTTTCGGGGTTGTTCACGCCCTCAGAACGAACGGGTGGTTGACCACTCATGTCTTTCTCGAGTCGAGAAGAAAGGGGTCGAACTGTAGAAGGGATTTCGGGCTGTGTAAGTCGGGAAGTCCCCTCCTTCTAGCGCCAAAATGTTGTCGCGCGAAAATGAACAACGATTAAATACCTCGGGCGGTTCGATCCAAGGCCGGACCAAGTGATCGCGCCCGGGCCAAAAACGGGAGCTCGTAGACCGAGTTGCACCTTCCAAACCCTGAGGTGTGTTTTGGGGGGTGTGACCGTGCCAAAGGTTGGCTGCCTACGTACCCTTTAGTAGGGATCAGGTCAGAACGTAGTTCAATTTGTGTGGGGAGGCTATCTTGGGCTCGGAGGCTTTGTGAATCCAAGGCTTTAGAGTAGGGCCCGGCTCGTAGCTTCTAGTGAAGGCTTTAGAAGGGTCGCGTGCTCGTAGCTCGGAATTCTAGCTCAAGGACCAAGAAGCAGGAGGGCAGTATGTACTGTAGAGGCTCGGGTCGCAGAAGAGGAGCGCGCTCCCTCTCGTGGAGGGGGGTCCTTGACTTTCTGAGCCGAGGGAGAAGGAGGAGTGTGCGCTATTGGAAATGTCACAAGAGGGCGAGAGAGAGTTCTCGAGAAAAGAGAAGTGTTCTTGGCATCAACCAGGATGTAAGTTGTGTAAAAAACCGGGGCCTTTTTCCTTCCCCAAGGGGGGGGGGGGGGGTATTTATAGTTGTGGAGAGAGGCCTACTGGGTGGCCGGGAGCGAGGTGCGAGAGGCCTCACGCCTAAGAGGACGCAAGGCGCGTGGGACATATCGCCTGGACGGGCGCGGGGCGCGCCAGGCGCGGGACTTGGCCGGGCGCAGCGTGCCCGGTCGAGGTGGCAAGAACGCTCGACCGGGGTGGCCGAGCTGACGAAGATGCTCGGCCGAGGTGGCCAAGCTGGCGAAGGCGCTCGACCGAGGTGGCCGAGCTGAAGACGCTCGGCCGAAGCGGCTGAGCCGGCGAAGATGCTCGACCGAGGTGGCGGAGCTGGCGAAGGCGCTCGACCGAGGTGGCCGAGGTGGCAGGGACACCCGGTTGAGGCAGCAGGGGCGCTCGGCCGGGGTGCCGAGGCGCGCCCAGGCCGGGAGGCCGGGTTGCACGGGAGTGCGCGCGCGGGCCGGGAGGCTGGGGCGCAGAGCGCGCGTGAGCCAGGCGCGCTAGGGCGCGGCGAGGCCCATTGGGCCGAGGGCCTCAGGGCCGGGGGCGCAGGTGCGCGCGCACCGGCCGTGCCGGGCCGTGGGCTCGTCGGGGCGTTCGGGCCTGGCGGGACGGGGCCCGTCGAGCTTCCGGCCGGCAAAGCCCGGCCGGCATCGAATTGTTTTTGAATTTCCGGTGTTCCGAAAACGACCGGTAACAATTTGGACACTGGCCTGTTCATTTATTCACACTCCAAGGAACAAAGCATGAGGTGATATATATTGCATTTCAGCAATCTTGTACATGAATTCCATATCTATGAGAACTTCACAAAGTTACTCATGACATATTCACAACTTAGTACTTCACCAATAGGCCTTGTTCGTAATCACATAGTGAGTCCGAACTCTGACTTTCTCAAATGAGAATACTAAGGTGTGAAATGACATGTCTCATTTCAGGATTAAGGTAAGCACGATGCAATTCATACGTAGTGACTTCGAGACATAAGAGGTTAAATGGTTTGTTTTTATCTTGTCTCTAGAAGTGCACTGGTCAATTCAGTACCTTCGGAAGATACCTAGAAGAACTATAGAGTCTACAACTCTCAATGCCTCATAACCAGACATCATAGATTCTTCTACCAATCATACTGAGGTCAATAGTCCTTTGACCCTTAGATTGCGAATATATCATTTTAAGCAAACTACGAAGAGTTTGTTCATGCAAATCTACATTTGTCTCTTCGTAAGTTGTTTAGTTTGTTTATGGACTAAAGACTAATGTTTTATCATAAAGCTTCAAACAGACACGGAAGAATGAATGAACGTTTCAACTTTTTATTAATGAATAAGCAATTACAAGCAAGAGTCTTCATAAGACTTTATTACATCAAATGCACAATATAAAGATTACAACTCTTCTTGTGGGCACCATTGACAAAAAACTCCCACTTGACTCAAAGAAGATGTGTGTAGTCTTTCATGCCTAATCCCTCTCGATGTTGGTCGAAGACCTTGTTCGCTAGGGCCTTTGTGAATGGATCTGCTAGGTTGTCCACCGTTGAGATCTTCTTCACTTCCACGTCTCCGCGCTACACGATCTCTCGAATCAAATGGTATTTCCTGTCAATATGCTTAGAGCACTTATGGCTTCTAGGTTCCTTTGAGTTAGCGACAGCCCCACTATTATCACAATAAAGGGTCATGGGCTCGTCGACATTTGGAACAACTTCCAAATACTTAAGGAATTTTCTAAGCCATACAGCCTCTTTGGATGCTTCACAAGCAGCCACATATTCTGCTTCCATTGTGGAGTCAGCAATGCAAGATTGCTTAATACTTCTCCACACAACAACTCCACCATTAAGGATGAACACAAATCCCGAAGTGGATTTCCTGGAATCCTTATCCGCTTGAAAATCGGAGTCGGTATATCCCGTCATAGTCAGGTCAGTACCTGAGTATGTAAGCATCAAGTTCCTAGTTCTTTGAAGATACTTAAGAACATGCTTAACAGCAATCCAGTGCTCGGGTCCAGGGTTGGATTGGAAACGGCTAACTACGCCAACGGCGAAACAGATGTCAGGTCTAGTGCAAAGCATAGCATACATGAGGCCTCCTACGGCAGAGGCGTAAGGAATTTTCCTCATGTCTTCAATCTCTTGTGCAGTCTTGGGAGACTGGTCCTTAGAGAGTGAAACTCCATGCCTAAAGGCTGTTTGACCCTTCTTGGAGTCTTGCATCGAGAAGCGATCCATCACCTTATCAATATAAGATGCTTGAGAGAGTGACAGGGTCCAGTTTTTCCTATCTCGAAAGATTTGGATTCCCAGAATGTACGCGGCTTCACCTAGATCCTTCATATCGAATTGCTTTGCCAGCCAGACCTTAACCTCAGATAACTTACCCACGTCATTACCAATGAGTAGTATATCATCGACATATAGCACCTGAAACACAACTTTGCCTTCGTGTATTAACTTGTAAACACAATGCTCATCTATTGACTGTTCAAAGCCAAAGCTCTTTACAGTTTCATCGAATCTAATATTCCATGACCTAGATGCTTGCTTTAATCCATAAATGGACTTAAGTAACTCACAAACCTTGGTCTCTTGACCTTCTTCCACGAAACCGTCTGGTTGAGCCATGTAAATGCGCTCGTCAAGATTGCCATTCAGAAAGGCTGTCTTGACATCCATTTGCCAGATCTCATAGTCGAGAGCTGCAGCTATGGATAGGAGTATGCGGATGGATTTAAGCATCGCGACTGGCGAGAAGGTTTCTTCATAGTCAATCCCTTCTTGTTGGGTATAACCCTTCGCCACAAGTCGTGCTTTGAACGTCTCAACGTTCCCATCAGGACCCCTTTTCTTCTTGTATATCCACTTACACCCTACGGGTTTGATCCCTTCAGGAAGGTCTACAAGTTTCCAGACTTTGTTGACATACATCGAGTGCATTTCAACTTTCATGGCGTCAAGCCAAAGGTTTGATTCAGAAGAAGCCATCGCTTGGCTATAGGAAACAGGATCATCCATGTCAGAGACGACTACGAGAGAGTCTCCATAAGACATGTACCTGTCAGGCTTTTGAGTAGCCCTCCCACTACGTCGAAGTACTACTTGACGAGATTTTGATGAGTTAGGTTGTGTTTAAGTTGGGGTAAGAACAGTTCTTACAGATGAGGTAGAAGCTTCCTCACCCAGCTTTTCTTCAAGCACAATTTTGCTTCTAGGTTTTGCATCTTTCATAAAGTCCTCCTCAAGGAAACGAGCATTCGTGCTAACGAAAGTCTTATCGTCCTCGGGACTATAGAAGATGAAACCCTTGGTTTCCTTTGGATATCCCACAAACAAGCACAATTCTGACCTACTAGCTAACTTGCTAGTCTTTTGCCTTAGCACGTGTGCAGGGCAACCCCAAATTCGGATGTGACCCATATTTACTTTACGGCCAGTCCATCGTTCATAAGGAGTACCAGGAACCGTTTTGGACGGAATTTGGTTCAGAATGTAAGCGGCTATTTCGAGGGCATATCCCCAAAAGGAAAGAGGGAGTGATGAGTAACTCATCACTGATCTAACCGTTTCCATAAGAGTTCGGTTCTTTCTCTCTGACACTCCGTTTTGTTGAGGTGTGCCAGGTGCGGTAAGCTGAGAAGCGATACCTTCTTCTTTAAGAAAGTCATCGAACTCTCCAGACATATACTCACCACCTCGATCAGATCGAAGTGTTTTGATCACTTTGCCAGTTTGCTTTTCCACTAAAGCCCTAAAGACCTTAAATACGTTAAAGGTCTCGGATTTGTATTTGAGCAAATAGACAAAACCATATCGCGAGTAATCGTCAGTGAAGATAACGAAGTATTCGTATCCCCCACGTGCCTGCTGGCTGAGCGGACCACATACATCAGAATGTATTACTTCCAGCAACTCAGTGGCTCTTCGACCCTTATTAGAGAAAGGTCGCTTAGTCATTTTTCCTTCTATGCAGGATTCACAAGTAGGTAGTGAACCTATTGCAGAGGCTTGGAGTGGACCGTCCCTCACAAGTCTCTTAATCCTATCTAGACTGATATGACCAAGCTTAAGTGCCATAGGTGTGTTGATTTTGTTAGATCGGAGGATTCAGAAAGTTTGATCCTCTTTGGCTCCCTAATTAGATCATTATCAATTTCGGTGTCTAAAATGGAAGGTTGAGTGGGATAAATGTAAAAATGACCATTCTTCATACATGCATCAGTGACAGAAGAATTAGAAAAAGAAATACGAATTCCATTCTTTATAAACTTTAAATAATAATTTTGCTCTAAAAGTTGAGCAACAGATATTAAGTTTTTCCCAAAGGAAGGAACATAATAAACATTATTCAAATTTAAAGTGCGATCTTCAAAAGATAGCGTCACGGATCCCACAGCCTTCGCAGACACCACGCTCCCATCACCCCACTTGAAGCAGAAGTCGCCATCCTCTAAGCTTTTGCTTTTCCTAAATCCAGTTAAGGAGCAGCAAATATGGTTAGTAGCAGCAGAGTCAATAATCCACGATGATACGTTATCAGCTACTAAACAAGCTTCAGTAATAAGTACAATACCTTTTACTTTGGTTTTGAGGTAGGCAGGACAGTTCCTAGGCCAGTGACCAGGCTCATTGCAGTGGTGGCATTTGTCGTTAGACTTATCCACCTTTGGAGCCTTCGGCGCCTTCTTCTTCGTTTGAACCTTAGGTTGGTTCTTCTTCTCGGCCTTGCAAGGTCTCTTCTTAGATCCAGAGGTGGAGGCAGTAGCATGTACCTCTCCTAGAGCCCTCTTTTTCTTAGTGAGTGCCTCAGCGGTTTGAAGTTCCTTCATGAGCTCGGTAACAGTGTACTCTAGCTTGTTCATGGAGTAATTCAACTTGAAGGTATCAAAAGTTTCGGGGAGAGTTTCCAAGATCATATCTATTTTAGTCTCCCCGTCAATCTCAGATCCAAGGATCTCCATTTCGTTTAGATAGCTAATGATCAGCATCATATGATCTCTAACGGGAGTCCCAGCCTTCACGTGACAGTTCATAAACTGTCGGACCGCTTGTTGCCTAGCTTGACGTCCTTGCCCTCCAAACATCTCATGGAGATTGTAGAGCATATCGGTGGCAGTTTCGTAATCACGATGTTGTTGTTGCAACACATTGTTCATCGATGCCAGAATATAGCACCTCGCAATCTCATCGGATCGAAGCCAAGCCGCCAGGGCGTCTTTTTCCTCTTGCATCGAATCTTCATTCGTTTGAGGACAGGGGGTGGTGAGAACCCATTTGTGCTTGTCGACAGTAAGGACTATATCGAGGTTACGTTTCCAATCGACGTAATTGTCGCCTTCGAGTTTATTCGATGAACGAATGGTTGAGAGATGGTTGAGAGACATTTTGCCTATAAAAGTTGAAACAAGTTTACGATTAGTCTTTGGTTTAGGATTTAAGTTTTTAAAATTTGATAAAATCCAAAGGTGCTATAAACTAAACGATAATTTACTCCTTCGAGGGAAGGTCGCAAAAAATCTCCATTTATAAGTAAATGACACATCATTAATGCTTAGCCAAGATGTCAATACACCAATTTTGACCAGCCACCTTTTAAATTGGTTTGATCACTCACATCCATTCGCAAGGCCTCGAGGGAGGATTACTAGGGATTGAGTCTAAGTGTGTAACCAACCATTTAGTCCAAAAGATTGACTTAGAAAAACAATCCGACGAGGGGAGGTCTTGTCTCATTGTCTCACTTTCGGATTTAGCTCATTGAGCAATGATCAATGCAAAGCGTCCTTGAGTACTCTCATTTAAGAGAGGGCCACGAGAGTGACTCTTAGTCTAGCGACAATTGCACCTTTCATTAGTGTTGGGGATCGTGGGTTACAAACAACAAGTATAACCCTCCCACTTAGTTTTTGGAGTTGGTTCATCTACTCTTATAAGTTCGAAAACAGTTTTCCTAGTTATAGAGCGATAGAGCGGACAACTAGAAGAGAATCTTAGATATTCATGTTCAGAGCAGTATTAGTGCATAAAGGCACAAGGTACATACTCGATCTTTTCCTATTTTCTATTTCGGGAAAGTGCGTGAGGGAAGTGCGAACTTCAACTCACTCAAACACTTGAAAGTTTGAGATTACACATCTTTTTATTTTTCGGCTTGTCTACAAGGAGACCTCCGACTTAAATTTTCAAGTGCATATAGATTTTGAACATATGTGATATAGATATAGTTTTGAAAACATTTTGAAAATTTATTTGATTTCGATGACAAAATATTTTTCAAGTTTGAAAGTGAAAACGGTTTTTCAAAATTCAAACTAGTTTTGTAAAAATTCAATTTCAATTAAACTTTCAAAAATCAAAACATTTTAATCTTACCCATCGAGTTTATAATCTTATAAAAAAAACATTTTTGCTCAAGAAATTTTTCTCATTAGAGTTCTATAACTCATGGTAGTGGGGCTGAAAATCCGGAATTCTAAAAAACTGGAGTTTCGGAACAGCCGCGCACCTCGGAGTAAAATCGCCATAACTGGCGGCTCTGATGTTCTTTTGACCTGAAACCGGTGGCATTGGACAGAGGACAGACAGAGCTTTAATTTTATTTAAGAATCATTAAATTTCAATTTCGGACAAACATAACTGCGGGTTTTACTCCAGCTCGAAGAAAAAGAAATAATTAAAGCTTGGTCCTTTTTAGGTGCGAAAAATAATCGAGTGTAACGGAATGTTTTAGGATGTTGTTAAAGATTTTATTTCTGTTTTATTAGCAAGGTAATAACATGGTATAAAAGAAATAATAACATGCATAAAATGATTCAAGTAAATAAAAGAAACTAGTAAAACAAAAAAACTAGTCACAAAATTTACTCGAAATTTCTCAAACCTTTAAAACACGCTTTTCAATATAAAAAATTAAAACTTTTAGAACTGATTCTAATGTGTTTTAATAACATCCATAACTCATAGAAAATCAACATGATTTTTAATTTAAAGGCTAGAAAATTAAAAAAAATCTAAGATAACAATTCTAACTTGTCACAAAATTAGTAAACTTTCGAAAACGATTTTCAAGCTCATATTTTTAAATACAGGTACATGCTAATCTTTGACCATAGCTCTGATACCATTTGTTGGAATGGATCTAGGGTTTAAGAAAATGTTTAACGCTTCGTTAAGCGACGGAATTTTAAAAAATTTCTTTTCAAGTAAAACCGGTTTTTAGTAACCTAGACAAAGAGCAAATACATATAAATAAAACTAATATGAGCATAATAAATTTACTAACCTCTTTAGAAGCTTGAACGTTGATGAGCCTTCGGAAGGTTGAAAACGTTCGTCTCCTCGCAGCACGTCTCTCTTTCTTTCTTCGGCAACTCGAGCAACCACGAAAGTTTCTATCACTAAATCACTCGAAATAAAAGGAATTAGTGAGTGGGCACTTTTAAACACTACGACTTAAGAACGACTCTTGAAGTCGCAGAGCTAAACTCTAGGTCAAATGAGGACCTAGGTGCCAAAACAATAAAACGAAATTGAAGAGAGAGAGAGAGAGAGAGAGAGAGAGAGAGAGAGAGGGGATCGGCCAAGCTAGAGAGAGAAGCTCTCAAATCTCTAGAACTTGGGATGAATGAAATGTGTGGAATGAGGCTCCTATTTATAGGAGAGGTCTCACCTTCAATAAGGTAGTTTCCTCTTCTATAGAAAATCACATATTCATGAGCCAATTTCCCCTTTTTTCTCTTGAGATACTCGGCCAACATAGGCTTCATTAAGCCTTGGATTTGTTTCCTATTTTGTTCCTTGCCTTGCGTTGTCTCTCTCTTGGCCGAATCCCTTATGCATCCATATGCAAATTTGTTTCCTCTTTTTCTTTTGGCAAGTATCTTGATACATTTATGCACAAAATAATCTCTCCTATTTCTCTATAGCGTAGGCGCCCAAATGGTCTCTAGAAAGGCCTTCTAGAAGCTTTTCTATTTGTTCATGACAACATGAAAAGGCCCATTAAGAATTTTCAATAAAATTCTTATGAAATGAAATTAATCCACAAGGCCCAATGATCAAGTCATGGCCGAGTATTATCAAGTCATCAAATGACCTTGTCAAAAAATTTATTGACATTCATTTCATGCAATGTCTCAAAAGACAAAATTACCCTTTTGACAATTTTCGTTCTTGTTTTGACTTAGCTTCCTGTTTAACTATTCCTAATTGATGTGATTCGTGACAGTGACCTCATGGATCCAAATGAACAAAGCTTGAGCTAAATACTTGGACTCAAAAGTTCACAAACCTTTTCCAAGTTTAGCTTAATGTCAACTGACTCCACTAAAGAATTGACACTGAAAATCTCTCGGTTCAAATGAATTTATTTTCTACTCAAGAATTCAACCTAATTGTAATGAGTGGATCCACAGAATATTATCAGTGTTTACCCTTCATGAATATCATCAGCTAGTCGGGATTTATAAAATTACCATTTTACCCTTCTAGATGTTATTTCCTCAACTCCTTTGTCGCTTGTGAATAAGTTAGAAACAATGTATTGACGAGGAGCTAACAAGTCACATTGTTTCATCCAAAACAGTCAGGACTCAATTTGGACACTGGCTAGTTCATTTATTCACACTCCAAGGAACAAAGCATGAGGTGATATATATTGCATTTCAGCAATCTTGTACATGAATTCCATATCTATGAGAACTTCACAAAGTTACTCATGACATACTCACAACTTAGTACTTCACCAATAGGCCTTGTTCGTAATCACATATTGAGTCCGAACTCTGACTTTCTCAAATGAGAATATTAAGGTGTGAAATGACATGTCTCATTTCAGAATTAAGGTAAGCACGATGCAATTCATACGTAGTGACTTCGAGACATAAGAGGTTAAATGGTTTGTTCTTATCTTGTCTCTAAGAATGCACTGGTCAATTCAGTACCTTCGGAAGATACCTAGAAGAACTATAGAGTCTCCAACTTTCAATGCCTCATAACCAGACATCATAGATTCTTCTAACAATCATACTGAGGTCAATAGTCCTTTGACTCTTAGATTGCGAATATATCATTTTAAGCAAACTACGAAGAGTTTGTTCATGCAAATCTACATTTGTCTCTTCGTAAGTTATTTAGTTTGTTTATGGACTAAAGACTAATGTTTTATCATAAAGCTTCAAACAGACACGGAAGAATGAATGAACGTTTCAACTTTTTATTAATGAATAAGCAATTACAAGCAAGAGTCTTCATAAGACTTTATTACATCAAATGCACAATATAAAGATTACAACTCTTCTTGTGGGCACCATTGACAACAGTAGCAGTAAAGCCCGCGGTTCGTAACAAAGGTGGTCTTGATCTGATCCGGCTCGTGCATGCGGATATGATTGTAGCCTGAGTAGGCGTCCATGAAATTCAGCAACTCGTGGCCCGCCGTGGCATCCACGAGTTGCTCGATCCTCGGGGGAGGGAAGCTGTCTTTCGGGCAGGCCTTGTTGAGATCTTTGTAATCAATACAAATCCGCCACTTCCCGTTCGGCTTCTTGACCGTCACAACATTGGACACCCACTTGGGGTGTTCCGCCTCCCTGATGAAGTTGGTGGCGAGAACACTTCTTCACCAATGGCTTGGTACCTCTCTCCACTGAATGCCCGCCGCGGTTGGACGTGCTCAGTCACCCTCTTGTCGTCGTTGAGACGATGGACCATTATCTTGGGGTCGATCCCCGACATGTCGGCGTGTGTCCATGCGAAGACATCTTTGAACTCGCGGAGGAAGGCGGCGAGTTGGAGTCGAATCTCGGACGGGAGTTGGGCGGATACCTTGACCACTTGGTCAGGCTTGGCGTCTTCCAACACGACGGGAATGAGGTCGTCCGATGTCTCCACCTTTCGACGCTCGACATCGTCCCTTTGGTCCAGTTCTCCGAAGGTGCCCCTTTCCTCTATCTTGCATGGGAGTTTGTCCTTGAGCCGGAAGATGGTGCTCACAATCTTTCCCCTTCCTTTTCCGTCCACGCCCTAGATGTAGCACATCCTTGCCATTGATTGGTCTCCCAACATTATGGCAATTCCCTTCTCGGTCGGGAATTTCATCATCAGGTGGTAGGTGGACGTTATGGCCTTCAACCGATTGAGGGTCGAGCGGCCGATGATGATATTATGTCGGCGGAGCTAACATTGTCGATTAAGATTCTCCGGACGAGATTGTTGGCGACCGGGGCGGAGACGACTATCACGTCGTTATGTGGGTGGAGGACTCGTGCCGCCTCCTGGCTGGTGAAGAACATAGACTCGAACGGGGCCGGAGGAGGAGCCTCGTACGTGTGGTTGATGTAGTGCGCTATCTTCCCTTGGGAGACTTCCCGCACGTACTTCTTCCTTTGCCTACCCGAGTCTCCAAACTCCGGGCCGCCCATGATCGAGCCCACGACGTGCAGTTGTGAGCTCTCCGGTTCTTCGATTGCTGCTCGGTCCGTAACGGTAACCGTCGCTGGACCTTTCCTTTCTTGCCGCGGGCGCTCTCCGTGTGCCGCGGCCGTCCCGATTGTTCTAAGGACGTACTCTTTCAACTTTCCATCTTGAATTAGGGCCTCGATCTGACGTTTGTGCTGGTAACATTCGGACGTCAGATGCCCATGGTCTTGGTGGTACTCACAGAACTTGCTTCGATCCTGCTTCACGGGATCCTTTGTGAGTGGAGCGAGGCTTCCTAGCTTGTTGTAGTGCAGAGCTAGAATTCGCTCTTGCGGAGTGTTCAGGGGGGTGAATTTCGAAAACTTTTGGAAGCTATCGACGTGCGGAGGCCTCGGCCTATGGAGGGAGCGACCGTTAGGGACCTGGCCTCCCTTGTTTCTCCTCTTTCGAGGGTCGGGACGATCTCTGTCTTGATCGTCGCGGCGACGACCGCTTTGTCCCCCCGACTTTCGGCCATCTCGGCCGTCAAGGTAGTCCTCGATCCCCATGTAGGTGCGGGCTCTCGACATTTGCTCTGCCATGTCCCGTGGGACCTTTCCAACAATAGACTTGAGGAAGTCGCTCGTGCGAGCTCCCTCGGTGATCGCCGTGATGGCGTCCTTGTCGTCGAACCCTTCGACCTTGTGAGACTCCTCGGTGAAACGAGCGAGGTATTGTCTCAAGGTCTCGTCTCTCCCCTGTCGGATAGACAGGAGGTAGGTCTTCGACTTCTTTTGCGCCACGAGAGTGGCGAAACGAGCAAGGAAGGCTTCTCGAAAAGCCCAGAAGGACGAGATGTTCCCTAGTCTCAAACTCCAAAACCATCCAAACCCTGACCCCATGAGGGTCAAGCTGAAGGCTTGACACAGGGTGGCGTCTGTCTGTCCATGCATCATCATCCACGTCTCGTAGTGCTGGATGTGGAAGTTTGGGTCCGTCAGTCCGTCGTAGGGAGGGATGGATGGTAGCTTGAAATTCCCCACGCAAGGCTGCGCGAGGATTTGAGCGGCGAAGGGAGAGTATGACTCCTCGATCCCTCCATAAGGCCTTTGCCTCGCCAATTCCCTCATCTCAATGATTTGATTCTGGAGGCTTTGAATCATTGTCACCATGTCGAGCCCGTTAGCAGGGCTGACTGCCGAGACTACGGGAGTCGCCTGTTGGCGCTCGTTGGATGCTAGGTCCCCGGCATTGGCCTGAGGTCGGCCAAGAGTTGTGGCGGGGAGTGCGTCCCTCCGAGAGTTGAGCCTTTGGCAGAGATCCTCCCCTCTGGAGTTTCTCTGCGTAGTCAGGCGCTCTCTAAGGTCCACACTCGGCGCTTGGCGGGGCGAGGTCGCCCTTGGCCGGATTGTCCGGCGAGCGCTTCGGCTATCGGCCCCATCGTCCACTAGGGCCGCTCTCTCCTCGGCGAGGGGCCGTGCCCGGCCGCCTCTTGAGACCAAGGGGGCGAGTCCCCGGGAGTGTGACCGTGCCTGTTATCGCGTCGGGTGCGACGGTCCGGCCAAAGCGCCATTCGACCTCTCAGGCCGTGAATGGGCGAAGCTTGGAGTTTCCTAAGTCGGTTCTTGACTCCCCCACATAGCCGAGGAGGTTGGCGATGAGCGTGCCATCGACACCGGGATGGTGTAGGAGCTCCGCGAGCCTCTGAGCCGTGTCTTCTCGGAGCGCGGCCTCGGGGTCGTTCACCGGGTCTTGGGGCTGGCTCTTGTTATCACGAGGTTGCCCTTCAAGATGGTGCACGAGGCTTCGGAGACCGTACCTCGAGCTCGTCGCTCGAGTGCCTGCGAAGGTAGCGGGAATGTGACTCATCTTTCGAGAGTCGCAGATGTACTACGAAACAGGATTGGAAGGGAGAGCATCGCCAAGGTTGGGAGATCCCATCCTTCTAGCGCCAAAATGTTATCGATCGTTTGCAGACAACGATTTAGGAACCGGAAGCGGTTAGGCCCAAGGCCGGACCAAGTGGCCTCGCTTCGGTTCGAGCATGTCGGACTTGGTATCCCAAGTCGTCCCTTACCTGTCGGTGATGTCTATCTCGTCCGAACACCTGAAAAGATAAGAGAAGAGGTGTGAACTACAAAGGGAAAACAGAGGGGATGCCTCTGTTTACCTCTCCGGCGCTCAACATTAGTAAGATTGAGGTGGAATATAGAGGGTTCGAGTGTTTAGAGGCCAAAGATGAATGAAACGACTGAGTTATGAATTCGACAGCGTTTCGGGTCTCAAAATTGGATTACCTGTCTCGAGGGGTCAAGCCTCGTATTTATAGGCGACCAAGGGACATTTTGAAGGCCCCTTGGCCGAGTGAGATTGAGTCGGCCATCGGCCGGGTGAGACTTGGTCGGCCGATGGCCGAATGAAGTGATGGTCGGCGAGGAAGACTCACTCGGCCATTGGCCGAGTGAGTTGTTGGACGCCGAGCGAGATTAACTCGGCCATTGGCCGAGTGAATCGTTGGTCGCTGAGGGAGACTCACTCGGCCATTGGCCGAGTGAGTTGCTGGACGCCGGGCGAGATTCACTCGGCCATTGGCCGAGTGAATCATTGGTCGCTGAACGAGATTTGCTCGGCCATTGGCCGAGTTAAAAGCCTGGGCCGGCTGAGTGTTCACTCGGCCCTTGACCGAGCGAATGTGTTGGGCCGGTAGGAGACTCACTCGACCCTTGGCCGAGTGAATGCGCTGGGCCGACAGGAGATTCACTCGGCCATTGGCCGAGTGAACCCGATGGGCTGACTAAGGGTTCACTCCGCCCTTGGCCGGGTGAATCATGACGGGCCGGCTGAGGATTCGCTCGGCCATTGGCCGAGTGAACTTGATGGGCCGGCTGAAGGTTCACTCAGCCATTGGCCGAGTGGAATGCTTGGGCCGGCCAATGGCCGTGTGAATTGGGCCGGCCATCGGCCGGATGAGCGTGTTTTGCCGCCCGGAAGGTCGGTCGCGTCGTCGAACCTCGTCGGGCCGATAACACATGTGCCGTGCAGATATCATTTAAGGATCTCGAGCGGGACATGTATTGTATGATGGGAATTGCCGGCACCTAAGCTTGAAAATTCTCAAGTAAGTAGGAATTATCGGGACCTAAGCTGGTAATTCCATATTTTATGATAAAAGTAAGTATGTTATGATGTTAATCACCGGGACCTAAGCTGGTGAATTCTTATAATATGAATCTATCGGGACCTAAGCCGATTGATTCTTAAGAAATGTGAATCTATCAGGACCTCAGCCGATTGATTCTTAAGTAAGGTGGATTTATCGGGACCTAAGTCAATACTTCCGCAAGTTATGTTAAGATATGAACTCTATGTTATGTATTGTTTATGTGTTATGTGCATGGTGCATTACGTAAGTAGATATACACTTATTGAGTCTTTCGACTCGCAGTTATTATCTTGATATTATAGATAAAGGCAAGGCTAAAGAAGACTAAGCAGAGCATCAGCAAAACTCGGTAACTAAGTAGGCGTGTGTATGTACGGCTGCCAACGTGTGGCTAATTCAAGGGTGAATTGGTCTATTTTTTTTTTTAAAGTCGATCCTTTTGTTTGTAAAAGTCTTAAATAGTATGTTGTAAGAAAACCAAAAAATTCGCCCATATTTTTGAGACGTTTATGTAAATATTTTTAAAAAAATTTCAGAAAATGTTTTCCGGAAGCGCTTCCACCACGGTTTTTATGAATTTTATTTTATGATAAGTAAGATACGAAGATCTCTGTCGCAGCTCACGGGTCGTGGCAGTCGAGATCTTGATTACAGCCATGTCTCCCCTTCGAACTATCTCTCTAATCAGGTGGTATTTTCGTTCTA
This sequence comes from Urtica dioica subsp. dioica, assembly GCF_054948205.1. NCBI lineage: Eukaryota > Viridiplantae > Streptophyta > Magnoliopsida > Rosales > Urticaceae > Urtica > Urtica dioica. Next base: position 24,087,135 of record NC_142759.1, on the reverse strand, counting down.
TGTGTTGCACTCTCTTATGGCTATTAGGTTCCCTTGAGTTGGCAATCGCTCCAGTGTTATCATAGTGGAGTTTTACAAGCTCATTCATGTTTGGAACAACCTCTAGTTCAGCTAAGAAGTTCTTAAGCCAAACAACCTCTTTGGCTGCCTCGGAAGCTGCTATATATTCAGCTTCCATTGTAGAGTCCGCAATACTGGATTGCTTTACACTTCTCCAGATAATTGCTCCTCCATTAAGAGTGAACACTGACCCAGACGACGACTTCAACATGTCACGGTCTGCTTGAAAATCAGAGTCAGTGTAGCCTTGTATCAATAAGTCACTACTTGTGTACACAAGCATCATATCCCTAGTTCTCTTAAGATATTTTAATATATGTTTTACCACACTCCAATGATTATGACCAGGGTTAGATTGATATCTACTCACAACTCCCACTGCATAGCATATGTTGGGTCTTGTACACAACATTGCATACATTAAGCTCCCAACTGATGATGCATATCGTATACGACTCATATCCTCCACTTCTTGCAGTGTCTTAGGACACTACTCTTTTGACAGGGGTAAACCACATCTCATATGCAACATGGCCACGTGAGCATCTTGCATCGAAAAGCGAGTTATCACCTTATCAACATAAGTGAATTGAGACAGAGCTAGTAGCTTGTTCTTTCTATCATGAATGATTTGGATTCCATGAACAAATGCAGCATTCCCAAAATCTTTCGTTTGGAATTGCTTTGCCAGCCACGCCTTTATGTCAGCCATCAATGTTGTGCTGCTCCCTATCAGAAGGATGTCATCCACATAAAGCACTAAGAATATCACCACGTGCTTTTTCAAATACTTGTAGACACAAGGTTCTTAGGCGTTTCTTTAAAAACCATAGGTCTTGATCACCTCATCAAACCTTTGATTCCAGGATCTAGACGCTTGCTTAAGTCCATAAATGGACTTCAACAGTTTGCAAACTTTGTGCTCTTGACCCTTTAGTTTGAATCCGTCCGGTTGAGCCATATAGATTTCTTCTTCCAGATAGCCATTCAAGAATGTTTTCTTTACGTCCATTTTCCAAATCTCATAATCATAATGAGCGGCAAAGGTCAGAAGAACTCTGATCGATTTAAACATGGCTACATGAGATAAGGTTTCATCGTAGTCGATTCCTTCTCTCTGGGTGAAACCCTTAGCCACAATTCTAGCCTTATAGGTTTCGACTTGTCCATTAGCTCCTTTCTTTCTCTTATATATCCACTTGCATCCAATCGGTCTAATTTGATCGGTTGAATCTACCAAAGTCCAGACTGAGTTCAAGTGCATAGACTCTATCTCCTGATTCCTGGCTTCTAGCCATTTATCTTTGTCCAAGTCGACCATTCCGTCATTAAATGACACGGGGTCATCATTGTTCGCATCCAATGCAACAATGTTTGCTTCAAAGCCAAGATATCTGTCAGGCTCTCTAGAGACCCTCTCACTACGACGAGGTTGTGTAGCACTTGGACCAACATTTGTGATTTCTTCTTCTTCTCTCACTCTCACACATCATTTGTAGGTGCACATGGATTCTCTTCAATATTAGTCATTGGGTTTGTTACAATCATTTCCTCGAGTAAAACTTTACTTCGAAGTTTATGGGTTTTAACATACTCATCTTCAAGAAAAGTAGCATTAGTTGAAACGAAAGTTTTCCTATCTACAGGATCATAGAATATACCTCTTTACCTCCTTTATTCTCTTTAGGATAACCAACACAGAAGTATACGCTTGTTTTTTGTTCAGGCTTGCTTGATTTCTTTTTCAAGACATGAGCGGGACAACCCCATACACGGGAATAACGCAAACCAGCATTTGCTCCGTTCCACAATTCCACATGAGTTTTGGTTACAGATTTAGATGGAACATGATTTAATATATGAACGGTTGTCTAAAATGCATAACCCCAGAAAGATGTTGAAAGTGAAGAATAGCTTATCATGGATCTTACCATGTCTAATAAAGTTCGATTTCTCCTTTCAGCAACCCCATTCAGTTGAGGGTTACTAGGAGCTGACTGCTGTGACATGATTCCATGTTCTACCAAATGATCGGTGAACTCGGTATCTAAGAACTCACCTCCCCGATCCAATCAGAAGGTCTTAATAGTTTTACCCATTTGATTTTCAACACAAGTACGAAATTCTTTAAACTTCTTAAAAGTTTCAGACTTTCTATGCATCAGGTAAATGAAACCATATCTTGAATAGACGTCAGTAAAAGTGACAAAGTATTCAAAACCCCCTCTTGCAGCTTCACTCGTCGGTCCACAGACGTCTGAGTGAATCGGTTGCAAAGGTTCGGTGGATCTTAATCCTTTTCCTGTAAAAGAACGCTTGGTCATTTTTCCTTCTATAGAGGATTCACAAATAGGCAGAGTTCCCACTTTGAGTTGTTTCAAAGGCCCAAGCCTTGAAAGCCTCTCTAGCCACTTTATATTAATATTACCAAGCCTTAAATGCCAAAGATATTTTTGTTCATCTTCAGATAACTTAATTTTCTTATTCGATGTGGGAGAAGCTACCTTAAACATTTCAGCGTTAAGTGAACATTTAATTTCAAGGGTTAACACATATAAACCATTATATAAATGAGCATCACATATTTTTCTTCCGTCAAACGAAACACTCATAGCATTCTCATTCAAGGAGAAATAAAATTTATGTTTAATTAACTCAGAAACTGAAATAAGGTTTCTACAAAAACCAGGAATAAAGTAAACTGAATCTAATGTCAAATATTTATTGCCAAATTAGAGTCGAACTACCCCTAAAGCTTTAGCAGTGATGGACTCTCCGTTCTCCACTCTAAGCTGTAATTCATCTCATTTCAGTTCCTCCCACAAGTCAAACACCTGCATTGATGTACAAACATGATTAGTTGTCCCTGAATCTACTATCTCGGACGAGAATGAATCTCCAGCATAAAATACTTCTAAAACATGTAAGTGAGTAAACGGTACCGTACCTTTACCAGACTCAGGGTTTGAGCTATCATCATCATTAAAAATGTCTATGATTGATGGCTCCTTCTCAGTTAGAACATTCTCCAGAGGTAAATCATATGGTGTGAATTGATAAGGCGTGGAAGCCACATGATGCTCCTCTTGATGGTAAGTGTACTTTACTAAACCATCACGCCAAGCGAAGAGTTCTCTGTGAAACACTGTCATCTCATAATACGGGCCATAGCCACAAAAGAAGGTGACGAAGTCTGCATACTCCTCAGCAAGAGAAATAAGAATCATATGTACCCTCGTTGCTTCATCAATTTTTAATCCAGTTCATGACGCTTTATGCATCAAATCGAAGATGTCCCTCACGTGGAGAACAACACACTCACCAGATTTCATCTTGTTATCCATTATATATTTTGAGAATTTCTAGTTCGAAGCCATGCTGGAAATAATAAAATGTAAGCACATTTACTACTTTCTAAAAAGAAAAACATTCATCATACATAATTTAGGAATTAAATGTCGGCAATGGTGCCCACAAGAAGAGTTGTAGTCTCTATTTATATACATTTGATGTAATATAGTCTCACGAAGACTCTTACTTGTAACTGTTGAATTCTTGATAAAAGTTGAAACGTTCATTCATTCTTCCTTGTCTGTTTGAAGCTTTATGATGAACTATAGTCCTTTAGTCCTTAAATGAACCTAACAACAAATGAAGAGTCAAATATAGATTTGCATGAACAAACTCTTCTTGATTTTTCTAAAACAGTATAATTACAATCTAAGGGTCAAAGGGCTATTGATCCCAGTATGATTGTTAAGAGAATCTATGATGTCTGGTTATGGGACATTGAGAGTTGGAGGCTCTATAGTTCTTCTATGTATCTTCTGAAGGTACTGAATTGACCAGTATACTTCTAGAGATAGAATAAGATCAAACCATTTAACCTCTTACATCTTGAAGTCACTATGTATGAATTGCATCATGCTTACCTCAATCCTGAAATGAGACATGTCATTTCACACCTTAGTATTCTCATTTGAGAAAGTCAGAGTTCGGACTCACTATGTGATTCCGAACAAGGCCTATTGGTGAAGTACTAAGTTGTGAGAATGTCATGAGTAACTTTGTGAAGATCTCATAGATATGGAATTCATGGACAAGATTGTTGAAATGCAATGTATATCACCTCATGCTTTGTTCATTGGAATGTGAATAAATGAACTGGTCAGTTTCCAAATCAAGTCATGATTCTTTTGGATGAATCAATGTGACTTGTTAGCTCCTCATCAATACATTGTTTCTAACTTATTCACAAGCGACCAAGGAGTTGAGGAAATAACTGCTAGAAGGGTAAAATGGTAATTTTGTAAATCCAGACTAGCTGATGATGTTCATGAAGGGTAAAGATAGATAATATTCAGTGGATCCACTCATCATAGTTAAGTTGAATTCTTGAGTAGAAAATAAATTCATTTGAACCGAGAGATTTTCAGTGTCAACTCTTTAGTGAGTCAGTTGACAATAAGCTAAAACTTGGAAAAGGTTTGTGAACTTTTGAGTCTAAGTATGTTAGCTCAAGCTCTGTTTATTTGGATCTATGAGGTCACTTTCACAATTCATATCGAGTAGGAATGGTTAAACTAGAAGCTAAGTCAAAACAAGAACTAGACAAGTTTTACGAAAATTGTCTAAAGGGTATTTTTGTCTTTTTTGGACATAGGATGAAATGAATGTCAATAAATTTTTTGTCATTGTCATATGATGACAACTGAAATGTATCACTCGGCCATTACGAGATTTTTTGGCCTTGATGATTAATTTCATTCATGAAATTTTACTTGAAAATTCTTAATGGGCTTTTCTTATGTTGTCGTGAACAAATGAAGAAGGATCTAGAAGCACCTTCTAGATGCCTTGCTCGTCCAAACCAAGGAAAGAGAGATTAATTTTGTGCATTGATATATGAAGATACTTTCCAAAAGAAAATGAGGAAACAAATTTTCTCTACAAGGAAGGGATATGGGCGGCAAATTTCCTCGTTCTCATTGTTTTCTCATTCAAAAGTTTTAGAGATTGAGAGCTTCTCTCTCTCTCTAGACTTGGCCGCCCACTCCTCTTTCTCTCTCTCTCTCTCTCTCTCTCTCTCTCTCTCTCTCTCTCTCTCTCTAACTCCTTTCGTTTTTGTTTTGGCACCTAGGTCCACATGTGACCTAGTGTTTATTTTAGCTCTTCGACTCTGCTAAGACTTGTTATTGAGTCGTCATGTTTAAAAGTGCCCACACACTTATTCCTTCTAATCTCGAGTGATTCATGTGATAGAAAATTTCGTGATTACTCGAGTTCCCAAAAAATGAAGAAAGACGAGCTGCGTGGGGAGACGAGCGATTCAACCTCCAAAAGCTTCTCAACGATCAAGCTTCAATAAAGGTTCGTAAACGTGTAATCGCTTTTTGATAGTTTTAATAATAACATGTGCTTGCTCTTTTTCTATGTTAGTAAAAATCATTTTACTTGTTTAAAGAAAAATTTTATATTCCGCTGCTTGCTAGAAGCGTTAAATATTTTCTTAATCCTAGATCGTTTCCAACATTAAAAACATAATGCTCCATACAAGCACGGGGATAAAATACTAATCTATAAGAAATACCCAATTTTTATATTCCAAGGTAGTCCACTAATAGCCATGGTTCGTCCCACTATGGTGGTGTAACGAAGCGCACCTAGTGAAAATCGAGACCATATCAGATTAGTAAGCAGTCACGGTTCATGGACAAGCATATTATGCTTACTAACTACCTATGCTATAGGAATCATTGGCCACATGAGCAACCACCGGTTGGATTCATGCATGAGTCGACCCAACATTTCAGCAGAAAGAGTATCACCTGAACGCACTGACTTAGCCAGTACACGCCGAGCTCAACTCCCCCACCTATTGCTAGAGACACAACCTTGTTATTAGAATCAGAAAAGTTTGTGCTTAGGAGCAGATCACCATGTCTAAAAGACCGCCGATCAAGCAGGGATCTTTCATCCTCACAGTGTTATGGCAATGTTTGAGACCTAAGACTCAATATACTTTTAGTATTTTATTTTCCCTAGCATTCTCATAATCTAGGTTATCCACTCGTGTTAACTAACAATTAAAAACTCGAGTATTTCTAAGCTACCCTTAAAAACAATCAAGTTTTGATATAGCTTAGTGATTAGGAGTATCATTACATCTAGTCTTGATTATCCTAATAGCATTCCTTCACAAAGAAGATTCCAACGAGGATGGAAGTCATCGTCTTTTATTAATACACAAGCTTAGCCTCTTATCAGCTTGATGACAAAGCTTCTCCGATCCGTTCAATGTCTCAAGTGAAAAATAAATAAATGACAAAGATTATTTAATTTTTCATCGCATATATGACTTTAGATAAGGCTTTCCAGGCGCATCTATCCAAAGCAAAACATGTTCAGGTCGTACACCTTTTGCAAGTGTATAATGCTCCTACTGAGCGATCAACACTCACTCATGTTCCACATATATGACTTTAGATAAGGCTTTCCCGGCGCATATCAGTCATCGACCATGTTTTAGTTCACCGCCCAAACTCGAATGCCCAGCATGCGACTCAGTTTAATACGGAGATTATGTAATGATAAATGTTTGATAAATCTTTGGATTAGGATACTATCGCTTTCAACTCATAAAGATGGTAAATGACAAACTTTATTTTATTAATTATTTCAGCGAGAAGTTACAAACAATATCTTCTCGTGGGCAAGAATTCCTAACAATTAGATCATACACCAGACTTTATATCTACTTGATAATAAGTCTCCTATCACAGGTGTACATCCATTTGGCACCAAGACTAGTTGTACCATAGCATGTTTCAATCTCATCACCACTAACTATAGTGTGATATCATTGAACATATTTTTTAAGAACTTATATTGACCTCTTTCCATTACTAGGTTATTACATAGCAGATCCTTATTGGTCGTGTTCATAATTAATATACACGAGACTCAAGGTGTTCTACTATATTCATAATAACTTAGTGTCTCACTATTTCCAGAAATCATCGTGTTTTGCACACTTGTTAGATTTCTCGGAAATTGAGCATTATCAAGGGACTAATGGTTAAACCTTTTAATGACAATGTCTTTAGCTTCATCAGTTGAGCTTTATATACCTTATGTCAATAAGTATATTTGAGATGATATGGAAAAAGCTAATTGTTTCTAAAATCTTATGTTATAGAAACGGTCAACTCAGTCAATTTTCTTGTGTCAGTTATTGACACATGTTTTAAGGAGTTATACATATCAATCATTCTCGAAATATCGATTTTATTCAATAAATTCTTAAGTACAATCGTACATAGTTTATTTCATTCTTGGATCAACCTTTGTGAAGGTTTTAGTAGTTTCACTACTTTGGTCCATGTCATAAGTTTTTCAGAACTTTATCCACAAGGACAGTTCAACTTCCAATTGGAAGACCCAATGAATCGGTTGGTGGTATCAGAAGAGCATCATTGTAGCCAATGTCTCTAATCAAGGACTCAAACCCCTTTTTTTACCATTTCAGCTTTATATAAGCTTGAACGCATTCATTAATCATTTATAGATCCCTTCTAATCCATTAAGTTGAAGAATTAACTAGTAGATCTACTAAATTGGGTTTATGACATCTTTAATGATAGCAAAATATGTCATCATTAATGAGCTTGATCATGTGAAGGATGTTGCTATGCACTAAATAACAAGTGGCTAGGTTTGAAACCTCTTACTTAAATTATTTAATGATAGCAAAATATGTCATCATTAATGCTATGCACTAAACAACAAGTGGCTAGGTTTGAAACCTCTTACTTAAATTATTTAATGATAGCAATATGTCACCATTAATGATGAACTTGATCCTGTGAAGGACGTTACTATGCATTGAACAACCAGTGGATAGATTCGGAACCTCTCTAATTATTCAATAATAGCAATACATCATCATTAATGATGAGTTTGATCATGTGAAGGATGTTACTATACATTGAATAACAAGTGACTAGATTCGAAACCTCCCACTTAATCGTCGAACATCAGTGACTAGGATGCAATTAAGGATGCTCCCACTTAATAATTTAAAAAACATAGTGGCTATGGTCCTTTAAAGGATGCTCCCACTTGAACTAGAGTAGCTAGGTTCTTATCAAGAAAGCTCTCATTCATTTAGAGAACTAGAGTAGCTAGGTTCCTTTTAAGGAAGCTCCCACTCATTTGGTGAATAGAGTAGCTAGGTTCCAATTAAGGAAGCTTCCACTCATTTGGTGAACTAGAGTAGCTAGGTTTCAATTAAGGAAGCTCCCACTCATTTAATGAAGCATTATTGGCTAGGATCAAAGATGCTCTCACTAACTCATCATCATCAACACTAACTTTTGTTGTGTTTCCTTATTACCTATTATTCGCACAAATCATTGTCGAAACAAGGTAAATATCTTTTAGACGCTCTCAGAGCTCCAAAAATTTCTTAAACATACAAACATATTCAATTATAAGAAATAAGAAATTAAATGCTTATTAAATTTCTAACAGAGATTTAACTAATAAAACATTTAACGCTCACTTATAGTATATGAACGGATCACTAAGTCCTTCATACTCTATAACATCCACATTTTTAAGCATAAGGCATTCATGCATAAACATTTATCATAAAAACTTCAATTGCATTCTAAGAATCAAAGAGGGAATAATATTCATATGCATAACCATGTGTTCATAATCAATATAAAACATAATGTAATGTATAATAGAAAAAGAAAAGATTCATAATATCTGAAATAGCCATGTAGGCTATAGTTCAGAAAACCTCGGATAATAAAGACACATCAATATGTTCAAAATATAAATCCAAAAGATGAAAAAATAAATTAGCAAGAAATGAGATCTTTAGATGGAGCATCAGCTTCTCTATAACTCGGGCTTGAATTCGACGTTGTTCAATAAGCTCATCAGCGCTTGCGTGCTCTATCAGATCTACTCCGCAACAAGAGAAGAAGTATGCTCATGAATAATTATCCTCAAAAACATTTTTAGGATATCTTTAATCATGAATTTTAAGGTGCCACACCAGCATTCTTCTTGTTATTCTCAACCTCGACAAAGTACAAAGGACAGTGCCTTCGCCAATGACCTTCAGTGTTGCAGTGGTGACATTTACCAACGCTTTCTTGCTTCTTTTTTTTTTCCTTTTCACTCTTCTTGAAGTTTTTATGTTCCCTCTTAGCGGGAGCTTTCCCCTTTGAGGTACTAGGTCGTGCCTTATATGACTCAACACCAGAAGTCCACCTCTTCTTGGTTTTCGGAGGAGAACTCTTGTCAGCATAATTTGCCGACCCTTTGTTCTTCCCATGTGAGTGATAGACTCCAAAGTCTATAATTCATTCAACAGCTGAGACAGTCCATAAATCAACTTATTCATGATATAGTTGGATGTGAAACTGCATTAAGTCACTCGAAATGGAATTCAGTATTATTCCCACCTGAGTGGCCTCATCCATCTATGCCCCATGGATTTCATGTTCGAATAGATCTAGGATTAAGAAAAAATTATCGCTTCTAGCAAGCGGCGGAATATAAAAATTTCTTTAAAAACTCGTAAAGCGTTTTTAAAACCTAGATAAAGTGCATGAACATATAATTTAAAATTTAAAACTTCTTTGAGTTTTCCCTCGGTACTAACCTTGAATGGAGCTTGAACGTTGAGAAACCTTAGGAAGGTTGAAACGCTCGTCTCCCCACTCAGCTCGCCTCTCCCACTAGTCTTCTTGAACCCGTGAGCAACCATGAAAGTTTCTACTACTAGAGTCTTTAGAGTTTAGGTTGGATTTAGTGTGTAGGTACTTTTAAACACTATGACTCAAGAACTAGTCTATGAGTCAAAGAACAAAAACAAAATGCTAGGTCTAATGAGGACCTAGGTACCAAAACAAAAGAAAAATAAGAGATTCTAGAGAGAGAGAGAGAGAGGGCGGCCAACAACTAGAGAGAGAAGCTCTCAATCTCAAAAATTATGTGTTGTGAATTGTGAATGAGGTGGGGTATTTATAGGAGGAGGTTTTCCTTGAAAAGGTAGTCTCCTCTTTTCCATTGAATATCACATATTCATGAGCAAATCCTTAGTTTCCCCTTTCTTCGTTGGACGTGCAACATGATGCACCAAGTCCTTGGATTTGTTTCCTCATTTGTCTTGCTCTCTCTTGGCCGAAAATCCCATTGCTTCTAGAAGAAAATTTGTTTCCTCTTTTTCTTTTGGCAAGTATCTTCATACATTAATGCACAAAATAATCTCTCTTTTCTCACTTGGTATGGACGAAATTTAGGGCATCTAGAACATGCTTCTAGATGTTTCTTTATTTGTTCATGACAACATAAGAAAAGCTCATTAAGAATTTTCACATAAAATTTCATGAAATGAAATTCAATCCTCAAGGCCCAATTCTTCAAAGTGACCGTGTGACTTGAATCCATGTGTTGATAGTATTTGCCTTGAAGAAAAAATTTCATTATATCTTCAAACAATCTGGTCCATTTATACATGGCATGTCAAATGTAGAAACCCCCAATGTAAATTAAGAGTGAAATTATTTAACGTGATGTTAGATTTTGTTCAACTATGTTGGTAGAACTGCTTGTTGAACAATTGATTAATTTTAGCTAGATTAATTAAATCACAATATAAATAATCAATCAAACAAAAGCAGTGAATGACACATGGAATTGGTACCCCTGTTATGTGATAGCATAAGGTTCTTTTAACAATAGCAGTGACGAATACTTATCAACAATGAAAGTATTCAGCATTAAGGTTCCATTCACAATAGCATTAGCAATTTCAAGACCAAACATACACATTAATATTGTTGTCAATGGTACCCACAAGAAGAGTTGTGGTCTTTATTTTGTACATTTGATGTAATAAAGTCTCATGAAGACTCTTGCTTGTAATTGCTTATTCATTAATAAAAAGGTGAAACGTTCATTCATTCTTCCTTGTCTGTTTGAAGCTTTATGATAAAACCTTAGTCTTTAGTCCATAAACAAACTTAACAACTTACGAAGAGACAAATGTAGATTTGCATGAACAAACTCTTCGTATTTTGCTTAAAACGATATATTCGCAATCTAAGGGTTAAAGGACTATTGACCTCAGTACGATTGTTAGGAGAATCTATGATGTCTGGTTATGGGGCATTGAGAGTTGGAGACTCTATAGTTCTTCTAGGTATCTTCCGAAGGTACTGAATTGACCAGTGCACTTCTAGAGACAAGATAAGAACAAACCATTTAACCTCTTATGTCTCGAAGTCACTACGTATGAATTGCATCGTGCTTACCTTAATCCTGAAATGAGACATGTCATTTCACAGCTTACGTATTCTCATTTGAGAAAGTCAGAGTTCGGACTCACTATGTGATTCCGAACAGGGCTTGTTGGTGAAGTACTAAGTTGTGAATATGTCATGAGTAACTTTGTGAAGTTCTCATAGATATGGAATTCATGTACAAGATTGCTGAAATGCAATGTGTATCACCTCATGCTTTGTTCCTTGGAATGTGAATAAATGAACTGGCCAGTGTCCAAATTGAGTCCTGACCCTTTTGGATGAAACAATGTGACTTGTTAGCTCCTCTTCAATACATTGTTTCTAACTTATTCACAAGCGACAAAGGAGTTGAGGAAATAACAGCTAGAAGGGTAAAATGGTAATTTTGTAAATCCCGACTAGCTGATGATATTCATGAAGGGTAAACACTGATAATATTATGTAGATCCACTCATTACAATTAGATTGAATTCTTGAGTAGAAAATAAATTCATTTGAACCGCGAAATTTTTAGTGTCAACTCTTTAGTGGAGTCAGTTGGCATTAAGATAAACTTTGAAAAGGTTTGTAAACTTTTGAGTCCAAGTATTTAGCTCAAGCTTTGTTCATTTGGATCCATGAGGTCACTGTCACAAATCACATCGAGTAGGAATAGTTAAACTAGAAGCTAAGTCAAAACAAGAACGAGACAAGTTTTGTGAAAATTGTCTAAAGGGTATTTTTGTCTTTTTAGACATAGGACGAAATGAATGTCAATAAATTTTTTGACATTGTCATATGATGACAAATGAAATTTAAATCACACGGCCAACTTAAAGAATTTGGGCCTTGAGGATTAATCTCATTTCATATAATTTTACTTGAAAATTCTTAATGGGCATTTCTTATGTTGTCATGAACAAATGAAGAAACATCTAGAAGCTCCTTCTAGAAGCTCAAATTTCGTCCAACCCAAGGAAAATAATGCTGAATTTCGTTCATGCCATAGTGGGAAAGAGAGTTTATTTTGTGCATTAATGTATGAAGATACTTGCCAAAAGAAGAAGAGGAAACAAATTTCCTCTAGAAGGAAAGTGCATTTTTGGCCAACTAAGAGGAAATCAAATGAGGAAACAAATCCTAAGCCGTCATGAGGCATGTTGGACGTGCAAGGTTATAGGAAAAGAGGAAACTACCTTTTGAAGGTAATCCTCCTCCTATAAATACCCCACCTCATTCCTCTCATTTCATTCATTCCACATAAGTTAGAGATTGAGAGCTTCTCTCTCTAGACTTTGTGGCCGATCCTCTCTCTCACTCTAGTTATTTTTGGTTTTTGTTTTGGCACCTAGGTCTACATTTGACCTAGTGTTTTAGCTCTTCGACTCTAAAACTTGTTCTTGAGTCGTCATGTTTAAAAGTTCCCATACACTAATTCCTTTTTCTCTCGAGTGATTTAGTGATAGAAACTTTCGTGGTTGCTCGAGTTGGCGATGAAAGAAAGAGAGACGTGCTGCGAGGGAGACGAACGTTATCAACGTTCCGAAGGCTCATCAACGTTCAAGCTTCTAAAAAGGTTAGTAAATTATTTATCCTCACAATAGTTTTTATTTACATGTGCTTGCCCTTTGTCTAGGTTAGTAAAATCGGTTTACTTGTCAAAAGAAATTTTTTACAATTCCGCCATTTACCGAAGCGTTAAAATTCCGCCCACTGATGGATATGATACAAGAGTCTTTGCTTTAAATAATTTCCAATTGTAAAGATTCTTCATTTTTCGGCTCCCTCAATGACCGCAGCTAAGTGTCCAGAATTGGATCGAGCTACTTGACCAAGGTCTGTAAAGATCCTAGCTAATTTATTCTCAGCCTTCTCTAAGGAATGGAGTGCAGACTCATCACAAAACTTATTGTCCATGGTGAGATTACCCTTGGGAATCAAAGAATGTAAGGAGAAAACACACCATCCTTAAACAAATCAATTATGTTGATTCGGTTGGCAAAGGCAACAATTTCCCGTTTCAAGGTTGAAAAATGATTTGCAAGAACTTTGACTTCCTTATCCCAATAAGTATTCGGCAAGGATTTCGGTACTCATTCAAAAGCTAAGTAACAGGGTATTGACTTGATCCACAATTGGTATAACGGTGTAAAGTGTTTCCTGAAGTGAGTGCTCAATTCACCAATGGTCTCACTGAGGTATTCCAAATCTTTTAATGGCACCATCATTGAATTAAAAGTAGAACTATTAATAGGTTTTGTTATTTTGATGAGATTAGCCACTGAAAATAAGGAAAGATATACCTTAACCATAAATTCTGATCTCTTTGGTATTGACCTATGTATCTAACGGGTATTCTTCATTGCATTGATTCATAGGACATGAGCTCACTCTTCGACATCTCATCCAAGGGTCCAGAATGCTCCAAAAATATCTCATTGAATGCCATAAAGTCTTAATCTTGACTAAATACATCAGCATCTCATACATTACACACTACTCAAAAGTTTAGATATAGATACCCATTTTTTGGAGAGAAAAACCATTGGAGCTCTTAGAGTGAACAAGAAGAAGAAGAAGAAGAAGAAGAAGGATGAGGAAGTAACATCCTCATCATCATCAACCTTACTCTTTGTGATCTATTTTCCTCTTCCTTTCTTTATTTTATTGCTTGTTGAACAATCCTTACTTGTTTTCTAAGTTTCTATTTGATTTTGATATTTTGGAGATTTGGATTGTAGTTTTGAGTTTAGTTCTTTGTTATTTCATACTTTGATCTAGTTTTTATGTCTATTAGAATATTGTTGGAGTTGAATCTTGGATTGTGGATGCTGAGTAGAGTTTATTTTGAGTATTATTTGAATATCATGTCTCTTTACGTTCTAGCTCCCTTACTTTCGATTATTGTTATCTTTCTTTGTTTGATTTCTATTTGGAGTATAGCTAGACTTGTGGCATGATATGATGTAGTTGGAGATATGATGATGGTTGGCACATTTGCTCAGGACTATAGTTGATTTTCAAGAGGGACAAGAAGATGAAATCAATGGGAATACGTTGTGTGTTATCTCTAGTTAGAAACCGAGAGGCAATAAACATGCAAGCTCTACCCCACCCGTCATAAATCTACCTAGCTCTATAGAAAGATTATGGGATAGGTGTACATGTTTGAATCCTGAGTGTAATGCGATTATGTGTTTTAATGTGACCCAAGCCGAGAGGTGTAAGTTCGTCACCCAATTAGTTCCCTAAAGACTCGAGAGAGATTAGTGGACAATTCTTAGGGTGAGAATGAGAATCCCGTTCTTTCCCAACCTAATTGTGAACCAAATAGACAACCACATCATTGAACCAACGAAATTATGTCACTTGTTTTTACCATATTTGGTTTGAATTATTTAAGTTTATTTGCTTATTTCCAATCATATAACAATCTTTGAAAAACCCCCCATTTTCATATGTTTTATTTATTATAAAATCGAATTCAAAAGAAGTTAAGAGATTTAAAATATTGAACGTCTAATCTTTGTGGGATCGACCATTACTATCACGTATATTACATGACGATTCGTGCACTTGCAAGATTGTAGAGATAAATCTCACGTTCAATTAGGTGGAAAGTTGAATAACATACTAGTTATTATTTAACATATAAAAATATAACAAGCCATAGGTTCGATTTCTTTATTTGTATGATAAAAAATGAGGAACACTTGTTTTTTTTTTTCCTTTTCATTTTACACTTTCTTAAAAAAAATTACAATTAATGAGGAAAATAACCAACTAGACGTTTTGACATTGTTAAATAGCCAACGTTTGGTAAATCTTACATAAACAGCCACTGTCTTTTATTTACAAGCGCAATTTTACAAGAATACCCAGGAATTCACAAAATAATGTAGAAATAACTTCTTTTTATATTTTTGGAAATATAAGAGAGAGAATTTAAATTTCGAATTTTAAAAAATATTGCCTTAAATAAATTGCTTAATTGATAATATAATTTAAATAAAAATTCGGAAATAAAAAAAGAGGAACAAACCTGAAAAGCATAAAATTTTAGATAGGATACGTCATCTTTGTGTCTATCTATCTAAGATTTATTATACGTTGGCTATTTAGCAATGTCAAACGTTTAAGTTGGGTATTTTCATAATATTATAAAATTATTACACATAAATTCAAAATGGCCTAAAATAAAGTAAAAAACAATAAATAAAGGAAAATCAATTGCTCTAAACCATGGAATAAAATGTCACCGAATTTCCAGAAAATTTGCCTGGAAATTCCATTTCGGTGGTTCAACGGCCGGCGGCAAGCTTTTGTGTCGTTTCCCCGTTTTATATCGTTGGAAAATCGGGGAAACGACATGCCGTTTTCATTGTAAACGACCGATTGATTCCGTTGAACTTGTAGTATAAAACCTGCATATATTCCACGAATGTCGACGAATTTCCAGAGAAAAAGAAAAAAAAACGTTGCAGGCGAGAAATTTTCGAGCTCTCCTTCACAGTGACGGAGACGAACGCTAATCCGGCGACAACCGGCGATAATCGGATGTTTCTCTTTCTTTTCGACACGGCGAAGTACAAACTTCACACGGTTTCGGCGACAATCGGCGAATTTCTTCTTGATTCCAGGTTCGCCGCCATTTTTGTTATCAGTGAAGGTATTTTGTTTCGTTGTCGAAAGTTTCTGATGTGTGTTGTAAAACAGATAAACAACAGGTCAAAACGTTTATTGGGCTTTGTCTGTACTGGGCTTTTTTGTTGTTGTTGTAGCCCACTCTTATCTTATTACATTAATATTGAGCTAATTTTCAACAAGTGCATGATTACCAATGACATATTACCATGATTACCAATGACATATTACTTTTACGATCATACATGTATCTCAGTAGTTTTTTTTTATTTTTGTTTTGTCTGTTACTAATAATCAAGTAATAATCAAACAACCACTCTTATCTTATTGTAAAAAAATTTCATTGGTATAATAATGTTCAACTAATATACAACTTTGTTTTTATTGAATGTTATCATAAATGTCATACATATTTTAAGAAACATATATTTTACAAATTAAAAATTTAAGATATAGGTATTTATGTATAATAATGTTCAACTATTATAAAACTTTGTTTTTATTGAATGTTATCATAAACATCATATGTAGTTTAAGAATCATATATTTTACAAATTAAAAAATTAAATATATAGGTATTTATGTATGTATATATTTTTATTATATTTTTGTCACATTATTTCCGTTCGGTTTTCCGTCGGCACGTCGGTTTTCCATAGAAAACGGCATTTGAAAACAGCATTTCACTTGCCCTTTTCCACAATTTTTCCGTTGAATTTTCCATCGACGATTTTCCATAAATTAAGAGGCTCGAAACGGCAACGAAAACGGCATTTTTTTCCTTACTCTAAATCGGCCTTGACAGCCATCCTTTCTTTTTTATTTTATTTTAATCTACCGAGAAAATAAACCCCGAAGCCGACGTAGGAGATAGTTGTGTTGGGGCCCACAACACTAGGTTCTGTTTGAGTTTGGTTTGAAAGTACAAAACATGCGGTGTTGCAGAAAAGAAAAATATAAATAAATAAATAAAAATTACAATTCTCGAATTCGTCTAATCGGATTCCGAAAAGAAATCTAATTATATAAATATTGAGAGATTGGGAAGGAAACAGAGGTTAGAGAAAATATTTGTTTAGCGCGAGTGAGAGATATTGGGAAAATCAATGGAAATTGCGAGCGACGACGACTTGACGGAGATTCTAGTACGACTTCCCGACGCCCGGTGCGTTATACAGAATAGCTTGGTTTGCAAGCGCTGGCATTCTCTGTTGCTGAGCGACTACTTCAAGAAGAGGTTCGATGAATGCCACCCAAATAAGGTCGCCGAGGCTCTCTTCCACTCCTCCAACGAGGTGCTACGAGCTTTCCACCGGATTCACCTCTCGCCGGAGTCGGAGTCGTCGGAGGCCGTGCCATGCGATCTGAGCTCCGTCCCTGCGGCGGAGGACACGATCATTAGAGCCACGTGCGGCGATTTGGTGCTGCTGTCCCGCGGAAGACACTTTTTCGTCTGCAATTGGCTGACGAAGCAGTGCGTGGCTCTCCCCAAAATCCCGGAGACTCGGGAGTTTGAATTCTTATTC
Source organism: Urtica dioica subsp. dioica (assembly GCF_054948205.1). Taxonomy (NCBI): domain Eukaryota; kingdom Viridiplantae; phylum Streptophyta; class Magnoliopsida; order Rosales; family Urticaceae; genus Urtica; species Urtica dioica. The sequence continues at coordinate 24,069,599 of NC_142759.1, read as the reverse complement.
TACGACCCAGTTTCGACGGGTTACGGCATCGCCTTCAACGAGCAGGAAGGCAGGTACAAAGTGGTGATCGTGTACCGGTGCTTCTTCATCGTAGGGGACCAGTACAGATTTACGGCAACGATGTTCCACCCGGAGACCGGGCAGTGGTCGAGGCACAGCTTCAAGTTCCCCTGCGCCCACGAAAACAACTGTGGCGCCTTCGAATTCCGGCTGCAGGTGGTCCACGTGGGAGGCATCTTGTATTGGCTGGACGGAGTCGAGAAGATCCACGGCCTTGCCGCCTTCGACCCTTTCAGCCCTTCGCCCCCTCCTGGCTCCTCCAACGCCTTCGCCCCCCTCGACCCCCTCGCCCCCAACGGCACCATGCTCCCTCTCCCTGACCGCTTCGTGAGTTTTGACATTTTCGTGCGTTCCATTTACCTCCGCGACTTCAAAGACAAGTGCCGCCTCGGGACCGTCCGGGGCCGCCTCAGGATGTCCCAGCTCATGGACGATGCCCGCCTTCTGATTTGGGAGCTCATCAACGGCTCGTGGGTGTCGGTCCACGATGTTGCTCTCGACGCTGATCCGCCGGGGAGCTTGCTCTTCCTTCTCGCCTTCGATCCCAATGACGGGAACGTAGTCTTCCTCGTGCGGGGCACTCAAGTCTTTCGCTACACCATCCTCGGAGCCAAGTACGAGAAAGTGTCCGCGTTCCCGACTCCCGACTGCGAACTCAATGTTGAAAACGTGGCCAAGTTCTTGGATGTCTTAACCGTTGAACATCCGTCTTGGCCTACATCTTTGATTCCTTTCCTGCAATAGCATCCGTGTTAAATTTGTTATCTTAGTTTATTCACTTGCTCCTTTTAGGTTTCCTTTATCTACTACTACATCAGTTCGTTATTATTATTTTTTATTTTGGGTCAAAGGCAACAATTTCCCGTTTCAAGGTTGAAAAATGATTTGCAAGAACTTTGACTTCCTTATCCCAATAAGTATTCGGCAAGGATTTCGGTACTCATTCAAAAGCTAAGTAACAGGGTATTGACTTGATCCACAATTGGTATAACGGTGTAAAGTGTTTCCTGAAGTGAGTGTTCAATTCACCAATGGTCTCACTGAGGTATTCCAAATCTTTTAAGGGTAATTTAGCAAAATAGCCAACTTAAACGTTGAGAATTGCTAAATAGCCAAGGTTTGGTAAATAGTAGGTAAATAGCCATTTTTATATATTTACAAACGTAAATATCAAGTAAATAGCCACTGCCATATTAAGCCACGTCATCATATATGGTTATTTACTTAATATTTACCAAACTTTGGCTATTTAGCAATATCAAACGTTTAAGTTGGCTATTTTTCTAATTTTTTGATCTTTTAATGGCACCATCATTGAATTAAAAGTAGAACTATTAATAGGTTTGGTTATTTTGATGAGATTAGCCACTGAAAATAAGGAAAGATATACCTTAACCATAAATTCCGATCTCTTTGGTATTGACCTATGTATCTAACGGGTATTCTTCATTGCATTGATTCATAGGACATGAGCTCACTCTTCGACATCTCATCCAAGGGTCCAGAATGCTCCAAAAATATCTCATTGAATGCCATAAAGTCTTAATCTTGTCTAAATACATCAGCATCTCATACATTACACACTACTCAAAAGTTTAGATATAGATACCCATTTTTTGGAGAGAAAAACCATTGGAGCTCTTAGAGTGAACAAGAAGAAGAAGAAGAAGAAGAAGAAGAAGGATGAGGAAGTAACATCCTCATCATCATCAACCTTACTCTTTGTGATCTATTTTCCTCTTCCTTTCTTTATTTTATTGCTTGTTGAACAATCCTTACTTGTTTTCTAAGTTTCTATTTGATTTTGATATTTTGGAGATTTGGATTGTAGTTTTGAGTTTAGTTCTTTGTTATTTCATACTTTGATCTAGTTTTTATGTCTATTAGAATATTGTTGGAGTTGAATCTTGGATTGTGGATGCTGAGTAGAGTTTATTTTGAGTATTATTTGAATATCATGTCTCTTTACGTTCTAGCTCTCTTACTTTCGATTATTGTTATCTTTCTTTGTTTGATTTCTATTATGAGTATAGCTAGACTTGTGGCATGATATGATGTAGTTGGAGATATGATGATGGTTGGCGCATTTGCTTAGGACTATAGTTGATTTTCAAGAGGGAAAAGAAGATAAAATCTATGGGAATACGTTGTGTGTTATCTCTAGTTGGAAACCGAGAGGTAATAAACATGCAAGTTCTACCCCACCCGTCATAAATCTACCTAGCTCTATAGAAAGATTATGGGATATGTGTAGTTGTTTGAACCCTGAGTGTAATGCGATTGTGTGTTTTCATATGACCCAAGCCGAGAGGTGTAAGTTCGTCACCCACTTAAGTCTCTAAAGACTCGAGAGAGATTAGTGGACAATTCTTAGGGTGAGAATGACATTCCCGTTCTTTCCCAACCTAATTGTGAACCCAATAGACAACCACATCATTGAACCAACGAAATTATGTCACTTGTTTTTACCATATTTGGTTTGAATTATTTAAGTTTATTTTCTTATTTCCAATCATATAACAATCTTTGAAAAACCCCCCATTTTCATATTTTTTATTTATTATAAAATCGAATTCAAAAGAAGTTAAGAGATTTAAAATATTGAACGTCTAATCTTTGTGGGATCGACCACTACTATCACGTATATTACTTGACGATTCGTGCACTTGCAAGATTGTATAGATAAATCTCCCGTTCAATTAGGTGGAAAGTTGAATAACATACTAGTTATTATTTAACATATAAAAATATAACAAGCCATAGGTTCGATTTCTTTATTCAATTATTTGTATGATAAAAAATGAGGAACACTTGTTTTTTTTTCTTTTCATTTTACACTTTCTTAAAAAAAATTACAATTAATTAGGAAAATAACCAACTAAACGTTTTGACATTGCTAAATAGCCAACATTTGGTAAATCTTACATAAACAGTCACTGCCTTTTATTTACAAGCGCAGTTTTACAAGAATACCCAGGAATTCACGAAATAATGTAGAAATAACTTCTTTTTATATTTTTGGAAATATAAGAGAGAATTTAAAATTCGAATTTTAAAAAATATTGCCTTGAATAAATTGTTGAATTAATAATTAAAATTTAAATAAAAATTCGGAAATAAAAAGGACGGACAAACCGGAAAAACATAAAATTTCAAATAGGATACGTTATCTTTGTGTCTATTTATCTAAAATTTATTATACGTTGGTTATCTAGCAATGTCAAATGTTTAAATGGGGTATTTTCATAATGGACCCAAAAACTTATCATTTGTACAATATTATAAAATTATTACGTATAAATTCAAAATGGCCTAAAATAAAAGTAAAAAACAATAAATAAAGGAAAATCAATTGCTCTAAAAGTCTAAACCGGCCTTGACAGCCATCCTTTCTTTTATTTTATTTTAATCTACCGAGAAAATAAACCCCGAAGCCGACGTAGGAGATAGTTGTGTTGGGGCCCACAACACTAGGTTCTGTTTGAGTTTGGTTTGAAAGTACAAAACATGCGGTGTTGCAGAAAAGAAAAATATAAATAAATAAAAATTACAATTCTCGAATTCGTCTAATCGGATTCCGAAAAGAAATCTAATTATATAAATATTGAGAGATTGGGAAGGAAACAGAGGTTAGAGAAAATATTTGTTTAGCGCGAGTGAGAGATATTGGGAAAATCAATGGAAATTGCGAGCGACGACGACTTGACGGAGATTCTAGTACGACTTCCCGACGCCCGGTGCGTTATACAGAATAGCTTGGTTTGCAAGCGCTGGCATTCTCTGTTGCTGAGCGACTACTTCAAGAAGAGGTTCGATGAATGCCACCCAAATAAGGTCGCCGAGGCTCTCTTCCACTCCTCCAACGAGGTGCTACGAGCTTTCCACCGGATTCCCCTCTCGCCGGAGTCGGAGTCGTCGGAGGCCGTGCCATGCGATCTGAGCTCCGTCCCTGCGGCGGAGGACACGATCATTAGAGCCACGTGCGGCGATTTGGTGCTGCTGTCCCGCGGAAGACACTTTTTCGTCTGCAATTGGCTGACGAAGCAGTGCGTGGCTCTCCCCAAAATCCCGGAGACTCGGGAGTTTGAATTCTTATTCTCCGTCCCACTTTCGACGGGTTATGGCATCGCCTTCAACGAGCAGGAAGGCAGGTACAAAGTGGTGATCGTGTACCGGTGCCTCTTCATCATAGGGGACCGGTACAGATTTACGGCAACGATATTCCACCCGGAGACCGGGCAGTGGTCGAGGCACACCTTCAAGTTCCCATGCGCCCACGAAAACAACTGCGGCGCCTTCGAATTCCGGCTGCAGGTGGTCCACGTGGGAGGCATCTTGTATTGGCTGGACGGAGTCGAGAAGATCCACGGTCTCGCCGCCTTCGACCCTTTCAGCCCTTTGCCCCCTCCTGGCTCCTTCGACCCCTTCGCCCCCCTCGACCCCCTCGCCCCCAACGGCACCATGCTCCCCCTCCCCGACCGCTTCGTGAGTTTCGACATTTTTGTGCGTTCCTATCACCTCCGCGATTTCAAAGACAAGTGCCGCCTCGGGACCGTCCGGGGCCGCCTCAGGATGTCCCAGCTCATGGACGATGCCCGCCTTTTGATTTGGGAGCTCATCAACGGCTCGTGGGTGTCGGTCCACGATGTCGCTCTCGACGCTGATCCGCCGGGGAGCTTGCTCTTCCTTCTCGCCTTCGATCCCAATGACGGGAACGTAGTCTTCCTCGTGCGGGGCACTCAAGTCTTTCGCTACACCATCCTCGGAGCCAAGTACGAGAAAGTGTCCGCGTTCCCGACTCCCGACTGCGAACTCAATGTTGAAAACGTGGCCAAGTTCTTGGATGTCTTAACCGTTGAACATCCGTCTTGGCCTACATCTTTGATTCCTTTCCTGCAATAGCATCCGTGTTAAATTTGTTATCTTAGTTTATTCACTTGCTCCTTTTAGGTTTCTTTTATCTACTACTATATCAGTTCGTTATTATTATTTTTTATTTTGGGTCAAATTTTATTTGAGAGTACCTAAGCTGTGTAGGAACCTATTTTTCGCTTTTAGAATAACTGAACCATGGTGAGTTGTGCTCTTCAAGGTAATGTGTGAATGAGAGAGGGGTGTCGTACTTTCATCGCCGCACTGAATTGAAAACAGATTGTGAGATTATCGTAGACCTCAGTCTCGCATGAGCTAATTCATCTGAGACCTCTAAATATATTGTTATACCGTCTTAGAACGGAGCTCTTTATGAGTTTGTTTGTGAATTCAGAAGCTCAGGAACAAGTGTGTTGAACCTCATAATGTTCCGTCTTCGTATATTTCCATTTTTTCCATGTCTGAAATCGCCGTGTGAAACCTCCACCGAAACCACGGCTGCTCAGATAAAACAAAATATATAAAAATGGGTGAGGAGCAAGGCAACAAACAGTTGGTGGCAAAATAAATCATTGCGTCTGTCATAGATTGGAATCCAACAATGTTCATAATTACAGAACCTTCCGCTGAGGTGGAACACGGTTCAGCTGCAAGTGCACTCCGCCGCACCCGAGTAGTCGAGAGTTGAGAGAAAGCGTAATTGAAATCCAATGATATTATTGGTTTTGCAAACTGAGCGCCCTATTCCAAACAAAGATTATGAGCATGTGCACGAAGAGCAATCCGTCCCATGCACACACAGAGGAGCACATTGTCCGACGTTCCACAAGAGAAATCAAGACACCAAGCTATCCACAAGACTTTCATTGTGCATTAGCACGCAAATAGATTGGTGCTACACATACTTCCCCACATTCCCTCATTGATGTACTATCATATGGTCACTTATCACCATCCTATAGAGCCTTTCTATTGGCCGTTTCTGTGGAATATGAGCCACAATATTATCATCAAACATCTAAGCACTTGCATTGGTGTGATGCAATGCAAGAGGAGCTTAAAGCTATGCATGATAATAACACTTGGTCCATTGTGGCTCTTCCACCACATAAAAGAGCCATAGGCTGCAGATGGATATTCAAAAACAAGTTCCATGCAGACGGCACACTTGCAAGAAGAAAAGTTCGTTTAGTGGCTAAAGGCTACAATCAGCAGGAAGATCTAGATTATCTAGATACTTTTTCACCTGTTGCCAAGCTTGTTACAGTCAAACTTCTTTTGGCTTTGGCAGCTGCTCAACACTGACATTTGGAACAAATGGATGTTAACAACGCTTTTTTAAATATGCAAGTTACTTAAATCTATCTATGGGCTTAATTACAGGCCTCTCGGCAATGGAACTTGAAATTTACTCATGTTTTATGCTCTTTTGGTTTTGTTCAATCTAAGTCTGATTACTCTTTATTTACAAAGGGTTCGGGTGATCAATTTGTTGAATTTCTCTTAAATGTGGATGATACATCTTGTCTGGTCCCAATATTAATCTCAAATCAAGTATCAAGTCTTTTTTTTCACTCAAAATTCAAACTAAAAGATCTTGTCCTGTCAAGTACTTTTTAGGACTCGAGATTGCACGGTCAAAGATTGGAATCGTGGTGTCACAGAGACAATACTCTTTGCAGCTGTTGGACAATTTTGGATTCCTCGAGTCTAGGCATGTGAAGACGCTAATGGACCCTCACATCACTCTCAACCAGACTAATGGAGCACTGCTTGAAGATGCAACCCAGTTTCGATGCCTTGTAAGAAGATTGTTGTATCTCACGTTGACCAGACCAGACATCACTTTTAGTGGTCACAAACTTAGTCAGTTTGTGTCAGCAGCTCATGATCAACATCTCTCAGTAGCACATCATCTATTACGATATGTCAAAGCTCACCCTGGACATGGTTTGCTTTACCCTTCCAGCTTTTCTACACAGCTGCGAGCTTTCTCCGATGCCGATTAGGCAACATGCCCTGACCCCAGAAAATCAGTGACTGGTTTCTATGTTTCTTGGCGATTCTCAGGTTTCTTAGAAGGCCAAAAAGCAAACCATCGTTTCCAAGAGTTTTGCTGAACCGGAGTATCGAGCTCTCGCCGCCGCTACATCGGAATTATTGTGGTTAAAATAGTTGCTTCTTGACTTCTCAGTCACGTCTAATAAGCCTGCTGTTTGATTCTGTGACAATCAAGCAACTGTGCAGATTGCTTCGAACCCTTCTTTCCGTAAGAGAACAAAGCATATCGAAATTGATTTGCATTTCGTTTGAGAGCATTTCAGTTCTGGGTCCATGAAGCTTCTTCTAGTTCGAACAGAGAACAAACTTGCGGACGTGTTTGCTAAACCTTTAGGTACTCCGTTATTGATCAGTCTCCTATCCAAGATGTCTCTCAAAGATCTTTGCGATCCATCTTGAGGGGGAGTGCTACGGGATAATTTGGTCAAACACCGAGCATAGTGGTCGGGCTCCCGAGCACCATACAAAATTCAGCACCGAACTCAGGTAAAATAGACCTAAGAGTTAACCACTGAAAAGGAACGATCCGTTCATAAGATAAGAACAAAACCTACCGATCAGAACTTCGGAGAGAAGAGAAGACCGTAGGTCAAAGACTAGTCAAACCAAAAGAAAACATGTTTCAACTCCTAATAACGCGCACATCAGCGTAGTAACCGCCCACCACTGTAAAAGGAAGATGGCAGTTACCAAAAACTACCAAAAACGTGGGACTGATCATCCCACGTTCACAAGAATAACCGTCAAAAACCCACGACCATATAGTGACGGAGGGGACCCCAGACGCATATAAATAAGAGATTCGAAGACAAAGAGAGGGAGGAAATTTTTTAGGCCCTTTTTGCTTTCTTTCACTTATAACCCTTTGTAAACATCGCTCTCTTACATTAGATTCGTCAGGGTTAGGAGTTAGTCTCGCCTGAATCATATCGATACTCGGAGTCCTCGTACTCAGAGCCTGTGTATTTTCGTGAGATATTGTTGTACTAATTTTACAGGTCAACAGTTGGCGCTAGAAGGAGGGCGCACGCTGAAGAATATGGCTAGTTCGTCCACACCCATGAACGCTGTCTCCAACTAGGAAACGGAGATAGAGCACCATAATCGCACCTTGCCTCTCACCTTGGAAGAAATAGCTGAACTTCTTCCGGAACCTAGCCTCGAAGAACAATTCAGGCAGATGCAAGAGCGTCTTTCAGTTCTAGAGGAAAGTAACAAAGAGTTGAAGAGGAGGTTGCAGGCGAGGAAAGTCACACTGCGAAGTGCAGTAGTGATCCCAGATGAAGAACCCTCGCACCGATCAGGGAAAGAACCCGCTGGGCAGGATCCGCAGGTTAAGAAACCTCGGAAACATGCTAAAGATCGGTATGAGAGGATGGAAGATGACTCTGAATCCGAGAAGGAGCATTCCGGTCAGGAAAAGATTCCTGATCGGTAGCAGCCCACTATGGATAAAAGTTGTTCAAACACTTTCTGAAATAGCATAGGAAGCTCGGAAACTGAAGACAGCGCGAGCACCAACAAAACAAATTTTAAAAGATTGGAGCGTCGAATTGAAGAGGTGGCCCTTGGCCAGAAGGAGTCTATCCCAAAAGTTGGAGAAGCTGTCTCCCCTTTCACGGCATGAGTGTTAGAACACCCGTTGCCTGATCGCTTCAGGATGCCAAGCATCCCAGTGTACGATGGAAAGACCGACCCGGGAGACCATCTAAACACTTTCTCTTCTTGGATGCTGTTGCAAGGGGCAGGACAAGAAGTTATGTGCAGGGTGTTCTCTATCACTCTAACTGGCTCAGCCAAAAGGTGGTATAGAAAACTAAAGCCAAACTCTATAGGATCCTGGAAGCAGTTATCCAGAAAATTCATGGAACAGTTTGTCGGCTCCAGCTCGGGGAAAACTCCCAAAAAAGGCTGCTGGCGGTGAGACAAGCCCATGATGAGTCGTTGAAGGATTTTATTAATCGCTACTCGGAGCAAGCTCTTCAGGTTGACGATCTGAATGAAGATTTTAAGCTCTTCGGGATCTCCTCTGACGTCCGAACTGAATCAGAGTTCTGGTTGTCACTTCAGAAGACTAGTCCAAAGGACTACAACGATTTCCTGAAGAGAGCTCAGAAATATATCAACGCGGAGGAAGCAAGGTTGGCGGCAAGAAAAGCAAAGCCACCGAAGAGTTACCGAGAAGAGCACAGGGAACGACAGTCTGAGGATAACCGCCCACCAAAGAAAAGTCGGTCTGGGGCAGGACCCCTGAAGCCTTTTTCCAGTAAGTTTGATAAGTATCATAAACTCAATACCCCGATAAAGGAGATATTTAGTCTTACACAGGATAAAGAAGATTTCCCTAAGCCAAGGCCGATCAAAAAAGATATCCCAAAAAGAGATAAAACAAAATACTTTGCTTTCCACGCGGATATTGGTCACCGCACTGCTGACTGTTTCAACCTCAAAGAAGCTATAGAAGCTTTGATCCGAAGAGGAGCGTTGAAGAAATTTAAGGCCGAGCAAGGGGATCAAGAGGATCGAAAAGGTGAGGCATATGCTGAAATCTCGCTCATAGTCGGAGGAGCACATGTGGGAGGAAACTCGAGGAGCGCTCAAAAGAGCTATGTAAGAGAGGCCTACGCGGGACCCCGACAAATCTTGTTTACAGCCGAACGAAAGCCTAACAAGATAGCCAAACCTAGCTCGGAGCCAATCACCTTTACAGCAGAAGATGCTCGGTGGGTAATGTTCCCTCACAACGATCCACTAGTCATATCAGCTCTTATCGGAAACAGAAATGTACACCAAATATTGGTGGATACTGGGAGTGCTGTCGATGTGCTCTATGAAGACACATTCAACAAAATGGGTCTTAAGCAAGACGCATTAGCTCCTTCCCCTGAAAATCTCTATGGTTTCACAGGGGACTCAATCCAGCCCAAGGGAATAATCTCACTCCCAATAACTGTGGGAGAGAACCCGAGAAGTAAAACCACTAACACTACATGGGTAGTAGTTCCAGGAAAATCTTCGTTCAACGCGATCATTGGCAGGCCAACTTTGCAATCCCTCGGGGCCATCGCTTCGGTGGAGTATTTGAAGATGAAGTTTCCGACCGAGCACGGAGTAGGTGAAGTAGTCGGAACTCAGGCTATCGCAAGAAGCTGTTATGCAAATTATCTCAAAGAGAGTCAGGACAAAGATGTCCACAAAGTTATGATGATCGACTCAGACTTCGACCAACGCCTTCCGAGTCGAGAAGAAATTGGCCCAGGAGATGAAGTCGAGGAGATCACTCCGGATCCGAAACAACCTGAGAAGAAATTCAAGATTGGAAAATATCTTGAATCAGGTACCAAAAATAACTTAATTTCTCTTTTTTCTAATAGCTTAGACGTATTTGCCTAGTCACAGTCCGACATGACAGGGATAGATCCTCAAATAGCATGTCATAGGTTAAATATAGATCCTAAGGAAAAACCTATTAGGCAAAAGAGAAGGGCCTTAAACTCCGAGAGGTATATAGCCTTAAAAGAAGAAGTAGATAAACTAATCTCTAACGGGTCAATAAAAGAAACTAAGTATCCAAAATGGGTAGCCAATCCCGTCCTGGTCAAGAAACCTAACGGGAAATGGAGAACTTGTGTAGATTTCACAGATCTAAACAAGGCTTGCCCAAAGGATAGTTTCCCAATGCCAAGAATAGATCAACTAGTAGACGCCATAGCAGGTCATGAAATTTTAAGCTTCATGGATGCCTACTCTGGGTACAATCAAATCCCCATGTATGGTCCCGACCAGGATCACACAGCATTTATAACTGACCGAGGGCTATACTGCTACAGAGTAATGCCCTTCGGATTAAAAAAATGCAGGGGCAACATACCAAAGATTAGTAAATCGTATGTTCGCTGAATAACTCGGGATCACGATGGAAGCATACATTGATGATTTACTGGTTAAAAGCTGAAAAATAAACGAACATACAGACGATCTTAGAAGATCATTCGAACTTTTAAGACGATATCGCATGAAACTTAATCCTCTAAAATGTACTTTTGGTGTCTCTGCAGGAAGATTCATAGGTTTCATCGTTCATGAACGAGGCATCGAAGTAAATCCAGAGAAGATCACAGCCTTATTGAACATGACACCACCGCAGAACATAAAAGAAGTACAAAAGTTGACAAGGTGCATAGCTGCATTGAGCCGTTTTATTTCAAGATCAACCGATCGAAGCATTCACTTCTTTAATGCGCTCAAAGGCTCTAAAGAATTTGAATGGACCAAGCAATGCAATGAGAGTTTCGAGTCTCTGAAGGAGCACTTGGCATGGCCTCCTACTTTAAGAAAAGTACAGGAAGGAGAGCCCCTAGAAATTTACTTAGCCGTATCGGAGCACGCAGTCAGCTCAGCATTAATCAAGAATGAGGGAAAACACCAGGTCCCGGTTTATTATACTTCGCGACGTCTCAACGAGGCGGAAGGAAGATACCCGGAGCTCGAGAAGCTAGCCTTCGCCCTCATCACCACATCTCGGAAGCTGAAACACTATTTCCTCGCGCATTCGATCACAGTTCTTACCAATTTCCCGCTCCGCCAGGTGCTGCAAAAACCCGATGTGTCCGGAAGATTAATGAAATGGTCGATCGAGCTAACACAATACGATATACGCTTCAGCCCCGGACCAACAATCAAAGGACAAGCAGTAACCGACTTCATTGCAGAATTCACGTACAGACCGATTGATTTCCTGGTTTGGGACATGTACGTAGATGGAGCAGCCAACGAAAAGGGGTCCGGAGTCGGGATTGCGCTATCCAGTCCAGAAGGAGATAAGGTAAAATTTTCTCTAAAATTCGATTTCAATGCTTCAAACAATGAAGCTGAGTACGAAGCTATGATACATGGGCTCCGAATAGCAAAAGATTTAGAAATCAAAAAGCTCAAAGTATATTCGGATTCTCAGTTAATTTTTAATCAAATGAAATTTGAATTTCAGGCAAAAGGCGAAAAGATGTCGCTATATGCCGAGAAAGCCAGAAACCTGGCAGACGAATTCGAACTTTGCGAAATCACCCAAGTCCCCAGAGTCATGAATGAAGAGGCTGATGCATTAGCGAAGTTTGCCACCCAAGGATCCGACTCGGAGTCAATCCCAGTAATCAAGATTGGGCAGCCTAGCATCGAGCAGACCCCCCATGTGCTTCAGGTCGATCAACGACGGCAAACTCCGATTAGGGAGTATTTGCAGCATGGAGCTCTGCCCAAAGATAAAAATGAGGCTAGAAGCTTGAAATTCAGAGCTGCTCGGTATTTCTTAGAAGGCCAAAATCTCTACAAAAGAGGATTTTCTCAGGCTCTCCTCAAATGTCTGGACGAAGACGAAACTGAATACACTCTCAAAGAGATCCACGAAGGGATATGCGGAAGTCACATCGAATGCGAGGCGTTGGCACAAAAGATCATCCGGCAAGGACTCTACTGGCCGACACTGAAAGCCGACGCTCGACACATGACACAAAGATGCGTCAAGTGCCAGAAGTTCTCTAACATCCGGAGGCTCCCTCCTAATCCGCTCATCTCCCTCTCATGCCTGATTCCATTCGCAGAATGGGGGATAGATTTAATCGGAGCATTGCCAACAGGCCGAGGTGGATGCTACGCGATTGTAGCCATCGATTATTTTTCAAAATGGGTCGAAGCCGAGCCTTTGAATAAAATAACTGCTCATGCAATTGAGAAATTTGTATGGAAAAACATTATTACTCGGTTTGGGATACCAGTCAAAATCGTATCCGACCACGGAACTCAATTTGACTGTGATTCCTTCAAAAGTTTTTGTGAAAAATATGGCATTAACAAAGTTTTTTCTACTCCAGTCAGACCACAGTCCAACGGATTGGTGGAGGCCGTCAACAAAACAATAAAACACGGCCTAAAAACGAAGTTAGACGACCAGAAGTCGGAGTGGGTGGATATGCTCCAAGAACTCCGCAACTGGCGAAATGCCTTTCTCTCTCGCATACGGTTCCGACGCGGTTATCCCGACCGACGTTATGATACCGACAGTGAGAAGAGAAAACTACTCAACAGAGGTAAACAACGAAATTTTGAGAATTAGTCTAGACTTGCTAGAAGAAAAAAGAGAAAAAGCCAGATTAAGAAATCTCGCTAACCAACAAAAAGTTACTCGGTATTTCAACAAGAAAGTCCGACCAAGATCTTTCAAAGTTGGCGACAAAGTCCTCAAAAGAGTTTTTCTCCACACCAAAATTCACCAAGAGGGAGCCTTCAACGCAAACTGGGAAGGACCCTACATCATCCGAGAAGACTTCGGAAACGGGGCATACCGATTACAACAGTTGAGCGGTGATATGGAGAAAAACCCTTGGAATGCCGAGCACCTTCGACGTTTTTATGTTTAAATATTTCCGTTTTAAAATTCAAAAAGCGGCTTGGTCGCATGTATTGTATTTGCAATTTCAAAAAGCAGCTTGGTCGCATGTACTTGTGATTTTCAGAAGTAATTATCCCTTGTTTACTCATATTATTCTACTCGATGCTTAGTAACATGGTTTTTACACATTCACGGCAAAATAAACTAGGCGGCAGGATAATTGGCAAACAGTTTCTTAAAATATTTTCTTCTTTAGAAAACTTAAACCGGTGAAACTATTGATTTAAATACTTTCTACTTAGTTATACTTTATTTTGCCAAGTTAAGAAAACTCAGATAAATGAACTCCGACCACAAAGAAATTATCTCAAAATCCAAGAAGGAAAAAATTACATATTAAAAGGATCCGACCACGGATCAATTGTTCAAGACCCAAACGGGTTACGAAAAAAAAAAAGAAGAAAAGACAAATAAAACTCCTTGTCCTAATCGCCTCCTCCCTCTAGATCGTCGCTAGCTCTTGACTCCGAATCCTCATCAAGATCCGTAGTATCCAAAGTAGGATTCTTCGGGCCGAGGATCCAAACATCTTCGTTTATCCCAGCGGTATAAAGATCATCGCGCATGTGCGATAATCCTCGGCAGCTTTGTACTCTTCCACCGCCGCCAAGCGAGCAGCCTCGAGATATGCTTGAAATTTCCGCGCAAGCTCTGACCGAACATTCGCCACTTCGTCCCTAGCCGCGTTCCTCTCCTTGAGAAAACGATCGTTCCGTTGCCTCAAAGATGTGAGCTCGGAACCTAGTAATCCGACGATGCCGACCACACCAATAAAGCTCTGTGGTGAACAAAAAGTTCAGCTCAAAAAAAAAAAAATTCAAGGAAAGGAAAAGAGATACCGACTAGATAAGTAAAAACGTACCGAAACCACGGAGTCGGTGACTTGGTTAAGCCTCTCTAAAGGCTCAGACCCCAGAACCGCCTGGACCTTCTCGGCAGGAAGATGCTCGTGAAGGAAGGCGACGATCGGAGTCAGGTGGTCGGATGCGGAAGAAGGCTCAATCAGGCTTTTGCCCGGAGAAGAGCTCGGATGTTCCAAGACCTTCGAAGAAGATGGAGTCGCCCGCTTACCAGCAGCCGAAGTCTTGGAAGCCTTAGTACGTTTCGGGTTAGGAGGGACTTGGTCGGGAACGGCTCTCTTCTTTGCCAACTGTGCGATCTCTGTTAAGAAACAAAAAGTAAGAACAAGAAAAGACTAGAACGTATACGATTTGATAAGAAATAAATAGAATGCTCACTCGAATATGGATAATAATAATACTGGTCAAGTAAGTCCGGGTCCGACAACACAAAAGTCGACCGATCAGCCTCCGAAACGTCAAAGATCTCGGAATGGAGAGGCCGCTCGTTCTCGGAATATTGCGGAAGAGAACCTGGAACCAAACATAAGATATATAAGGAACCCGGATATGAAATCTGATCGTACTTATCAAAAAAAAATTTGAACCAGAGTCACACCCAGTTCCGAGAATGAAGCTTTTATGGGGCATCTCTCATAGAAAACGTCCCCCTCAATCCAAAAGAAATATTCCTTCCAATTTTTATGGCTGGAAGGAAGGCGAGTAACAACTCTAGATTGATCGTCATGGGCCCGACCATAGTAATAACCGTGTTGCCCCGGAGCCGACTTAAGCGAATAGTGCTAAGAAAAATCCTCTAGAGTGACGGGGCGATCATAAACTTTCGCCCACAACACAACCATCCCAACAAAAATCTTATACACATTGGGGACGAGCTGAGTAGGAGACCATCCCAGGTCGGAGATAAACTGAGATATAAGGGGATGCATCGGCAATCCTCCGATTACATTCAAGATAGCCTTATTAAATGCTATCTTCCCGGCAGGGAGCTGATCGCCCTCTCATCTTCTGAAGGGGCCGAGATGATGATCCCCTCCGCGATCTCGAATTCCTCCCTCAGGTCTTGTATAGATCTCTCGGTAACCCGAGAAGTCCAAATCTTGGCCAAAAACTGGCCTTCCTTCCGTTCAAAAACCAAGGCCTCATCTTCCTCCTCCGGAAGATCTACCCTAAAAGTCCTCCCGCTCGGACCTAGAGCACCTTGAGAGTGTCCCTCTTCTCGGACTTGCGAAAGAGAAGGGCTCATCGTGTCACGAGGCTCCGACTCGCTTCTCCTCGAAGAAGCAGATGATGACGATATCTCCATGACCATGGTCTCCCTACACGACATGGAAGACGAGTCAAAAACCCTTTCTTCGTTATCAACCCCCTCGGACTCAAGACTGGGATAAACGCATGATTCATCATAAGCAATTACGGGACGGTCCCATACGATCTCGGGGACATGATACCAAACGCGACTCCCGAGGAAAGGGAATTTGGACCCATCCGACAAGATAACATTGTCGGGGTCAGGCTCCGATCGCCGAACAACACGGGGGTCGTAACTCAGATCAGGACGTGCAAGTCCTCCCATGTCCCTAAGGAAGTTGAGAAACTATGATCCCCAAAGTCCGAAGGGTCCGAATACGAGAAATAATATGAAGAAAAATGCAGATCACAGAGTAACAACCAAAAACGTGGGAAAATATCAGATTAATATCAAAGAAATCTCACCCGAAAGGTTGAAGGTCGGAAGATCCGGATAACAGACGAGGGAGTTGGGGGCACGGTCCGAATAGGCAGATCAAGCCGAGAACGTGCCGAGAGTAAAATTTAGGAGGAAATGTGGAATGAATCCAAAAATTCGGGAAAAGCCTTATATAAAGACAACGTGGACGGCTCAGATTAAGCTTGCCCAAGAAGCCACTCGAATCTGACCGTCAAAGCGAAGCAACGTAACGATTCAATACGATCAAAACCAAACGACGTCGTACGTCGCCTCGAACAAAAGAAGAATGTAGGGTTTGTACTCGGAAGACACCAAGACAAGCAGAGAAGCAAAGATGAACGCGGCCTCTTAAACCGCCGAAATAGTTCCTTACCATTTTTGCTAAAAATACTAAGTAACTGGAGGGCTGCTGTTACGGGATAATTTGGTCAAACACCGAGCATAGTGGTCGGGCTCCCGAGCAGCATACAAAATCCAGCACCGAACTCAGGTAAAATAGACCTAAGAGTTAACCACTGAAAAGGAACGATCCGTTCATAAGATAAGAACGAAACCTACCGATCAGAACTTCGGAGAGAAGAGAAGATCGTAGGTCAAAGACTAGTCAAACCAAAAGAAAACATGTTTCAACTCCTAATAACGCGCACATCAGCGTAGTAACCGCCCACCACTGTAAAAGGAAGATGGCAGTTACCAAAAACTACCAAAACCGTGGGACTGATCATCCCACGTTCACAAGAATAACCGTCAAAAACCCACGACCATATAGTGACGGAGGGGACCCCAGACGCATATAAATAAGAGATTCGAAGACAAAGAGAGGGAGGAAATTTTTTAGGCCCTTTTTTCTTTCTTTCACTTATAACCCTTTCTAAACATCGCTCTCTTACATTAGATTCGTCAGTGTTAGGAGAAAGTCTCTCCTGAATCATATCGATACTCGGAGTCCTCGTACTCAGAGCCTGTGTATTTTCGTGAGATATTGTTGTACTAATTTTACAGGTCAACAGTTGGCGCTAGAAGGAGGGCGCACGCTGAAGAATATGGCTAGTTCGTCCACACCCATGAACGCTGTCTCCAACTAGGAAACGGAGATAGAGCACCATAATCGCACCTTGCCTCTCACCTTGGAAGAAATAGCTGAACTTCTTCCGGAACCTAGCCTCGAAGAACAATTCAGGCAGATGCAAGAGCGTCTTTCAGTTCTAGAGGCAAGTAACAAAGAGTTGAAGAGGAGGTTGCAGGCGAGGAAAGTCACACTGCGAAGTGCAGTAGTGATCCCAGATGAAGAACCCTCGCACCGATCAGGGAATCGTGGTGTCACAGAGACAATACTCTTTGCAGCTGTTGGACAATTTTGGATTCCTCGAGTCTAGGCCTGTGAAGACGCTAATGGACTCTCGCATCACTCTCAACCGGACTAATGGAGCACTGCTTGAAGATGCAACCCAGTTTCGACGCCTTGTAAGAAGATTTTTGTATCTCACGTTGACCAGACCAGACATCACTTTTAGTGGTCACAAACTTAGTCAGTTTGTGTCAGCAGCTCATGATCAACATCTCTCAGTAGCACATCATCTATTACGATATGTCAAAGCTCACCCTGGACATGGTTTGCTTTACCCTTCCAGCTCTTCTACACAGCTGCGAGCTTTCTCCGATGCCGATTAGGCAACATGCCTTGACCCCAAAAAAACAGTGACTGGTTTCTATGTTTCTTGGCGATTCTCAGGTTTCTTAGAAGGCCAAAAAGCAAACCATCGTTTCCAAGAGTTTTGCTGAACCGGAGTATCGAGCTCTCGCCGCCGCTACATCGGAATTATTGTGGTTAAAATAGTTGCTTCTTGACTTCTCAGTCACGTCTAATAAGCCTGCTGTTTGATTCTGTGACAATCAAGCAACTGTGCAGATTGCTTCGAACCCTTCTTTCCGTAAGAGAACAAAGCATATCGAAATTGATTTGCATTTCGTTTGAGAGCATTTCAGTTCTGGGTCCATGAAGCTTCTTCTAGTTCGAACAGAGAACCAACTTGCGGACGTGTTTACTAAACCTTTAGGTACTCCGTTATTGATCAGTCTCCTATCCAAGATGTCTCTCAAAGATCTTTGCGATCCATCTTGAGGGGGAGTGCTACGGGATAATTTGGTCAAACACCGAGCATAGTGGTCGGGCTCCCGAGCAGCATACAAAATTCAGCACCGAACTCAGGTAAAATAGACCTAAGAGTTAACCACTGAAAAGGAACGATCCGTTCATAAGATAAGAACGAAACCTACCGATCAGAACTTCGGAGAGAAGAGAAGACCGTAGGTCAAAGACTAGTCAAACCAAAAGAAAACATGTTTCAACTCCTAATAACGCGCACATCGGCGTAGTAACCGCCCACCACTGTAAAAGGAAGATGGCAGTTACCAAAAACTACCAAAAACTACCAAAAACGTGGGACTGATCATCCCACGTTCACAAGAATAACCGTCAAAAATCCACGACCATATAGTGACGGAGGGGACCCCAGACGCATATAAATAAGAGATTCGAAGACAAAGAGATGGAGGAAATTTTTGAGGCCCTTTTTGTTTCTTTCACTTATAACCCTTTGTAAACATCGCTCTCTTACATTAGATTCGTCAGTGTTAGAAGAAAGTCTCGCCTGAATCATATCGGTACTCGGAGTCCTCGTACTCGGAGCCTGTGTATTTTCGTGAGATATTGTTGTACTAATTTTACAGGTCAACATAGAGTATTAGAGTAGTTAGTGTTATGGGTTATTAGTTAAGTTTGTTGTTAAGTTTTTTTTTTATCAGTCTTTTTGTATCAGTATAGCTTTATTTCTTTTTCTGTTTCTATCCACATGTATTAGTCTAGCTGATGTGGACAACTATTTTTCTTTCTTTGTTTGACTTGTGTATAAGTATTGTTTGGGTGGTTTAGTTCATATACACATATATTCAATATTCACTAGCAGAGCTTGGTTCTCATCTTCTTCTTTCTTGTCCTTTCGCTCTGGTTCGTCTTCCACAATACACAATATTAGGGAAAGGCTTAAAATTCTAAATGTGCGAGCTTACGTTCCATTTGTTACCAAAGAGTATTGAATACCTGTTATGCAATCCCGACGATTACTAAAGACTATTGAATACCTGTTATGCAATCCCGGCGATTTTCATTCTTGGTTGTCATTATCACGTTTGTTTTATGAAAAATCATCAAGATAACGTGACACTGAAGACATGTACGCTGGATTGTGTAAGTGTCTTAGTGTCAATCTCCCTTATCCATAAACTCGTAAGAAAAATTTAAGAATAAAATTAAATAAAGGACGCCGTAGAAAATCTCTCGAATATCTATTAGTGCCTAATTCGGTGGCATTAAGGACTCTTCGTAAAGCGGTATACTATTAAGTTTTATATAATAATAAAGTCAATTTCAAACTTGCTTTTAAGGAATTAGACAAATTTCGTTTATTTTGATGAATTAATTATTTATCGAAATTAACATATAGAAATGCTATAGACAATCATGTAAATTGTTATCTAATTAATGAGGGCACGTCATACTAGATTTAAACATGCTTAAATTATTGAAAAAATTGCAAATCCAACGTTTTAAGTGCTTTAGCTCGTGAAATTTTTCAAAAAAAAAAACCCTTTGAACTTGATTTTTGTGTCAATATTTAACATTACTATAAAAATAATAGAAGATTTATATCTAAAATTGAAATATGGTATTTCTCTCCATGTAAAATTAAAAAAAAAAAAAAAATTCACTATTCGAATGATAAATTTTGAAAAAAAAAATTACTGTTTGATTTTACATAAATTTTATAATAAAGCGACAAAAATTGTATCATAAAGTTTTGAGTTGGAGATGATCTTAGTAATATATTCATCAATTTTAATTTTTTGATTGATTTTTGGTAAATAACTTACAAATATAGTAGTAATATTGATGTCAATATCACTTTATTGAGTTTTTAGTGAATGAGTTAGAAAATGATATTACAACTTCAAGAATTGGTAAGATACTTCCACTTAGGGACGACATTATTACCGAATATCCATTCACTTGCCCATTACTCGTTCGTAACGGGTCGGGTAATACCCGTTCAAAATAGGTTAACGGGTAATATCCGTTAACATTTAAACGGGTACGGATACATGAAACTTTTATCCGACCCGTTAGCCCGAATCGTTATGTTTTTTTTTAATAAATTAGATACCTTCCAATCATTTAACTTCCTTAAAATCAGTTATTTTTACTTATAAATTTAAATTTGATTTAGTGTTCCCACTTTAAATTATATTTTGACTCTAAAATGTAGTTTTTAATTTATATTTACACTTTTTGAGTAGTTAATTTTATTTGTTTTTTTAACTTTTTTTTTCAAACCGGATTAATGGGTAACTGCTATTGAAATTTCACACCCTCTACCCGACGGATATTACCCGTTATCCGATCTATTTGAAAACACGAGTTAACAAATACTTTTTCTAACAAATACGAGTATCGGTATAAGTGCACAACATCTTTAATGGTTTAACTAAATGTATTAGCTCTATTTGTCACATAGATTTTTTTAGAGCTAAATAGTTAAGCAACTAGCTTAATAGAGCCAATTTGCTTAGATTTGCTTAGCTAAATCAATAGCCAATATGCAAAACAACGGTTAAGCAACTAGCTAAATATTTTTGATATTTACAAGCAAATCCCTACAATTGTTAAGCAAGAAACCATTAAAGATGCTCTACCAATAACCGATGCCATTCTCCACTCATAGCCATCATCAATTCATTTTGTTTATCTTTATTTCTATTTTTTTTTTAACAATACCTGTCAACAATCCTTTCATAAATAGGACAAAAATTCCCTTGAAAGAAAAAAAAATAGAAGTTAAGTTGTGTGTTATTTATGTCTCGTTAACTGTTTGTGAAAATGCTTCCACGAACACAAGTAACAAATACTTTTTCTAACAAATACTGTTTGTGAAATTTCACACCCTCTACCCGACGGATATTACTCGTTATCCGATCTATTTGAAAAAACGAGTTAACAAATACTTTTTATAACAAATAAGAGTATCGGTATAAGTGCACCCGCTAGAGCATCTTTAATGGTTTAGCTAAATGTATTAGCTCTATTTGCCACATAGATTTTTCTAGAGCTAAATAGTTAAGCAACTAGCTTAATAGAGCCAATTTGCTTAGATTTGCTTAGCTAAATCAATAGTCAATATGCAAAACAATGGTTAAGCAACTAGCTAAACATTTTTGATATTTACAAGCAAATCCTTACAATTGTTAAGCAAGAAACCTAATGATGCTCTACCAATAACCGATGCCATTCTCCACTCATAGCCATCATCAATTCATTTTGTTTATCTTTATTTCTATTTTTTTTAAAAAAAAATTATTATTATTTTTTTTAACAATACCTGTCAACAATCCTTTCATGAATAGGACAAAAATTCCCTTGAAAAAAAAAAAAAGAAGTTAAGTTGTGTGTTATTTATGTCTCGTTAACTGTTTGTGAAAATGCTTCCACGAACACAAGTAACAAATACTTTTTTCTAACAAATACTGTTTGTGAAATTTCACACCCTCTACCCGACGGATATTACCCGTTATCCGATCTATTTGAAAAAACGAGTTAACAAATACTTTTTCTAACAAATACGAGTATCGGTATAAGTGCACCCGAGCATCTTTAATGGTTTAGCTAAATGTATTAGCTCTATTTGCCACATAGATTTTTCTAGAACTAAATAGTTAAGCAACTAGCTTAATAGAGCCAACTTCCTTAGATTTGCTTAGCTAAATCAATAGACAATATGCAAAACAATGGTTAAGCAACTAGCTAAACATTTTTGATATTTACAAGCAAATCCTTATAATTGTTAAGCAAGAAACCTAATGATGCTCTACCTTCTCCACTCATAGCCATCATCAATTCATTTTGTTTATCTTTATTTCTATTTTTTTTTAACAATACCTGTCAACAATCCTTTCATAAATAGGACAAAAATTCCCTTGAAAGAAAAAAAAATAGAAGTTAAGTTGTGTGTTATTTATGTCTCGTTAACTGTTTGTGAAAATGCTTCCACGAACACAAGTAACAAACGTAAACCACTGATCACGCTTTCGTGTTGATTCGGACCTTGTGTTCGAGCAGTTAATTATATATATTTTTGTTTTTCTCTCAACCAGGGCCGGCCTAACCCTTAAGCGGGTTAGGCAATTGCCTAAGGCCCCCAAAATATTGTTGAGTAGAAAGTAGGCCCAAAATTTGAGTGAATATAGATTCACTTTGTTCCAGCTGATGCCAAAATTTTAAACAAATAAAGGCCGAAATATTATTATTTGTCTGACGAAAAGCTTTCTCATATACCGAGCCAATGTTGCTTTTGACTGATTTGATAGTCTAAGCTAATAATGAGTATTCTTTCCCTAAAAAATGTCCTTGTACAGTTAAACACTCGTGAAAACACTTAATAATATAAAGATAAATCACAAACATGTACAATACTATATTGGGAGTTGGGACTATTAATCTACAATTCTACATCAATACCTAAACAATATTTTACACGCCAATGCATCATTGTATGCATTTTTCTTCAAAAAAAGTCAATGGGAGCTAGAGACAAAAACAATTTAGGAATTTCCTAATAATTACATATTATAATCTTGAAACCAAAACAATTTAGGAATTAAATCTCACATAATTATATATTATATTTTAAAAAACGTTATCAAGCTATCTTCTAATATCAACTTAAGTTTTCCTATGATGAATTTTTAAATATGTATGTTACTTAAGATTTTAGGGTTGAATGATAAAAATAAAATGAGATGCGAAAAAACACGTACATTTAGAAAGCGCGAAAGACTATAAAACAACACTTTGGGGATCGCATAGCTTTATAAAGTGCAAGAATCAAACGGAAAATATAGCGACAGATTTAATTAAAGACGTGTATTATTTAGATTATTATGATTAAATATTATTATTATTATTTTAACATTTTTTTTTAAAAAAGCCTAATTATTTTTTTTCGCTTAAGGCCCGTATACGTTGGGCCCTAAGCTCTCACAAATTGTTTGTGAAAAAAGCAAAAAACAGCAACCGCAAATCACACTGATGAATGAAGAACGGACACGTGGCAGGAAATGGGCTCCGTCACCATCTCCGAACAGGTAACGTGTCCCCCTGAATTTTGGGGTCTGAGGCACACACACACATCGGTTTTGCGCTTTTCACTTGTGATCAAGAAATGGGTTCTACTCTTTTACACCCTTTAGTTGGGTATTATGTTGGAACAGTTTTAAGTTAAAACCCAGTTTATTCATTGTAATTTTGACCTGAAGAATCTGCTTTGTTTTATGTCGTGATTTGGAGAGGGGTCTGTATTTAGAGAATTTTTGGCTCATTAGGCTGAATTTTCTTTTGGCTATTCAAAGTGTGTTTTCATTTGGAGTTCTGAATCGAGCATAAGAATTTATTATACATCAATAGGAGCTGTTGGAATTGCTTTGTTTATCTTACTTTAGTTGTGTGCTATACACGTAAATTTGGAACAATGTTACCTGAAGCCTAGTCAATAATCAGCTAGAGGTTTGCGTAAATGATTGTTATAAGTTTTCATATAAAAAGTTGGACATGGAAGTTATTGTTTGATATAGTTGTATGTAATCACAATCTAAATGTAGCTAATTCTAGAGTTCACTTCACTTTGTCTATTCCTCACAAGTTTTATTTAGTAATTTTGATTGCCTAAGATACTCTTTACTATGTTTAATGGTTATCATATATGCCCAGGTTGGTGATGGGACCACCACCATTGTCATGCAAGAAAGATTATGTTTAGCAAAGTCTGAGCGTTTAATAGAGGACAGCGTTCTTGCTTGCCTTATTCTTACCCAGGACATGGTAATGTTATTCTCTATAGGGTGGTTGAAACACGTACTACCACGCCAAGCTCGACGAAGAAAATAATATAATTAAAAATTCGAAGAAAAGATGTCGATAACGAAAAGGCAGCGACAAATTCGTTGGCTGACTTAGATGCGCATTTGGAGGATGAATAAAAGATCAGGTTGATTAATCAATCGAGTAGGATTGAAAGCAAGTACTCGTCGATTGCTCAGCAGCTTCGGGGTTGTGGCGAGGGTTTTTTCTGGTGCATTCGACTACCGGCATGAACGTTGTGCGCGGCGGTTAAGACAGGGGTGCTCGCAGGGTTTTGGACGATCTGGCTCCAGAGGAGCAAGTGTATATTCGAAAACAAGGAGTGGAACGAGGAATCGCTACAGGAGGTTTTCAACGGTCTCATCGCGCTATGGCTACACAGTCTAAGCAAAGCATTCAAGAATTAATATTCGGCGGATCTTCAGAAGGACTGGGCCAGCGCCATCTAATCAGAGTCGTTATTGTCTTTTATCTTGTCATACATCTCCTGATTGAGGGATGGGAGCTTTTTTGTTTTCAGCTGTCTTTTCTATCCCTGTGTATAAAACTCCCTGCCAAGTATTTTTGGCTGATGTTTCAGGTTTACTTTTGCCTTTTCGGGTCCGCGTGCTAGTTTGGTGTGGGATCTGGGGGCAGGGTTTTTTCCCGTCTCATTCTTTTTTGTAATACTGGCTTTCGCCACTATCAATAGAAGGGTTCGTTTAAAAAACAAACAAAAAAAGGCTCAGAGAAATTATTTTAGGAAGAAAAAAAAAATTAGAAGAAACAATGAAGATAGACGAATTCATTAAAGAGGAGGTCCATGATTGATCGAGAAGTAAAAGGATGTTGAATCTTCACGTTATCACGCTAAAGCATGAACCAAAGAGTGACTCTTGAGTGCATTGAAGCCTTTTGACTGACCGATTAAATGGCATGCTCGCCGAGAAAGTCTCAGAGGCCGTTTCCGATTCCCATTCCTCGAATCTGCTGCAAGCAACGACCTCCTCACAGAGAAAATCTGTGAGCTTGTCTAGCACAGTCTCCGAACCAGGGATCTAAGACGAATTTTGGTATTTTCTCCGTGAAAAGATTGGTAAATTCAGAAGATTCGATGGGTGCAAATCGTAAACAGATCCCGGAATTTTTCGGCGAGCATGTAATTCATCGGTTAGTCGGAAAGCTACAATATCCTGCAACCGCCTCCAAGAGTCACTCTTCGATGCATACTTCAGCCTAGTATCACGATGATCCAATAACAATCTGCTTCTTCTCAGTTTTCGTACATTCTCCTTGATGTTTCCGTCTATATTCATTGTTTCTTCTACAGTTTTCATAATATCACTTGTCAAACTTTCAAGGTTGTTTCTTTTCGCTAGAGCATCCTTAATGTCAAGAGATCCAGTGGATCGGAAACTACAACTCATACTTTTCTGCAACCATAACGTCGAATTTCTCCGTGAGACAAAACAGATTTTTGAGATCTCTCAATCAGTTAAACATGCCCATCTCTTATTCATCCTTCCGTTGTACGTTGTAGTCGTTTAACATATTGTTGTAGTCGTTTAACATAGTCTTTTTCTCAGACGAACTTTTAGTTCCTCCTTTTCTTTCACCGTTGGCTTTTTCTTATCTAACATATTGTTTTCCGACCTTAGAGGGTACTCCTTTTTCCTCTCACCTCTCGTGGTTTCTCTTATGCGTTTCAACGCACCTATAAAGTATTATTATCGTATCCCGAGTAAAAAAAGACTGACAGAAATTGCAGCTATCATTAAGAATGTGCTGAGACCATTGTTGAAGAGATTGTTTTGTGAGATTTTATGAGGCGACAGTGTTCACACATGAAAAAACTAATTGTTCGTTTGAAAAACTAAGAGATTTAACATAGCGAGAGTTAAAATGACTTACTTGTCAGCAATGACTCAACATGATCAGAGCCGGTGATCAGAAGTCAGTACCAACATGAATGGTGCTGAAGTGCTGGTACACAATTAAGCTGTTGCTTTGACTGTCTATTGCTGATAATTTTTCTATGCATTGGTTTCAGATTCGTAAAATCTACGTGGAGGCTCGCTCTCAAGTTTGTGCTTCTTATCGTCTGCCATGATTTTTTGTCCAGGTTTTTTAGTGTCTTTCATTTTTTTTTCTTTCTTTCTAATACTCACAGATTCATTAGTTAGGTTGAGTTACCAATCTCAATTGTTATAAAAGATCCCATCTTCATTCTGTGGTGTTAGATATATTCATGAAAAAATGCAGGAACTATATTGGAAATTGAAATTACCGTGGTTCCGTCCACGTTCTAAAAAAAAAAATTGGAAATTGAATAATTTGACGCGGGGAAATAAAATTATCAATTTTGAATATTACCAATTAAGAAAAAAGAGAGAATGGCTGGACAAGATATAGATGGATCAACTTTGGAATGAGGTCTTTTTTTTTTAATCCAAACAGCCACAAGCAACAAGTCAAAGGAAAAGAAAAAGCACTCATAAAACAGCAAACAAGTGTCTAACGACAGAGAACCAGAAAAGCATACATTCAACGAACCATCTGAAGGGGAAAACAGGAAATACAAAATTACATCTAGGTGTGACTCCCACCAAATTTAAGGCCATAAAATGCAGGTTTGAGTCAGATATGGGTTCCAGTGCGACGCAGTAAGAACTATTCATATATACTACAGTGTCATCCTGTTTCATCAGAAGAAGCATATAAGATAGAGTTACTAAGACATGTAAACTAACACCACTGATATTCGGCAAAAACTGTCACGTTCTCCTGATTATTTGATTAAAAAAGACATACCTTTTCTTCAGGATTTTCATATCATGTGCGTTGTTAGATGGATTTCCTTTAAGCTGTTGAACTCGTGATGGTGAAAACGAGGGCATGCGTCAACATGCAGATACTCCAAGTTTGGGCACTTTAAGGTGAAACTGAGATTGTTGAAGATTTTCAGATTTGGCAGTTTTGAAAGGGTCAATGTCTTCAAACTCGGAAGCTCAATGCTGAGGGGAGTGATATCATCTTCATCTCCGATAACCTCGTCCATGTTGCGGCATTCTTCTACCCAGAGATACTCAAGGCATGGTAGAGATCCAATGACCGAAGCAGAGAAGAAGTACCTCAACATATGACAATCGATCACCCAGACTTGCTCGAGGTTACCGAAATCCGCGAACCGAGATGGGCCTTTCCATATCTTCTTAAGCTGTAATAGATACACCAGCTTCATTTCCTTTAATTTTCCCATGTATTTCTGCTGCTCTTGACCTTCCTGCCATGCGAAAATCGCTTTCAGATTGCTCGTGCTCACATGAAGTTTCTCCAGATTACGCAGCCTCTTCATCGACCTCTGCGGCAAAACCGAGCCATTAAGAAAGACGCATTGTGTCACTGATAAGAACTCTAGATTCTTAAAAGTTTCCTCCGGGAGTTCCTTGTCGCAAATTTCCATGATTCCCGAATCCTGGATGTGGAGCTCTCGCAAGCAGTCAAACACCGCCGGAGCTTCTGTGCCTCTGTTCTTGAATATGCAAGGAGTTAAGGAAAGGTTCCCCAATGTCAGAGACTTCAAGTTCACCAAACGCCCTCCACTCTGTTCTGTGAACATGTCTACACCTCTCGAATGCACGTAGCTCAGCTTCTCTGCTTTCTTGGATAGGTCGGAGAACCAACTCGGCAATTTGTCCAGCGAAGTGTCGAGGAGCAACGTAGGAACACCGGTCCGCTGTGCTGCGGACTCCAGCCTGGTTTTGCGGATCCGGCAAACGCATATGTCAAATTTCAACCGGCTGAGATTGATTTTGTCCCTCAACACTCTCGGCTGCCAAATATCAATAGATGGTGAGGGGCTATTAATGATGTCAACCTCCAACACTGTCAGGCGGGGCAAATTGAGCAGCTCGGCGAAGCTCGCGCTCCCCATCTCTCCGTCTCTCCACTCTGCGAAGCTCCCTTTCATATACAGCTCTTCCAGGTATTCCAATCCCGACAGCACGGCCGATGGGATTCTTCTGAGTTCCATACTCATGGTCAGATCAAGAATTCTCAAATTCCTCAGATTTCTCAACCCGTCCGGCAATTCTTCGATTTTTGATTCCCTGAGGCTGAGAATCGCGAGCATCCTCAGCGATCCGATGTTTGGAGTTTTGGTGAAATGACATCGATCCAGGTTTAGTACCCGCAGCTGCAGTAAGGATCGATATGGCAAAGGCAGCGACGAGGCTCTGGTTCCACTCAGGTCCAACAACCTGAGAGAATTCATCTTTTTGAAGAAGGTACTAGAAATTTCGCACAGATTCTCGTTCTCCTGCAACAGCAGGGTACGGAGTTTCGTGCAGTCTGGGGATCGAGGAAGCTCTCGAATCTTGTTGGATACGGCAGCGATCGCGGTGTAGACTCCGTATGATTCCCTTGAAGGCCATTCCTGCGGCTCGTGATTCGACGTCTGTACGATGAAAATATCTCTTCCTTTTCTGTCGTCTTCTGGTGAAAGCTCACGATCTTGTGACACGATCAGGATGGCGACGTCGCGCATGACATTGTGCATTTTGACCTTTTCTTTTGTAGTATCTCGGTCGCCGCCACCCAGCAACAGTCCCGACCTTTTCAGCTTGTCTGTAATATTTTCAGTTTTGGTTCGTGCTTGGTGTATCGTGGCAGCTTCAGGGAAAAATCCGAAGCCAAAGCCGTACCTCGCCAGATCTTCCTTGGCGATGCGGTGGTCTTCAGGGAAGAGGCAACACAACAGGAAGCACCTCTTATGATTGTTTCCCAAGTAGTCGTAGCTCAGTTTGATAATATGAAACATTTTTTTTCATAAATGTATCGTCAGGATGTATGGATGCTCGGAGCTGGACGAGAGCTTTTCTCCACTGAGTTTCTGTCTTGTCTTCCAAAGCTTTTGAAACTGAGACGAGGGCTAAGGGAAGCCCATCGCACCCGTCCGCCACCAAATCCGCGACTTCCTCAAAACCGGAAAAGTCAGTACACGCAATCCGCTTGAAGAAGAATCTGGCTTTTTCCTTGGAACAAGTCTCCAAAAGGATCTTCTGGCTGCACATCATGCTACGGCAAACATCCTTGCTTCTGCTGGTGAGAAGTATCTTGGAATCGTACTCCACGAGGTCTGCCTCTTTGGGAATCCAGACCACGTTCGAGTTGAGCTCTTCCCACAGATCATCCAGAATGAAGAGAACCTTCTTATCCCGCTTGATTTTGTCCTTGATGACACGCCCCTTCACTTCCGAGCTGTGGCCAGCTTCGAGAGTGAGGCCGAGATAGTCTGCGATCTGCTCCCCGATCTTTTTAAGATCCGGTGAGCGTGAGACGGTGAGATGAACAACGTGATTGAAGAGCTTCTCGTTTTCTTTGGCCATCAGCGCCGCTCTGTTGACCAGCGTGGTCTTGCCAACACCGGGCATCCCATACACACCGATCACTCTGGACGTTCTGTCCCGTAAAGCTAGCATGACCTTGTCCAGAGCCGTCTTCGTCGATGAGAACATCGTGAAGTTCTTATCGACCACCAGTATCGCAGCCAGATCTGGCCGCAGAACGGGGCGGGGATCGGAGACTACGTCGAAGGACTTCTCAGCCATGATGGTGTCAAATCTTGTGGTGAGACGGTCAACCACGTCAATATCCGTCCACCACCCAAACCAACCGATGTTCGATGCATCGGTCGGTCTCTTTTCGTAGTCGCCCAACAGATCCTCGCTTCTGCTCAGCCAAGCCGCCACTTCCTTCTTAATCACATTGTCATTCTCAATCGCTTCTTCAACTTTTTTCTGCACATCGTCTCTGCGAGCAGTCAGAGCCACCGATTTTCCCTCGAGCAGTGAGCGCTTTTTTTTCATGGTCTCTTAAATAGAAATAAAATGATTTTGCTGTGTCCCGAAAAAGGACAATGCTGGCAATGACTACAGCTGTGATTGCGGCAATTGCGGCGTCTGACACCATTGCTAAAGAGAGTTGATTTTTCGCTTTTAGTTTGTGTTGTACTGCAACATATAGATAAGTTTTTGATGATCGTTCCCCAAAGCAATTACAGAGGTTATTTAATCTCAACCCCATGCGTTAGATAAGAAGTTGACTTTGAACCATACGTAAGATATTCTTAAGGTATTGTCTGGCGGGTTAATAATTATCTGGATGGTCTATCTGCTACGTGATTAAAATATGACAATTGTTGTATTTATTTATCCCCCGAGTAACGACTATAATCTCTCTCAATTTATTATTTCCTTCAAAACCACATCTCTTTGATGCCTTACTTCTACCAAAACAGAGCTTTTTTTTTTTTTTTTTTCATTTGTTAAAAATTCATGCAGTACTCGTCATTCATGTTGGAAGCATCTGTTCGCACCAGTCACTATCATAGTCAAAACGAAGTAGTTTATTAAAATAGTAGCCAATCTATTAGTTTATTTAGCTAAATAACCAATATTACACGTAGTACCAAAAATACCCTTTTCTCAACCCAAACCCTAACCAGCCTCTAATCCTCAGTATCAGCCTCCTCAGATCACAGCACCGGACGGAGGCGGAGGAGGAGGAAAACGACCAGAGCCGCTACCGGAGGCCTCGCCGTGCCTCTCTCGGTGAACGGCGGCGATCTTGGCACGAGCCTCGGAGATCGCGTCCCTCCTCTCCCGGAGCCCCTCCGCGTCGAGCCCCTCCAACGGGAAGTTCCACCAGTCGAGAACCTCGTCGTCGTCGCCGCCGCCGTTCAGAGTCAGATCTCCGAGGTCCCTCTGGAGGGCTCTCTGGGCGTCAAGGTCTAGGAAGAGGCCGTCGTGGCGCTGGCTGAGTTCGGCGTCAAGGTCTATGGTTAATCGTATTTACTATTGTTCTTGTTACGGTAAATAAGATTTACTGTTGTTCTTGTTACGATAAATAAGATTTACTATTGTTCTTGTTACGATAAATAAGATTTACTGTTATATTTACCATAGAAACGAATGATTTACTCAATGGTTAATATGATTTACTGTCAGATTTTTAGTCATCGATTGTTCACGGAAATAATTAGTAAATCGTATTTACCGTTAGATTAACTAGTCATATTTACCATAGAAACGAATGATTTACTCAATGGTTAATATGATTTACTGTTGGATTGTTAGTCCTCGATTGTTCACGGAAATAATTAGTAAATCGTATTTACTGTTAGATTAACTAGTCCTCATCTCTGATAATTTTTCTGTTAGATTAACTACAAAATGTTACGGTAAATAAAATTTACTTTTATTCTTGTTACGGTAAATAATATTTACTATTTTCTTATTACGGTAAATAAAATTTATTGTTTTCTTGTTACGGTAAATAAGATTTACTATTGTTCTTGTTACGGTAAATAAGATTTACTATTATTCTTGTTACGACAAATAAGATTTAATGTAGTTTTTGTTATTATTAATTATATTTACTAATTTTTTTGTTATGGATGATATTATTTACTATGATAGTTAATAATATTAATCTAATGGTATAATTGGAATATTGGAATGTTGTCATGATAAATTGGCTATTTTCCTAAATATGTTAATAGTTTGGCTATAATTTTAAAGTATGGGTGTCATTTTGGCTACTTGTTTTCTCAGCCTCTTTGGGATTTTTTTAATTTAAGAATTTAAAGAGAAAAACCTCGAGTTATTTTAATTTTATTACTGTTTTTTTTCTTATGTCTTTTATTTGTTGATATTGTGAAAATGATTAATGAATTAGGGTATTTTTGCTCTTAAGACGTGTGTATAATAGTCAAGGATTGAACTTGTGTGTTTATGGTTCAAAATTGCAAAAATTGTGAACAAATATTGCTGCATAATTTTCAACATAAAAGATAAGTTTCATACACATGTTTTTATATTTTATTGTGAATATTATTTATAAATGATGACTTCATGCTTGTTTTATTTTATATTTTTATCTTATAAATATCATTGTATAGATTATAGGGAAATTTCTCTAAATATGAGTAAAAAAAGGGTTTTGACTTTTTTGACTTTTTTTCAAACATGTCACAAAATAGGACTTCGTAATTAATTTGCATTTATGTACTTACCATTTTATCCCCGTGAACATTAAAATTTAAATAAGAAGTCACGAAATGTCATGAAAAGTCGGATTTTATGCTGAAACGGGCCCACTTATTAAGCCCACTTTACACGTAAGCCCAATTCAATTTCCCACTTACCTTGCCTCCACGTCACCTTCCTCTTCATTTCTTCATTCACCCAAGACAGTTTAACCAGGAGAGAGAGAGAGAGAGAGAGAGAGAGAGAGAGAGAGAGAGAGAGAGTGTGTGTCACGACCCGCGAGCGACAGCTCGCCCACGAACCGCGACCGATCAACTCAAATCTATACATAACTCATAATATAAACACATTAATTAAGCATAATATCTCATAAGATTATATAATAAAATAGTTTGCGAAAATTCGGGGAAATTTTTCGCTTTTATAACTTAGAGTCTTATAGCGACTCCTATACAAATATGTTCCGGAACGTTTCAACAGAAGACACTAACCCCCGATTAAGAAACCCCATAGCCCATAGGTCAAGGCAATACGCGCTCGGTCTCGGTCTTCAATCTCGTGTCTCGCTTACCAGTTTTTCCCTTATCTACATTACCAAGGGTCATAAAACTATGAGTCGATTGACTCAGTAAGTGAGAGTCTATCTATAAAGTAAAACGACTAATGCCATGTGACGTGCAAACAAATATACAAGAATGCAGAATGCAGATACATATGATTCAAGAGCATGCCTAACGCGGGACCTCGCTCTACGCTATCACTTGCCATTCCACAAGGTTATACAACATCCACTGCTATAACCCTTGGAATGACAAGAAGCCAACCTCAGACTTCGAGCATTAGTCATCAGTGGCTTAGAGTTTTAAGACTGTCTGGGATCCACTAGTAGTACCATCTTCATTTGGGCGCCGGCGCTACGTGTCGTCATGACACAGCAAATGGGCTCGCCGGGGCGACCTTTCCCATTGCTAGAACGGGGTGCTCTCAGCAGCTCCCGTGGAGTACTCAGCGCCATCAGGACCGTCTTAGTCCTCAACACGAGTCGGAACTCGTGGGTACCACCGACAACATTATTTATTGTTTGGATACTCTAGCTTATAGAGTATACAACTAATTACAAACAGGAGAGCGTCTCGGGATAAATCCCGAAAGAATTATGGTTTCCCTTTCATGCTCGTTAAGTGTTTTAGATTGAAGACTCAGGATGTGACTCCCGGTACTTCTACCCTCGGCTCGAATCCGAGAGTCTAACATGCTCTCCTGTCACCTCCGATCTAGCCAAACTCTATGGTTAGCAGAGGGATCTAACAACAACAAAGCAACAACGTGGCTGGTTCAAGTTAGCGTTTGAACCTAACGGGCGTACCCGAACTAAGTTTTCAAGCAAGAGTGGCCGAAGCCTTAACTTTCAAG
This sequence comes from Urtica dioica subsp. dioica, assembly GCF_054948205.1. Taxonomy (NCBI): domain Eukaryota; kingdom Viridiplantae; phylum Streptophyta; class Magnoliopsida; order Rosales; family Urticaceae; genus Urtica; species Urtica dioica. Next base: position 24,036,184 of record NC_142759.1, on the reverse strand, counting down.
TTTATTCATTTTAGGGCTTTCACCTACTCTTGTTTACTAACAAGTAAATGCACAAACAAACAGGGTTATTCCCTTGGTAAGTAGTTGACTTATGTCTCCTCACTTACCCGGAAAAGATCGTCTGAAAATTGGTTGACTTCTGGAGTTTCCTCGCTTTTCACGCTTCCCGAGACTCTACACATCCTGGAGCGTTATCACGTTCTGAGGCGTCGAGAAACTAAAACCCAAAGTTGAAAACTCATTAGTCAATGATCCGAAAGGTGATGACAAGCTTAAGATTCGTTATCGGGATTCACTGCGAGTCGGTTCAGGGGTTCGAGAATTTAATTCACTTATTTCCCGGCTTTTCGGAATTTAAACTTATTCAAGACTCGTACGAATTCGTACCAGAGAATGAGTACGAAATAAAATCCAAATCATTATTTAACGAGTCTTAAATAACTTAAATGAATAATCCGAAAATAGTACAAACCGAGAATTCTAAATGAATTAACCAAAAATTAAATTCTCGAACATCTCTTAATAAATAATTAATAATCCTTGAGTACAAATCTCAAATCCAAAATTAAGACTCGAGTCTAACGCTATAAAGCGATAAACGACTCACGAGTGAGATCGAGCTTTAAAAATCTATTCTGAATTCACTACTTTTCCGGCTTCAACGTGTTCAATTCCGCCGGCTCTCGCTCGATTCTCTCTGATCTGTAACTGAGCTGTGAAATAAAAACGAATATCGAGTCAATTTACAAATCCAAACTCCCGACTCGACTTAGAATCCGAAATCAAACCACTAATAACATCACTTGTCACAAAACCCAAACTTGTCAATAAATTCACATTTCAATCTCACAACGAGCTAACCAAACTCGAAACGAACCAACTCATCTCAAAACACAAACGACGATTTCAAATTCACATAACTTCACAACCCGAGAACTAACTCAACCAACAATCAAACCGAGCATTAACCACAAAATAAATCCCCGAGACTCAGATTTTATCTTCACAAACAATCAAAAGGACTCACAACTTAAACAAGTCCCTCGGCCAAGTAAACTCACGGCCACAACAAAGAACCACACGGCTAAAATCAAATAACCCAGCCAAGACTCGTTTAAATTCATACCAAATCCATAATCACTTGATAAATTCAAGTCTTAATCATCAAAACACGAGCTCAAAAAAACAACTATCTTCAATCAATTCCTCATAAACACCCCGGAATTATAAAATCCCCAAATCAATCTCATGAAACCCTAATCTTGAATTTCAATATGGGTAAAAGGAATTTCACCTCGTTTCTGGAGGAATTGAACCCTCCGGTGTCCACCCTCTCACTCTCTGGCGTCTCCTCGTGGCCGGCGTGCTCGGCAACTCGCGGCGGTCGCGCGCGGCGACGCTCGGTCTCGGCTGGATGGCGCGCGCGCGGCTCGGAGCTTCTCGGTGAGGACGCGCGATGAAGGAGAAGGTAGAAGGAGAGGGAGAGAAGATGGCGGTGAGGTAGCGCTCGGTGGCGACGATGCTTTGGAGCTAACGAATTTTTTTTTCTCTTTGTTATCCTCTGCAGGTCACGCGGGTGAAGAGAAGAAGAAAGAAAAAGAAGAAGGTCACGTGAAGAAGGGAAGAAGAAGAGAGTAAAAGATAGAAGAAGATAAGAGAAGAAAAAAGAATCCCTTATTTGCTCATAGATCCCTCCCATATCCTCCTCTCCAAACCGACCCCAAACTAAAAAATTCTTATAAATGGGTCCCGAACTTTCATTACAATCACGTTCGTTGTAATGTAATTATTTAATTAAATCCGTGACTGATCGGATTTTAATTAAATAACTAAACCGAGAATTTCCTCGTTCGTTCTCGATTAATTTAAATATTTTTAAGGTTTCTCGGAAATAATTCTCGTCCTTGAGAATTTATTTTCTTAAATTAGCTTCCGGAATATTTCCTCGGAAAATAATTTATTATTCCAGACGAACTCGATAAATCCTTTATTTATTCCGAGATTTTCCATTACCTTAAAATAATTTAAATTAACTCTCTAAACTTCAACGTCCATAATTCATTCAAGAACTTACTTGTAACACACGAAAGCTCATTTATTAACCGTAAAATACAAACGGCGAGATTCAAAAGTTTATCCTTTACAGAGAGAGAGAGAGAGAGAGAGAGAGAGAGCGAAATAAAAAACTCGTCAAACTCCATTATCTCACTCATTTCGTTACTCTCGTCCATTCTTCGACCAAGAAATGAAGACGAAGAATAGTTCGTCGACCAAACACCCCCCAAAAGTTCCAAAACCTAACCCTAAAAAGAGGAGTTTTCCTCAATCATCGGCCGAAACTCCACCTCTAATGACGCATGCATCCTCGCGTCGGAGTCCGCGCATGGCTTTTGCCCCAGAGCCACCAACGCAAAACTCCACGTCGAAGAAATGGAGGAAGGTTCTTGCGCCGCCGAAGAAGAAGAGGAAAGTGGTTGTTGAGTCGCCTTCAAATTCTGACTCCTATGTCCCTTCTACATCCGAGAGACCTCACAAGGTGAGCTTTTTTTTACTTGCAATTGGTGGTTTCAGTTTTTTGGTTGCTTAATTTTTTATTTCATGACAATAAAAAAAATGAAAACTTTTGGGTTTGCATGTTAATTTTGCGTTGTTTCTATGTTGGTTTGATGTTATTACGGATTCTGTGTGGATTTTGTGTTGATTATGTGTGGATTTTGTGTTGATTCATGGGTTTGCATGTTTATTGTGTGTTTGATGTAACTGTTAGTTTGACAAAAGTGTTCATTTTTTATGTTATCGGGGATTATGTTTTGTGTCACACATTTCTGGGTATCGTGACAATTGTGTCATGAAATTTATGGGTTTCCGTGACAATTGTGTCACGAAATTTATGGGTTTCGTGACACCTATGTCAAGAAATTTCTGGCTATCATGACAACTATGTCACGAATTTCTGGGTATCGTGACAACTATGTCACGAAATTTCTAGGGATCATAACAACTATGTCACGATACCCAAAAATACGTGACACAATTGTCACGAAACCCAGAAATTTCGTGACATAGGTGTCGCGAAGTTCATAATTTCGTGACACAATTGTCACGAAACCCAGAAATTTCGTGACATAGGTGTCGCGAAGTTCATAATTTCGTGACACAATTGTCACGAAACCCAGAAATTTCGTGATACAATTGTCACGAAACGTAGAAGTTTCGTGACACAAGTGTCATATGAGTTTTAGAAGGAATAAGAATTATGTTTTATTTCACACGGCTAAACAGCCTATTTGTACACAAAGAGAATAAAATAAAATCCCTCAATTCTAGGAACAAAATAAACTACTTCCTATTTTAATTCTAACCTGATTGACACCGATCCCTATAAACTAGGTAATTAACGAGTTTTCTACACTCTCCCTCAAGTTGGTGCATACATATCGTACATGCCCAACTTGGTTACAAAAAATTCAAAAACTGGCCGAAATAACCCCTTAGTCAGAATATCTGTTGTCTGCTCTTTGGTAGTTATGTACGGCGTAGAAATAATTCCTGCCTCCATCTTCTCCTTTATAAAATGACGATCGATCTCTATATGCTTGGTTCGATCATGCTGCACCGGGTTTTGAGCAATGTTGATAGCTGCTTTGTTGTCGCAAAACAGCTTTAGAGGAAGCTCAACCTCTTTCTTCAAATCTTCAAGTACTCTTCGTATCCATAACAATTCACATATCCTGTTAGCCATGGATCTGAACTCTGCTTCAGCACTGCTTCTTGACACGACGCTTTGCTTTTTACTTCTCCATGTGACTAGGTTCCCCCATACAAAGGTACAGTAACCAGATGTAGACTTTCGATCACCTGGACCTGCCCAATCTGCGTCAGTAAAAGCTTCCACAACTCTGTTTTCTCCTTTCTTGAATAACAGTCCCTTTCCTGGACAGCTCTTCAGATATCGTAGGATCCTGTGTGTAGCATCCAAGTGCTCCTCACATGGACTATGCATAAATTGACTTACTAGGCTCACAGCAAAGGCAATATCGAGCCTTGTGTGTGCTAAGTAAATCAGTCTTCCTACTAACCTTTGATACTGCTGAACATTAACTAGGACGCCGTCAACAATATTCCCGAGCTTTTGGTTTGGATCTATTGGAGTCTCGGCAGGTCTACATCCACTCATCCCGATGTCCTTTAAAAGATCTAGAATGTATTTTCGTTGAGAAACAACAATTCCCTTTCTTGATCTAGCAACTTCCATGCCGAGAAAGTATCTCATTTCACCTAGATCTTTTATTTCAAACTCCTTAGCCAGCTTCTCTTTTAGTTGTTCTAGTCCTCCATAGTCGTCTCCTGTAAGAATGATGTCATCGACATAAGCGATTAACACCAAGATCTTCATATCTTTCGAGAACTTTGTGAACATAGTATGGTCCGATTGAGCTTGAATGTAACCCTGCCCTTTCACAAACTGAGTGAAGCGATCAAACCAGGCGCGAGGTGATTGTTTCGGTCCATATAATGCCTTCTCTAGCTTGCAAACCTTGGTCTCAAACTCATTTTCAAACCCTGGCGGTGGACTCATGTAGACTTCTTCCTCAAGCTTTCCATTAAGGAATGCATTCTTAACGTCAAATTGTCTCAGCGGCCAGTCAAGATTAGCTGCAATAGACAACAGAATTCTCACAGTGTTTAGCTTAGCGACCGGAGAAAAAGTTTCTGTATAGTCTATCCCATAGGTTTCAGTGAACCCCTTGGCTACTAGTCGCGCTTTTAGTCGTTCAAGGGTCCCATCGGCTTTCATCTTTGGTGTGAATACCCATTTACAGCCAACTATGGGTTTTCCCTTTGGAAGCTCTTCCACCGACCACGTCTGATTCTTCTCCAAAGCACTTATCTCCTCAAAAACAGTCTTTTTCCACTCGGGTCGAGTTAACGCCTCCTGAATACTACTAGGGATATGAATCTCAGATATATTTGTGGTAAATGTGGAGAAAGCATAAGAGAGTCTTGAGTATGACACATAGGATGAGGTAGGATATAAAGGATATTTGGTACATGTGCGTTTTTCTTTTCTAAGAGCAATAGGAAGATCGGAGTCTGAAATATACTTACTGGTTTCATATTCTGGTTCCGGTTCAGATTGTTGGATTGTTGGAGAAGTAATGGCGCTTCTATGTCTTGAGTTGGGACCAATCTCACATACACCTTTTCAAAGAGATTACTTGCCCGATTATTGTATATATCCTTAGTGTTATTTCCTGATTTATTTCCAGATTCGGTGATACTTGGTTGATTTTCTTTCCTTAAAATCGTGGACTCAATATCACTTTCAATTTGAACATCAATTATTTCCTCATTTACATTTCCGATCCCATTTTCAACATTTTCAACAATTATTTCCTCATTTTCTAAGTCATGACCTTCTACATTATCAAGGGAATAATATGTAAATATCGAATCTTCAAACTTATTCTCCCCCTGAAGATGAGTTGTAAAAAAAGGTTTATGCTAAAAAAAGTGGTATCCATTGTAATAGTTGTTTTTTGTGTGACAGGATCAAAACATTTGTAACCTCTCTGAGTCGGAGTTATTCCCACAAAACACATTTTCTTTCCTTTAGGATCAAGTTTACTCGCATTCCTATTAGGATTTCGAATAAACACAGTACACCCAAAAAATTTTAACGGCATAGAATGAAACACCCTTGATTTTGGAAATTCATTTTGGAGAATGCTAATGGGTGTTTTAAAGGATAATATCTTTGAGGGCATGCGATTAATTAAATAAGTTGCATGTAAAACACTGTCCCCCCATAGATAATGCGGAATTTTGGTTGAAAACATTAGAGCCCGAGTGACCTCAAGGATATGTCTATTTTTCCTTTCTGCTATGCCATTTTGAGGTGGTGTGTCAACACATGAACTTTGATGAATGATCCCTTTTTCTTCAAAAAATTTATGTAATGTATGTGTGAAATATTCACGCCCATTATCTCCTAAGCATTTGTATTTGAGTATTAAATTGTGTTTGAATCATATTATAAAAAATTTTAAACACAGTTTCTACCTCTGATTTTTCTTTTAGCAAAAACACCCATGTTACCCGTGTGTGATCATCAATAACAGTCAAAAACCATCTTTTTCCTGAACAAGTCGGGACTCTAGAAGCACCCCATATATCACTATGGATAAGAGAAAGGGTTTAGTTGGTTTATAAGCTCTAGGTGGGTAGGAGTTTTTATGATGTTTTGCTAAAGCACAAATGTCACAGTGAAAAGAAGAAACATCTTTATTAATGAATAAATCAGGAAATAACATTTTCAAATAGTAAAATCTAGGATGTCCTAGACGAAAATGCATCAAATAGATTTCTTTATTACTTGGACATGAGACAATTTGTAGGCAAGTCTTCTCTTGATCGTTATGTGAGTCTGTTCCCTTATCTAGGATATAGAGTCCGTCACTTTCTCTAGCACTGCCAATCATCCTCCCCGATTCCAGATCCTGAAATATACATTGAGAAGATTCAAAAATAGCACGACAATTTAGATCTTTGGTTATTTTGCTAATAGAGAAGAGATTGCATGAAAGGTTAGGGATATGTAGCAGTTTATTCAAGGGTAAAGAAGGTGAGGGAATTATGTTTCCATTCCCTGCAATTTCCGAGAATGAACCATTGGCAATTTTTACTTTTTTATTTCCGGCAGAAGGTTTATAAGTTGAGAATATAGTGGAATTTCATGTCATGTGATCACTTGCTCCTGAGTCAATGATCCAGGTATTTTTGTCTTTTGAACATAGATAAGAGAAGGATATGGATACTATGTTACCACTTTGGACGAAGGAACATGAAGGGTTGTCAGGGCTGGATTTTTGTGAGGACTGTAGTAGTTTCAGGAGTTGTTCAACCTGATCCTTTGTGAAATTTGGCTGTCCTGGGTCGACTTGCTCCTTTTGTGAAGAGTCAGTCGTGGTGTGAAAGGCCTTCTCGTTCTTCTTCTTTGCTCCTGGTGGTTTTCCGTGTATCTTCCAGCAGGTTTCCCTTGTGTGCCATAGCTTCTTGCAATGATCGCACCATGGCTTCTTCCTCTCTTCTTGTCCACTGCCCCGTGTGAAGAGTGCAGAGGGTTCAGCCGAGGAAGGCTCCTCAGTGTCTATCATGATCTTCCTCCGGTTTTCTTCCTGTCTGATTTCGGAGAAGACTTCTCTCATTGAAGGCAGTGGGCGCCTTCCTAGGATCCTCCCATTTGCTTCATCGAGATTCTTGTTAACACCATTAAGAAACATGTAAACACGATCATTTTCTTCGCGTTTTTGTTGCCGCGCGTAGTCAGCGGTACTCTCCCATGTGTCTTCGTAGCACTGGTCTAGTTCTTGCCATAAGGACACCATCTCGTTATAGTAGATCGTCACATCTCCGCTTCCTTGCTTGGCCTGCCATAGCTTCGTCTTCAATTCGAAAATCTGCGAGGAGTTTCCCTGATCAGAGTAGGTTTCCCTCACTGATTCCCAAATTTCTTTCGCTGTCTTCATAAACATGTGAGGTTTTGCAATTGATGCTTCCCTGGAGTTGAGTAGCCACGCCATAACCAGTGAATTCTCAGATCTCCAAATCTGGTAGCCTTCATCGCCTTCCTTCAGATTCTTCACTTTGCCGATCAGGTAGCCTAGTTTTCCTCTTCCATCAATACCAAGCTTTACTTATTGAGACCATTCCAGAAAATTCATTCCATTCAGCCTATGCCCGGTGATGAGCATAGATGAATGGATGGATGACTGAGATGTCTCCATATTGGTTGCTTGAGTTATTTCGGATAAGGAATTTTTGGGGTTTGGTGTGTTTTCCATCTAATTAGGTTAAGAGAGCCTGCAGCTCTGATACCATATGAGTTTTAGAAGGAATAAGAATTATGTTTTATTTCACACGGCTAAACAGCCTATTTGTACACAAAGAGAATAAAATAAAATCCCTCAATTCTAGGAACAAAATAAACTACTTCCTATTTTAATTCTAACCTAATTGACACCGATCCCTATAAACTAGGTAATTAACGAGTTTTCGACATGTCACGAAACCCAAAAATTTCGTGACACAATTGTCACGAAACCCGCAGTGTTTATGTGTTTAATGTTCTAACTCATATGTGTTCAATGTTCTAACTTTTATGTGTTTAATGTTCTAATTTTTAGGATTTCATACTAAGGATAAAAGAAGAAGAAATAGACTCAGGCTACTCGTTCAACTTTCATGGGAACTTGGACGCCTTTGAAAAGGAGACCGGCATGACCGCCAACCAAAAAGACATGTTTTGGGCAGTTTCTGGACATGCCCTTGATAACAAAATCATCCAGAATAATAAGTCATTTGGTATTGAGATCTGGTTATTATGATGGGGCCGGTCCATCGAACAAATCTCTGGTCATGGAGATTGGTGGAAGACCCCGCGAGTTCACCAAAGAGCACTTTTCCCTGATCACAGGGTTAAGATTCAGCGAAAACTACGCTAAGCAACCACGATAAGCTAATGCGGTTGAGGGAGGGCTATACAATGTCACCTTCTGTAATGGTGCTCTTGGACGGAAAAGGGCCAACATTGGTGCAATCCTTGAGACTAGCCAGGAATGGCCAGATGAGAGGAGGGTGAGACTACTCCTCCTCCACTTTCTGTACAATGTTCTCTTGGCAGCCGAGATGACCGTCAACCTCCCCTGCGATAGCTACATCAAGATGGTGGACGACCTGGTTGTTTTCAATAACTACCCATGGGGAAACTTCGCCTAGGACTTCTTTCAAGATTCTATCAAGGGCTTTGTGAGCTTGGCCAAGACCATCAAGGAGGGTAAGAACCCAAAACTCCACCTGCCGGGTTTCGTGCTCCCACTCCAGATTTGGGGTTACGAGTGCATGCCACGATTCGTGGAGTTGGACTTCGCTGCGATACTCGTTGCCGATGCAACGCCGCTGATGAAGCGTTGGGCTACTAAATCAGGGAATGTCTTGGTGTCCCAACTACAAAGATTCGATTCCAAGAGGTATGAATATGATTGATAAGAATATGCACATTTAATTAAATTTTAATCTCTTACTTATAAGAACATGCACATTTAATTAACTTTGGACCTCTTCCGAATCGAATTCAAGCCGATCGGTGGTGAGGTCGAGTCTGCGACAGTTGCGAGGACTATTGTGAGCCCCTCTGAGAAGAGGGAGAAGAAGAAAAAAGAAGACATTGTTACCACATCATCATCAACTGAGGTAATGTTTTCTTAACTAATTAGTTTCTTATAGTTTAAAGTAAATTCGTGACAGTAAAGTCATGAAATCAAGTAAATTCGTGACATTTATGTCACGAAATCAATTATATTCGTGACATTTAAGTCACGAATTCAAATACTTTCGTGACATACATGTCACGAAATCAAGTATACTCGTGACATGAAAGTCACGAAATCAACTATTTTGGTGACAATAATAATGTCACGAAATCAAGTATGTTCGTGAAATAAAAGTCACGAAATCAAATATTTGTGACAATAATAATGTCACAAAATCAAGTATGTTCGTGACATGAAAGTCACGAAAAAATTTGATTTCATGACTATTTTTCACGAAAATATTTAATTTCGTGACACTTGTGTCACAAATATATTTGATTCGTGACATTATTATTGTCACCAAAATTTTTGATTTCGTTACTTTTTGGCACGAGTATAATTGATTTCGTGGCATCTATGTCACGAAAGTATTTGAATTCGTGACTTAAATGTCACGAATATAATTGATTTCGTGACATAAATGTCACGAAAATACTTCATTTAGTAAATCTATTTTCATACAAAATTATTTGTACATTGCAGATACGCATGTCCGCCATGGAAAAAGATCTGAAACATTTATGAATAGAGTTTATGGAGTGGAAGAAGCAGTTGTCCACTGAAATGCGAGTCATTTCAGAAACCTTGAAAGAGGTTGTGGACAAGCAACAAGTCTCTCAGGATGATGATTTTGTCAACCTCCAGAAATATGAAGAGGATGTGAAGGAGAATGAAGAAGAAAAATACGGAAGATGTGAACAAAGAAGAAGGACACGGGAACGATGGGACAGAAGTTCCCATGAACGACGTCGATGTCGAAGAGAAACAAGGAGAAGAAGAAGAGAACAAGGAAGAGTAGAAGGACAAGGAAGAGGATAAGGGTAATGAAGAAGTAGTTGTGAACAAATCAAATGAATTGGATTCAAACAACAATGAAGAAGCCGAGAAAAATGATGAAGATCAGTCATCTGATGGAGGCAAATGTAAAGAAGATGATATTCAGAAGAAAAAAGATGATGGTGAAGATGACGAAGACGGTGGGAGAGGTCCTGAAGATGAAGGGCCAAAAGAAGTAGACGAGAACTAAACGCAGGTTGATGGCGGCGAGGACCAGACCCAAGAGTCTAAAACGCCCATGCCACGTCCAGAGGCGGTTGATGAGGTCTGTTCCTCGTTGTTGACGATTCCTGAGAAGCTCATAATAATTTCATCATCATATAAAAATCCTAATCGCTAGAGGAGGGCGCCAACGATCTACACCCCGACACCCGCGCCGGTTGTATTTTCGAGGTTCACACGACCACTTCAGCCACCGTCATTTTATCCATTCTCCTACCCTAAATACGAGGTTTCTGAGGGAGATCTTGCAGCAATGGCTAAATGGATTAAAGCTGGTCTTAAATCGAATCACAAAAACGCGTAAATATCTTTCTCCTTCTTACATATATTGTCTGTTCATTTTAAATAAAAATGGGATCTCATGTTTGTTATTTTCAGCATTGTGAAGTACAAGTCACCAAAAGAAAAATTTATCTCCCTCGTTCCAGTTTACGGTGGTTAAGATAACATCGAAGACTTGGTTTTACGCCTTGTAGACCCCAGTTGAGTGGCTTACGGGAGAGGTACGTCCACTCAACCAGGTGTTTTAGAGTCGAGGATGACAAACACCACTTCACTTTTGATTATTTTTTTGCTTTTTGTAGCTATGTTGTGACGTGTTTTTTATTAGTTTTTTGAACTTCATGTAATAAATTCTATATTTGTTGACAATGAATTTCTGAACTTGGATTTCGCTTGTTATTTTACATACGAAATGATCAACTACATTTGTTAATTGTTAATGTTTACTACGTGACAATATTGTCACCAGAAACTGTGTTGTTGTCACGACATGATGATAAGAATCGGGTGACAATATTGTCACGAGGTGAACAAAATCTGGTGAATTTGTCACGAATTTGTTCCTTTTTGCAGCAGATGGACGTCATTTTCTACTATTTGAGAAAAAAAGGGGAAGTATGGAAATGTCCGAAAGCCGTCATGACAACCAACTCATACTTTCTACCATTGCTCACCCGATGCCATGACGATTGGTCCAAAGCGAAGAACAAGGATGCGTTTGACTGGACATACCATTTAGTGGTGTTTGACTACATAACTACCGAAAAAAACAGGTTTTGCGAACACTCCATGGGCAGATGTCAACACTATCTATGTCCTTGTCCACGTGTCGGCACACTGGCTCCTTGTCGTAATTTCCTTAAGTCGTGGATCGCTAACAATATACGACTCTATGGACTCCAATTATGCACGCAATGTCCGTGATAGCATTCGGATGATGGCGGATTTTATCCCGATAGTGTTGGGCGTCATCGGTCTTGCAGATGGCAACCCGGAGCCGTTTAGAATAGTAATTGCGCCTATGCCACAACAAAGCAATGTCTAAGATCTCTTCTCATATTTGATTGTCATGTTATATTTTGATGCATATTGAATACTAGTAAGCAACCATGAACAGGGGAGACTGTGGCATGTTTAGCGTAAAGGCCGCCGAATTTATGATCCATGGGATTCCGGTCACTAGTTTGCATCAAGACAATATGTCCATGTATAGAAAGAAGATGGAAACCGAGTTATACAAGCACGGGGCAATAAAGATCGCAAACATGTTGAGTTGGACGAAGAAAATTGAAAGTAGGAGAAATTGTTAGTGATCCAAATCTTATAAATAGGGTGAAGTGTATTTTTTTGGAATGTCTTTGTGATGGCGGTGTGGCTCTTAATTCTCCTTTTTAGAATTTGTGTGACAAGGTCATCACGAAGACATGTTCTATGTGTTATACGTACGTATAGGGGCCAGTAAATTATTAAATATGTAACTCCATATTCTTTTGGATGTGATTATATTAAATACAATTCACATGATTTCATAACAATGCCAAATAGATTCTTGATGTCACTTAATTGGTACAAACTTTCTGACTTCTCTGTCACGAAAACTGGAGACTTTGTGACTTTAGTGACTCCTGTGTCACGAAACTATCAATACAAACCTCTTTAGTTTTAAATTAATTTCATCAAGAAAATTATAAAGTAGAAAGATTTTTATTATTTTTAATAAAATAAATTTGAAATTAAGTTCAATGAAAATAATAAAATAGACACATTTTTATTATATTTATTATTATAATTTCATGTCACGAAAAACACGAATTTCGTGACTTTCGTGTTACGAAAAAATGGGCATTCGTGACGTTCATGTCACGAAAACTGAGGATTTCGTGACATTCCTGTGATGAAAAATGATGATTTCGTGACGTTCCTGTCACGAAAAATGAGGATTTCGTGACGTTCCTGTCACGAAACAAAACTCTTCAAGTCACGAAACGGTACTTTTTCGTGACATACCAGTCACGAAATTGGAACCTTTGATGGAGTTTAATGAGAAATCTCTTGTTTTTTTCACTAAATACGTCGTGGGGGACCAATGGTTTTTATAAATATAAAAATATTAAAATTTGAAAAAAATAAATGGTAAGCGAGTTCTACTTACCTAGAATATCAAGAAAATTTTAAAAAATAAATGGTAAGTGATTTCTACTTACCTAGAACATCTTGACGAACTAATGTGTTTTGTATTGTGAAGTGTTGTTGACATACATTCATTTGTCCCATTTCATCATTTCAAATGGGACAAAATTTAAAGTAGTCTAAGCATATGAACATAGGTGAACGAGGTTGAACATCTGCCACCCAGCTTGTCATTTTCAACTCTAATTTCTCCTTAATGTTGGAATTTATTGATAAAGCACGTATTAGCTTTGTTAGTCCTCCCAAAACCACTCATTTTACAGTCTAGAAGGAAATTTATGAGGACCAAACAAGATCAAAGGAGCGAATTAGATCATGTTTCACTTAATTGACACGGATGTCGTGACTTTCCTGTCACGAAAAAATGGGATTTCGTGACGTTCATGTCACGAAAAATGAGGATTTCGTGACGTTTCTGTCACGAAAAATGAGGATTTTGTGACGTTCATGTCACGAAAAATGAGGATTTCGTGACGTTCAAGTCACGAAACAAAACTCTTCAAGTCACGAAATGGTACTTTTTCATGACATACCAGTCACGAAATTGTATAAAAAAAGTCCATAACAAATAAGTACATCAATAAAAAGTCTTAAACATATGAACATAGGAGGAGAATTATACAAATAGTTTTAAAACATGTGATATCGTCTAAACATTAAAACATTGCAGAAAGCATTGTAAATATTGAGTACCTCATCTCGAACTACATTTTATTTCTTTCTGTCCATCCCCCTTTGGCAAGCCAGCAAATCTTTATGGTCTTCGACAATAGCTCCCTTTGCTTTCAAATATTCTCGCCGGATATTTCGAGAAGAACGGAGTTATCCATCAAATACGGAGTATTGTGATCCTCACCTGCATGCATATCTACGTACTCGTTGAATTCAATGTCGCTTTGGTCATGACGCTTGTTAAATTTCCTAGGAGGGCGCGGACATGGAATCAAGTAGTATCGCGCGGTCGAGTTTGCATTTCCTGAAGGCATCTCCGACGTCTCATTCAACGTCGCCACCTTTTTACTCGAAGCGCTTCCCTTCGTCGTTGGATCTTTAGCGTCCATTGCAGCGTTAGACTATTTCGAACAATATTATGAGTTTTGATATGAGGTAAATATCAAAGGTCGGATAAATGCTCCAATAAATATCCTTACCTAACTTCCTAAGTTGGTTGTTCAGAAATTCAATTTCTATTAATGGCATTCATTGCTATTGTTCGCAGTAGATGCTATTAAATATCCATATCTCAATTACCAACTCGGTCAAACCAGCTAAAGATATCATGTTTCACGTAAATGACTCGGACTTCGTGACTTCTACAAACTTTCGGGAATTCGTGACATCTTTGTCACGGAAAAATTGAATGTCGTGACTTCTATGTCACGAAAAATGGGGATTTCGTGACTTCTCTGTCACTAAAAAATAGATTTCGTGACTTTTACGTTATATACATATGGGATTTCGTGACTTCTACACGGATTGAAAAATGAGGATTTCGTGACTTTCCTGCTACGAAACCCGTGGATTTCATGACTAAAACGTCACGAATGAGAAATATAAAAATCCATAACAAACATAATAAGAAATAAAGTAAAGTACAACTCCAAATTGGGACATCAAATAAAAAGTCTAAAAAAAGGAACATCGAAATTATGTTCGGGGTCGGCTTTGGTGGGTCGGGATCACGTTGCGACATGTGGCTCGATTATGTCTTACTCCACCACACCGACTACATTTATTCCTTCTATCCTCATCCCCTTCCCATTGAGAGGGTATTATTTTATTTTTCGGTCTTCTGGCGGCATGAGCCACAACATGGGGTGGATTTACTATTTTTTGCGTGACTTCCTCTGGAAAATTCCACGACTCCTCGCTGCAAATTGGATGAATTACACATGCATAACAACTTCTCCAATATTCGGTGGTGTAGTAATTTGATATGTACTTCTCAATTGCGAAGTTTCAAAAACCGTAAGCTGCAATACCGTAGGGACAGATAAAGTTGTCAGTTTGAAAGACACGGCAACTATATGTCTTCTATCTCAAATTTACAGCCCACTTTTGCCCCTCTCTATCAACGATTTCAAACCCGTACACCGATGATGGATGCACCTGTTCCACACCCAATACCATTTTGTTTACACGTTATAATAATAATAATTTCTGGGAAATACTTCGATAACAAGTTTTCGTGACCAACAAAGGTAGTCACGAAATCCTGTTCAGTACATTCAATGTTGTCACGAAAAACTGGACATATTAAACAACATATTGTAAAAAAAAATTATAATTGAATGCTTATCACATACCCCCATTCCAGTAGATTTAGCATGGTATTCTTCAACTTTTTTATTCACGTCAACGCAGGGGATCATCAATGTTCCCAACGCTTTTTCTCTACGTTCGTAAAACCATTTATTCATTCTCTCCCGGAGAAAATCAAATAGACTGGCAATAGGGTACTCTCTCGGTTTGACATTCATAGCATTCAGCAACTCGGCATTGTTTGATGTCATTATTGAGTACCTCTTCACCGTATAGAAACTACGAGCTCATTTTTCGTGGCCTACGTCGTTCTGAAGATACGCTCGAACTCCTGGATCTTCCTCATCTATCATAAGCATATAGTTTTCAAACTCTGTATACGTGTATGCCTTTGCTGCAGCATAGAACGTCCAATTCACCTCTTTTGATAGCTTGATTTGGTTTTTCACGTTCTTCAAAAGATGAAACATGCAATAACCATGGTCTGAGTTAGTGAAAACCTTTTTCACACTGTTAATGATTCCCGCGCTCCTGTCAGACACTATGACCTGATGTGACCTTTCCCCGATTGCTTCATTTAACCTTGTCAAGAAGTAAACCCACGATTCAGTAGATTCTGAATCACCAGCACTGAATGCGAGGGGGTAAATTTGTTCATTTGCATCCATACCACATGCTGAAAATAGTGTACCTTTATAGTAACTCTTCAAAAAAGTGACGTCGATGACAACTACGGGCCGCAGATACCTCCACCCCCTTTTCCAAGCACTAAGCGACATGAAAAAGTATTTGAAACGGTGGGATCGAGGAGCTGTGACAATGTCGAATGACGAACCTATACGATGCATCATCGGTGCCAAACAATGATGATAGTGCCACCTGTTTTGACCTCCATGCTTTTTTGTAGGACATGTCCACTCCAAAATCTTGTTGCATGTAGGACATGATGTCTTTGGGTTTTCATGGTGAACATGAGGGATCCATGTACCTGTGTTTCATAGTCTCGCCTACAAATGTGGACGTAGCTTGAGGATCTTCTCCTTGTCTAAATTGTGTAGCACACATGTGCTCAGAATCATACTTGCAAGAATGTATGAGCAATGTTAATTTCGGGTGACCACGATAATATCAATGTAGAAATAAGTAATAAATTATCTCCTCAATTCAAAGATCTCGGATGTAGTCTTTTTTACTCCACGAACAGAACACGCGTATGAGTCATCTTGACAAACAACATGGATATACCATTTGTTAGAAGTCTTCATCTTGAACGTAAAATGTTTGGTGATTGGTAACATGCATAAATTTTTTTCAGAGTTGCTTTGTTGGCATACAATCCTCCTTTGACTAGTCTCAACGGAGAGTGAATATCAGTCACAGCAAGGTCAGGATGCATATTTTGGTTATTCGTGGAAGGCGTAGCGCATTGACTCGTCCTCTTCGTTCTAGAGCAAGGCGTACTAAACTGTTTTGGAGTTCCTGAGTGTGGATGGGTCTGCCATGGTGTTCCTGAATGACTCTATTCTGGGCGGGGATCTCAGGAGAACTAGCCTCCGACTTAGGAGACGACATGTCCGATTGTGCTAGTTGACCGGTGTTCGGAGTTGAACCAACGCCTGAGTCCGAAACCAACGGCTCTTGCTTCAATGGCTCCATATCTACTACAAAACTAAGTTTGGATTTTTCCGATTTCTCCTTCCAAAGATGCAAGTAACATTTCAAACTTAGGTCGGAGTCAATACTGACTGGGGGTACTGACCCTTCTGTCTCATAAGAAATACGGAGGACTTGAATTTTAGGTGAGCGATTGAGCGTGGCATACAACAACTACATAAACTCCTCGTACGTTGTTTTTGCCGGTATTAAGATTCCCACTGCACACCCAGGACCAGTGTCGTATCGTTCATGTTTAACCCATCTATCGCTATGCTTGACGAAGGTATGAATGTCTTTCATAACTGCAAATAGTGGAGATAAAGTCACATTAAATTATTTTCTCATAAAAATTTATTATATGCGCAGATATATAGTGTGTGTGTGAATGTAATGTTAATAAAAAAAATGTAAGCTCTTGAATCCATATTATATAAGCAAAATTGACAAAGAATTATAAAAAATTTATATAAGCAAAAATTTTATATAAGCAAAAATATAGGATGCAGAATTTAGTTTCGTGACTATGTTGTCGCTGTAGACTTTAGTTTCGTGACTATGGAAGTCACTGCAGACTTTAGTTTCGTGACTATGGAAGTCACTGCAGACTTTAGTTTCGTGATTATGGTGTCACTTCATAATTTAGTTTTGTGACTATGTTGTCACTGCAGACTTTAGCTTCGTGACTATGTTGTTACTGTAGACTTTAGTTTCGTGACTATGTTGTTACTGCAGACTTTAGTTTCGTGACTATGGTATCATGAAATAACTTAGTTTTGTGACAATATTGTCACGAAATAATTTAGTTTTGTGACTATATCGTCACGAAATATGGAGTCCTGCTGAAGCTTTCGTGACAACGTTGGTCACAGATACTATAACGAAATGACTATGTATAAGGGAGCTTACCGGAATAAAGAGCGAAAAGAGTGTCAATGTGGGAGCTTGCTGCGTCGGAACGGACAGAGAGAGACGGCGGCGAAGGTGGGTGGCCGTGGAAGACGACGGACGGCGCAAACTAAGAGAGAGACGATGGATTGCCACCAAGTTAGAGAGATAGGAGGGATGCCGGCGGAGATTCAGATACCTGGACGACAATGAGACACGATGTCAATGGAGGAGATGCGACTGAGGTAATGAAGGAGATGAAACGGAGGCAATGGAGGAGATGAAACCGAGAATAAATGAAAGAAAAGAAAGAAGGAGAGATGAGAGTAGGGTTTAGTTTTTCTTTACAAAAAATTAATAGAAAATAAATAAGGGTATAATGATAATTACATAAATAGAAATAAATGAAGAGGTTCTATTGCTGACCTTTAAAAAAAACGTCCAAAAAAATCATTTGCATTTTTTTTTACTCCTAGCTTTGGAAAACTCCATGTGAAACCTAATAACTAATTTGAAGCCCATTACTAATTCTCTCTACCAATTGGCCCAAGCCTCTTTACCAAATTTGAAGAAATAAAAAGGGTTCACATGGGCCCACTATTAACGTATAAAAAGTCTCCTTACTTTATTTTCTTCAAAAACTTCATCTATACAAAACAATGGCCTGGCATCTTTGAAACAATTCATGGCCAAACAGCTGTCTTTGAGGCCAAAAAATCGTCGATTTTTTCAAACTAATGTTGATTTTGCACAGTTAAGAATGAAAATATACTGTATGTGACGAAGAGTCACCGTTTTTGCGACACGGCACGATGGAACGACTACATTTCTGCGACGAATAGCGACATTTCGCCGCAAAAATGTCGCAATTTCCCAACATTTCAATTTTTTTATTATAGTATATGATTATTTTACAATATAAATAATATATTGGGTATTTTACAAATCGTATGTTTATTGGGCGTGTTTGGCACAGCTTTTTTAAGCCTGTTTTTGTTGTTAGCAAAAATTAAACTGTAATATTACTGTTTGGTAAAACAGTTTTTAGAAAAAAATTCAAAAGCGATTTTAAAAATTGTACATGAGTCACAAAAGCTACGAATCTTAGCTTTTATAAAAAGCGTTTTTGTATTTGATATAAAATTACTTTAATATCCTCACGTGATTATCCATAGCACTGTTAAATATTTATTTTATGTCTATTTTAGTCTTTTTACTATAATATATTTATTTTACCAAACGCAAAATCAATTTTTTGTTACCAGCAACAACTGTTTTAAAAACAGCTTACCAAACACCTGTCAGTTTAAAAAAAAACAGTTTTTTCCAAAAACTAAATCTAAAAGCGTTTTTTTTTTAAAACAAAGCTATGTCAAACGATGCCATTGTTAGTTCGTTTAATTATACTAAGCTATACAAACTATAAAATTTATTCTCATACGGTGCCTTCGATCTGAAATTTGAAATTAAAGATCATAATATTGCGATTTGAAAACAGAAGTTTAAATAGTCAACCAAAACAGATAAGGATTGGGATGTATTAATGAGTAAATTTTAGTTAACTTTTTATATTAAAAGCAAAAACCTTCCAGATCTATGAGTCAAAATTGCCTTTAACTTTAAGTAAACACTACAACATTTACAACATTTACCGACGATTTTTATCGTCGGTAATAACCCTAAAATCGTCGCTAAATGTATTTAGCGACGATATTAGCGACGATAAAAATCGTCGCTAATTCGTCGTGCCTAAATATGTTTAGCGACGATTTAATCGTCGGTAAATATTTAGCGACGATATTAGCGACGATAAAATCGTCCGTAACTGTTGTGACGAGAAGTTTTTTTTCATTTTGAAACAGACAATTAGCGACGAATTTGTCGTCGCTAATTACCGCGGGAAAAAATCCCTCGTCAATTAGCGACGACAAAGTCGTCGCTAAATGTTGTGACGAGAAGTTTTTTTCGTTGTGAAACAGAGTTTTAGCGACGACTTTGTCGTCGCTAAAACGTTGTGTGAATAATATTTAGCGACGATTTTATCGTCGCTAATTATTATTATTATAATTTTTTTTTTCGTCGTTTATTATTTATTTTTTACGGTTTTTTGGTTGTGAAATTCTAAAATGAAAAATCATATAAAAACTAAATTATATTATCCAAATCAACAACTATATAAAATCCGGTTACGTACGTTTTCGATTATCGAGAAATATGTAAATAATAAATACACAAAACAACTAATAAACCACTAGTCGCGACGTTTGCTTTGTCGTCCCGCCACTCGTTTTCCCCCTCCTCGACGAGAAACGCTCTTCTGCTGGCGCTGAAGTTCTGCAGGCTGCGGCGTCGGAGTAGACTGACTTGGTCCGCCGGGCGTCGTCTGCTGGCTGGCATCGGGAGTCCTCTGCTGGCCGCCCGTCGGAGTGTGGACGTCGGGCGTCGGAGTGTGGACGCCGGCCGTCGGAGTCTGCTGGCTGTGGGATGACGGAGCCTGCTACGAACTCTGCGGAAATTGGGACATGAACGAGCTAAGGTTGAGGCCGGGCACCTGACTCTGTATTGTCTCGGCGAACGCGGCGAGGGTCGATGCCAACACCTCCTGCGAGACATATCCTGGTTGCGACGTCCCAGCCTCCGAACCGTAGACTTCGGCGACTTCAGCCGCCATCCGTGCTCCTTGTGGCACCAAACGTCCGACGCCGGTCAAGTGATCAGGCCGCGAACCCATAATATCGCGGATCGCCTACTGCTCTAGAACGGAAATATCAACGTCCGCTCCTTGGTGCTCAGCCTCCGCTCGCAACGTGTTGAACCTAGCGACCAGTCGATCCTGATATAATTAACTAGTTAGTATATATTAATCGAAAAATAAGAAAAATAAATGTAAACTTACATAACGTGCGGAGGCTTCAGGAGTCAGCCATTCAGACTTGTCGGACTGATGTTGGCGCTTGTAGTTCGCAAACAAGCTCTCGAATGCGCCTGTCTCGACGCTCTTCTGCATGTAAACAAAACTTCAAGTGTTAGATAATTTTAACGATTTGATGTATCATATAAACATAAAACTTACGTTTTTCATGCGGTGGGTCGAGAACCCAATCGTCCCCTGTCGAGTCTTCGTCTTCTTCTTCGCGCGATTCGCCTTATTCTTCGCTTGTATAGCCTGTTGTAATATAAGTAAACGTACACGTAAATAACAAACCGTTTAATAAACATTCGAGTAACGTAAATGATTCGATATTACCTTAAATTCATCGCTCGTATATCGTTGTATCAGCGTCTCCCATTCGGTGTCGAGCTTAACGGTCTTCGGTTTCAGCGACCGCGCCACTTGTACGCTGCTCTTGCAGTCGATGTCGAACCACGACCGCAATGTATGCCTCCAATCGCGAAGACGAGTCTTCGCGTCTCGAATGATTGCCGCATCGACAATCGCCTTCTTCTTCCCGGTTGCATCACCATCGACTCGAATGTCGTACTTGTCTCGAATCGCTGCTCGGATCTCGGCCTCCTTCGCCGGCCCCACGTTCGCATTCGTCCACCTTGGGACCGTAGGCGAGATCTTGTCTCGGACGACCAACCCGAGTGTGTTCGCGAACGTCGCGAGATCCGGATCCATCTCGCGCTCTGGCTGCAAGAACGACTGAAAGTCCTCGTTATAAATAACGACTTCCTTCACCCCGGGGCGTCGTGCACGCTCAGATCGAAGCCCGACCGTCGGCCCACGCACGGCCGGTTCGATATCCTCGTCTTCTTCTTCGACGCCATCACGTACGGGCGCCGACTGGCAATAATTCGGGAGACGGGCTAAGAAGTCATCCCCGCCTCCGCTGCCTCCAGCTCCTGTAGCTGCAGCCATCTGAAATTAAAAAAAAAAATTATTTAGTTATGCATTCTTAATGATTTAAATCAGTTAATTTAGTAAGTAAATGAAAAACGTTATATACTATCAATCATCGTCGTCTGACAAATCATCTTCTTCCATTAAATCTTCGTCCTCAGTTTCTTCATCATCGATAAACTCTTCTTCTTCAATATTTTCCAACAAGTTCACTGCGTCGTTGCTCACGGGCTCTGGTATCGCAGACTGATGACGCGTTGACAGTGAATCTAAATCTAACGGTTCTACTGACAACTGAACTGAAGACGAAGATTGACCAAGAATGAGGTCAATATCAGGAAGATCCCACACATTTCGATGATTACACTCTTCGACGATTCGCCAATCAGGACCATTCAAGTTATTTTCCAAGTAGAAAACTTGTTTCGCTTGAGTTGCCAAAATAAATGGCTCGTCTTTGTACCATTCTTTTGCCACATACACGCTTGTCAAGTTATTGTCGTTGCGTGTCCTTTTCCTCGGATCTTGATCACCGAACCAACAACATTGAAATAAGACGACGCGACAATTGTTCTGATACGTCAAGACAATGACGTTTTCTACTTGACCGTAGAAGTCGTGACCTCCTTCACTTGGTACACATACCCCGCTATTCTGAGTCGTTCTTCTGCTATCACGTTGACGAGAGATAAATTTAACCCCGTTCACTACACAACACGGATACGTCTGTGGTGCGAAATGTGGTCCCAATGCCAATGCATATAATTCGGAGGTAACGGATAATCCGTCTTGGCTCATGCGAAATACCTACATACAACCATTAACGAGTCGGTTATTAATTATCTCATATTCTTTGAGTTTGGTAGTGAAATACCTTTTCCCAAAACCACTTTGGGAACTCAAGTCGATGCGCTTCTTCAACATCTGGCCGACCTTCTAATTCCATGAGATCTATGTGTTCACTGAAATAAAATTCATGTTCATTTAATACATCACTTCGTATAAATATAATTCAAGTTCATTTATTTCACTTATTTACCTCATGAAATCGTCAATTTCGGGACAATTTCGTAAAATGTACCACTCAGCGAGCAATCGTATATTCTCATCTAAGCGTATCGTGGTCATCTTCCCGTAAGGCCGACAACTTGATGACTGAAACACCGATAACTCCCGTTCGACACCTTCGAAGTTAGACGCGACGTCTGTTCGTTGGGGCATGTTGAAACGATTCTCAACGCCTTCTAGATACCTTGAGCAGAATGTCAATGCTTCATCTACAACATAGGCTTCGGCAATTGAACCCTCTGGTCTAGCTCGATTACGCACAAAGTTCTTGAGCGTTCCAAGGTATCTCTCAAATGGGTACATCCACCGCATATGAACTGGACCTCCGTTAATTGCCTCCTCCGGTAGATGCATTACCAAATGAACCATGATTGTGAAGAAATCAGGCGGGAAAATTCGTTCCAACTTACACAATATAAGCTTTACATCCTCTTGCGTCTTCTCAATGTCTGAAATTACCAGCGTTCTAGAGCAAATAAGTCTGAAGAAGTTGCAGAGCTCTATTATGGCATCTCGAATTGTTCGCTCCAGAAAAGGACGAATAGCAGGAGCCAATAGGCGCTGCATAATCACGTGACAATCGTGAGACTTCAAACCCGTCAACCTCCCATCCGCGGTAACATTCTTCTTCAAATTCCCCGCAAAACCATCGGGAAATCTGACAGATCTCAATAACTCAGTAAACCGCTTCCGTTCTGAAGGTGTCAGAGTGTATGACGAAGGCGGTTTCATCCATCTATCTCCTTCTTGGTATAAATGAAGCTCGTGCCTTATGTTCCAGTCCGCCAAAGTCAACCGCGCCTTATCTGTGTCTTTCTTCTTCCCCTCGATGTTCAGCAAGGTACCCAGAAGATTGTCGCATACATTCTTTTCTATATGCATTACATCGAGGTTATGCTTCAGCGTAAGACTCGACCAATACGGCAACTCGAAGAAAATACTTTTCTTTGTCCAATTCAGCTCACTCGCATCGCGCTTTCGTTTCTTCCCGCCGAAGTCAGGGTGCTTCCCCGGGGTTGCATCTCCCACTAATCGCAATTGTCGAAGTATATCGCTCGCTGATTTTCTCACTGGTGGTGGTCGTTTCTCATTTCGTACCTTGTACAGTTTGCTCTTCCTCATCGGGTGTAACAACGGCAAGAATCGACGATGATCGCAGTAAACAATCTTGTTTCGAGCCTTGAAAGATGGTGTGTCGTTGTTACACGTCGGACAAGCAAGGTACCCTTGACCACTCCATCCCGACAAACTGCTTCTCGCTGGAAAATCATTCACCGTCCATAGAAGTACGGAAAACAACCTGAATAGCTCACCGGTCGAACCATCTCTCAACACAACACCGGTTTCCCACAATTCCTTCAGCTCATCAATCAGCGGTCGTAAGAAAACATCCATGTCTTTACCCGGCGCACTACGACCTGGTATAAGCAATGCTAACATCAAGTACGATGTTTTCATGCACGACCACGGCGGTAAATTGTACGCAGTCAAGACTACCGGCCACATACTGTACGATAAACTCATGTCACCAAATGGGTTGAAACCATCGGCGGCAAGTCCAAGCCGGACGTTCCTCGGTTCTGCCGCAAACATGGGATATTTTCGGTCGATCTTCTTCCACGTTGCTCCGTCAGCAGGATGTCGCAGTACACCATCCTCTTTAATGCGTTCATTCTCGTGCCACTGCATCTCTAGAGCTGTGTGCCGACTCGCGTACAGTCGCTTAAGTCGATCTTTCAGTGGAAAGTAGCGCAACACTTTATGCGCTACTTTTTTTCCACCGTCTTTCATCAGCCACCGGCTCTCATTACAAACTGGACACTCGTCTAGATTGGCGTTGTCCTTCCAAAACAACGCGCAATCGTGTTTGCAAACGTGAATCGACTCGTAACCCATACCAAATCGACGCAATTTCGCCTTTGCTTCATAATGTGACTCTGGAATCGTGTTGTCGATCGGATGAGATTTTTTCAGTACTTTCATAAGCTGATCAAACGACTTATTCGTCCACTTGTTCATCACTTTCAAATGCATCAACGTGACAACAAATGAGAGTGACGAATACTCCGTACAACCCGGCCATAATTCTGTGTTCAGGTCGCTGAAAAGGTCATCGAACTGTCCACTCTGGTATTCTGCATTCGGGTCAATACTGTCATCGTCACCGTCTACGTCGTTGTGATCTAAGATATCGTGTACAGCATCAAACATCCCTCCTCCTCTGTACTCCGTCTGATACTGCATTACGTCATCTTCTTCCTCCCCGTGAAAGTTCCACCTCGTGTAATTCCTCTTAAATCCTCTGATAAAGAGATGATTCTCTATATCAGGAATTTTTTGCATCAACACGTTGTTACACCTCTTGCATGGACACTTAACTCGTCCTTCGACATTTACGTGTTGTCGGGCCATTGCCATGAACTCTGTCATGCCAGCCGCAAACTCAACGCTTAAACGTTGGTCCTCGATTATCCAATTCCTATTTGGATAACTCATTTTACCTATAGATTGAACATTTCAAAATTTAGTAGTTTTCGGATTTTATTTTATAATTTCACGATCGATCCTACCGAAATTTCGGCAGAACCTCCCCTATAAACTTAACAACCCGGCATCAAGCCTTTAACTTTAAAACCTGCATAGAAACATCCTAAAACTAACAATAAATCCAACCTCAGTAGTTCGATTATTAAAATTCATAATCCAAATCAACTAATTAATTTCACATTTTTAATCATTTCTAACAAGAATTAAATACAATTCCATTTAATTTACATAAACTAACTAATTGTTTTTACATGTTTTTACATAATTTTACCTAATATAATTACTTATAACTAATTTTAATATTTATACCTAATATTAAAATTTATAACGAATTTAAATATTTGTGTAAACAAAACTAATTTAAATATTTATAAAATTTATAACAAATATATAATTCAATAAATATAAATTATGTAAATATAACTAATTAAATCATTTACATTTATAACTAATTAATTCATTACCATTTATAACTAATTTATAAATAAAGTTATATATATATATATATATAAATAACTAATAATTAATATATATATTTATATATATATATATAAAGTTATAAAAAAAAACTTACCGATGTCTGTGGGGAGCGGGGAAGACGGCGGGGAAGCAGGGAAGCGGGGAAGCAGCTACGCGCGCGGGAAGGCGTCGGCGGGGAAGCAGCTACGGCGTCGGCGGCGGAGCGCTGGAGTAGTGGCGGAGGAGCTGCAACGGGAGAGACAGAGAGGTGAGGAGAGAGATGTGAGGAGAGAGAGAGAAGTGAGGAGAGAGATACTTACCGGCGAGGTAGAGATCGGCGTCGACTGCGTTGGCGGCAAACGGCGGAGGAGAGGAGAAATCAGAGAAAAATGGGGATTTTAGGGTTTGGGAGCGAATGAGGGAACCAGGTCGCGATCTGGTATTTAAAGACATTTAGCGACGATAAAATCGTCGCTAATTGATTAATAATCGTCGCTAAATGAACTTACATTAACCAGACATTTAGCGACGATTAAATCGTCGCTATTACTAAATTTCACCCAATTAGCGACGATTTTATCGTCGCTAAATCGATTCGTTTTAATTAAATGGGAGGGATTTTTCCCTCTTTAAAATTCTTCAAAATTCGAAAACATTTAGCGACGATTATTTCGTCGCTAATTATATAGCGACGATAAAAAAAATATTTAGCGACGATAAAATCGTCGCTAAATGTTTTCGTCTTAATTAAATTGGAGGAGTTTTTCCCTCTTTCAAATTCGAAATTAATTCAACATTTTTAGCGACGATATGTCCGTCGCTAAATGAATTCAGAAATAATTAGCGACGAATTTATCGTCGCTAATTATTTTCCCGCGAACTTAGCGACGACAAAAAAGAATTAGCGACGATTAAGTCGTCGCTAATTATCTTTGCCGCCAAACTTCAATATTTTTCGCACCAAAGAATTAGCAACGATTTTATCGTCGCTAAAAGGGTGATTAGCGACGATTAAGTCGTCGCTAATAGTTTCGTCGCTAAATGTGTTATTTCTTGTAGTGAAATTAATTGTACCTATTCTAAACTTACCTCATTTGTTTCTTTTATATTTCTTTTTCTTACCGATGTCATTTCATTTTCGGCCGATCAAAATGTTTAATTTCATTTCCTCATTCATGTTATTCATTTTTTTTTTATCAAACCTAATTAATTTTAGGCCAGTTAAATTTGTCCGAAGAATTTTCAGTTCTCTCGCTATTCCTCTATTATCTCTCCCTCGTGAGCTCCTCTCTTCCTCACATTTTTCATTCTCTCACACTCTCCTTCAATCTTTGTCCCTTTTTAACTCACAGTCTCTCTCACTCGATTTGATCTCTTTTCCTCTATCTTTTTCGGTAAGTTTGGTTAATTTGGCAATTTTTCTAAATATTTAAGTGTTTGGGCAAGATGGGTAGACATTAGTATTGCAGGATAAAGTAGTTTCAAAGATTGTATAGTGTTTGGGTAAGATGGATAGATGTTTGAAGTGTTTTTCTAAAGCTGCAATCGGTACATTTTTTATTTTGTTGATTTCCAGGTTGTTCTATGATTTAGGTTTTTATCGTTAGAAGATTTTGAGAGAATGTTGTCCCAAAATCGCTAACGTGGTTAAATAAGCTGTCCCATAAACTTAAAACAAATATGAGTTTCGTTTGAAGATTTTGTGACAATGTTGTCACGAAATTCATCATTTGCATTATTTCGGAACAATATTGTCACGTGAAAGTCATTTCGTAACCATGTTACTCCTTTACAAGTGTTTAGGTCCCGTGAAAGTTCAAACAATACTGGCGAATACTTCTTCATTTACATACCATTATTGATCCTAAACATCAAACACATGCAAAATTAATCAAACTCTGATATCTTGATAATGCTATCACAAAATCAAGGTTGTCATAATATATGAGTTTGATATTATACAAGCCAGATTTCCATGAACTCTTACACAATCCTAAATATACACAAAACACTTACACAACCTATATTTCAAAACTATGAAAGCTAACAACAATCCCCAAAAATGAATTCTTTCGATGAAAATAAATCACTCGTATATCAAGAAATATCAAACTTATAGATACATTGAAACTTAACAAATACACAAAAAAATCCGAACTTTTTCCTTGAAAAAAATTACACATAAATACATAAACATACAAACCTAATTACATTTTTTTTTACAAAGAACTCACGTTTGTGGGTTGCTCGCTGGAGGGATTATTTTGCACGGTGCCAGGACAACTCGTTCACATCAAAATCAAAGCTTGATGACGCTTCAGCTTCTTGTGTTTTCTAGCGTCTTCCACCAGTCTTCTTCGTCTTCATTCTCGTGAGATATAAGATTGAGGGTTCTTTGTCTTCTTCCTTTTTTTCATCAATAGGTCGTTAAAGCCGTGTGACAAGGTCAAATTTCCCTTTGTATCAGGGGTTTCAAGCATTTTAGTGAACGTATTGATATCTCCGTGCGGACATCATTTAAGTAAGAAAACTTAGTATATGAATAATTTAATTGAGATGAAACAATAACACAATAAATTAATAATTGACAAAATAAAATGAGCTATCCTTATTGCTAGAAAATAGGAAGGTGAGACTTTGCGAATACGATAATTGGGAGAATCAAAGGGTGACATTAAGCAAAAAGAAAAAAAAAAGTGGCGATTTATATAGTGATAATAAAGTTGTTTTCAATAATTAAAGATTTATATAGACCTATTCAAAAGAAATAAAACCGAATTCACAAGATTCAAGAGATATACTGCCAATTCAATCACTATACACATTTCAGCAGGACTCATTACATGCCTCTCATATTATCACTTCTAATATATATATATATATATAATCTACTTGCCTATACTAAAATATGGATGAATTGTGAAATTTGAAATGTTTCGTCATTTCATCTAATTGCCACGTGGAAGATATTTATAAAATAATATAAGCACATTTGACCCTAGACAAATTTTAATTAAATTAGTCTATGTTTGTGTTAAATTAATTATAATGCATGGATGTAACTAGTACATTGAACTACTACACTTTATTTTCATCTATTTACACTACTGTTATTATTTTTTTTTTTTTTTTTTTAAACTAGTTACGTTGAAGGTCTATTATTGTGTCACTCTCCCATTAATCACTTGTCACCATAAGTTTCATTATAGCAGCTTGGATTTATTATATATATATTTTAATGTTTTCTCTACATAATTTTTAATGTACAACTTTTAATGTACGTAGACAAAATGCACGCACGCCTACATATGTCGAGATAAGAGCTTTTAAGGCCGTGTCTCATGGTGCTTATTATACCGTCTTTCAAAATTATGTAGATTTTTATTTCTTTTGAGGTCATTGACTTTGTGAAAATATGTTGTGGATACAGTAATTTAATTATATAATGCAACTATCTTACACTCACCGGGTGGCACAGTAGATTTTTATTTCTTTTGAGGTCATTCTGCAGTTATGATGATACGGTGTTTGTCTCCAGATTGGAAGGTAACACAGTCACTGTGGTCAAAGCCACGATAAGTGCAATAATGGTGCCAAGGAACTTTAATGGAAATGACTCGCAAGCTTACTGCTATATTAATTCTAAATGCAATCGCATTACAACCGTCTATAACTAAAATCTCCATTGGAACAATATTATTATTTTCTTCTAAATAATGATTTTTTCCGTCTTGAAAGAAGTCGCTAAAGTGCAGCGGCACGATCAAATTTCCTTTTATATGTGGTACTCAAGCATTTTGGTGAACGTATTGGTATCTGTGTGTGGACATCATTAAAGTAAGCGAACTTAGTATATGAATAATTTAATTAAGATGAAACCGAATCACAACAAATTAATAATTGACAAATATGAAGTTGGGATTTTGCAATTAAACTAGTTACGTTGAAGCTCTACAATTGTGTCACTATCTCATTAATCGTTTGTCACCATAAGTATAATTATAGCTGATTGAGTTATTATTTATATTTTAATGTTTTCTCTGCATAATTTTTAATGCACAATTTGTAATGTACGTAGATAAAATGCACGCACACATACATATGTCAAGATAAGAGCTTTTAAGGCTGTGTCTCATGGTGCTTATTATAGCGTCTTTTAAAATTATGTGGATTTTTATTTCTTTTGACGTCATAAGCTTTATGAGAATATGTTGTATATACGTTCATTTAATTATATAATGAAACTAACTTACACTCCTCGGGTGGCAAAATTGGGCTCCCATTGCATTATGCAATTATCATGATACGGTGGTTGTCTCCATATTGGAAGGTAACATAGTCACAGCGGTCAAAGCCACGATAAGTGCAATAATGGCGCCAAGGAACTTTAATGGCAACCACTCGCAAGCGTACCATTATATTAATTCTAAATTCAATTTACTATAACCGTCTATAAATAAAATCACCATTGGAACAATACTATTATTCTTGTCTAAACAATAAATTTTTTCATCTAGAAAGAAGTCGCTAAAGCACAGCGGCACGATCAAATTTTCCTTTGTAGCGGGGTAACCAAGAATTTTTGTAAACATATTGATATTTGCATGTGGACACCATATAAGTAAGCAAACTTAGAATATGAATTAATTTAATTAAGATAAGAGAGGGATGGATTATAAAATTTGAAATGTTTTGTCATTTCATCTAACTGTTACGTGGAAGGTATTTATAAAATAATATATGCACATTTGACCCTAAATTTTTTTTTAATTAAAACTATAGTTCAGTCTATGTTTGTGTTAAATTAATTATAATGCATGGACGTAACTAGTACATTTAGCTACTACACTTTATTTTCATCTATTTGCATTACTGTATTGCTTTTTTTAACTAGTTACGTTGTAGGTCTACTATTATGTCACTCTATCATTAATCGTTTGTCACCATAAGTTTAATTATATCAGATTGGAGTTATTATTTATATTTTAATGTTTTCTCTGCATAATTTTTAATGCACAATTTATAATGTACGTAGAT
Source organism: Urtica dioica subsp. dioica (assembly GCF_054948205.1). Lineage (NCBI taxonomy): Eukaryota > Viridiplantae > Streptophyta > Magnoliopsida > Rosales > Urticaceae > Urtica > Urtica dioica. The sequence goes on along the minus strand of NC_142759.1, from coordinate 24,005,524 downwards.
AAAATGCATCACACATACGTATGTCAAGATACGAGCTTTTAAGGCTGTGTTTCATGGTGCTTATTATACCGTCTTTTAAAATTATGTGGATTTTTATTTCTTTTGACGTCATAAGCTTTATGAGAATATGTTGTATATACGTTCATTTAATTATATAATGAAACTAACTTACACTCCTCGGGTGGCAAAATTGGGCTCCCATTGCATTATGCAATTATCATGATACGCTGGTTGTCTCCATATTGGAAGGTAACATAGTCACAGCGGTCAAAGCCACGATAAGTGCAATAATGGCGCCAAGGAACTTTAATGGCAACCACTCGCAAGCGTACCATTATATTAATTCTAAATTCAATTTACTATAACCGTCTATAAATAAAATCACCATTGGAACAATACTATTATTCTTGTCTAAACAATAAATTTTTTCATCTAGAAAGAAGTCGCTAAAGCACAGCGGCACGATCAAATTTTCCTTTGTAGCGGGGTAACCAAGAATTTTTGTAAACATATTGATATTTGCATGTGGACACCATATAAGTAAGCAAACTTAGAATATGAATTAATTTAATTAAGATAAGAGAGGGATGGATTATAAAATTTGAAATGTTTTGTCATTTCATCTAACTGTTACGTGGAAGGTATTTATAAAATAATATATGCACATTTGACCCTAATTTTTTTTTTAATTAAAACTATAGTTCAGTCTATGTTTGTGTTAAATTAATTATAATGCATGGACGTAACTAGTACATTTAGCTACTACACTTTATTTTCATCTATTTGCATTACTGTATTGCTTTTTTTAACTAGTTACGTTGTAGGTCTACTATTATGTCACTCTATCATTAATCGTTTGTCACCATAAGTTTAATTATATCAGATTGGAGTTATTATTTATATTTTAATGTTTTCTCTGCATAATTTTTAATGCACAATTTATAATGTACGTAGATAAAATGCAGCACACATACGTATGTCAAGATACGAGCTTTTAAGGCTGTGTTTCATGGTGCTTATTATACCGTCTTTTAAAATTATGTGTATTTTTATTTCTTTTGACGTCATAAGCTTTATGAGAATATGTTGTATATACGTTCATTTAATTATATAATGAAACTAACTTACACTCCTCGGGTGGCAAAATTGGGCTCCCATTGCATTATGCAATTATCATGATACGCTGGTTGTCTCCATATTGGAAGGTAACATAGTCACAGCGGTCAAAGCCACGATAAGTGCAATAATGGCGCCAAGGAACTTTAATGGCAACCACTCGCAAGCGTACCATTATATTAATTCTAAATTCAATTTACTATAACCGTCTATAAATAAAATCACCATTGGAACAATACTATTATTCTTGTCTAAACAATAAATTTTTTCATCTAGAAAGAAGTCGCTAAAGCACAGCGGCACGATCAAATTTTCCTTTGTAGCGGGGTAACCAAGAATTTTTGTAAACATATTGATATTTGCATGTGGACACCATATAAGTAAGCAAACTTAGAATATGAATTAATTTAATTAAGATAAGAGAGGGATGGATTATAAAATTTGAAATGTCTTGTCATTTCATCTAACTGTTACGTGGAAGGTATTTATAAAATAATATATGCACATTTGACCCTAAATTTTTTTTTAATTAAAACTATAGTTCAGTCTATATTTGTGTTAAATTAATTATAATGCATGGACGTAACTAGTACATTTAGCTACTACACTTTATTTTCATCTATTTACATTACTGTATTGCTTTTTTTAACTAGTTACGTTGTAGGTCTACTATTATGTCACTCTATCATTAATCGTTTGTCACCATAAGTTTAATTATATCAGATTGGAGTTATTATTTATATTTTAATGCTTTCTCTGCATAATTTTTAATGCACAATTTATAATGTACGTAGATAAAATGCAGCACACATACGTATGTCAAGATACGAGCTTTTAAGGCTGTGTTTCATGGTGCTTATTATACCGTCTTTTAAAATTATGTGGATTTTTATTTCTTTTGACGTCATAAGCTTTATGAGAATATGTTGTATATACGTTCATTTAATTATATAATGAAACTAACTTACACTCCTCGGGTGGCAAAATTGGGCTCCCATTGCATTATGCAATTATCATGATACGCTGGTTGTCTCCATATTGGAAGGTAACATAGTCACAGCGGTCAAAGCCACGATAAGTGCAATAATGGCGCCAAGGAACTTTAATGGCAACCACTCGCAAGTGTACCATTATATTAATTCTAAATTCAATTTACTATAACCGTCAATAAATAAAATCACCATTGGAACAATACTATTATTCTTGTCTAAACATTAAATTTTTTCATCTAGAAAGAAGTCGCTAAAGCACAGCGGCACGATCAAATTTCCCTTTGTAGCGGGGTAACCAAGAATTTTTGTAAACATATTGATATTTGCATGTGGACATCATATAACTAAGAAAACTTAGTATATGAATAATTTAATTAAGATAAAAGAGGGATGGATTATGAAATTTGAAATGTTTTGTCATTTTCATCTAACTATTACGTGGAAGATATTTATAAAATAATGTATGTACGTTTGACCCTAAATTTTTTTTAATTAAAACTATAGTTCAGTCTATGTTTGTGTTAAATTGATTATAATGCATGGACGTAACTAGTACATTTAGCTACTACACTTTATTGTCATCTATTTACATTACTGTATTGCTCTTTTAAACTAGTTACGTTGAAGCTCGACAATTGTGTCACTCTCTCATTAATCGTTTGTCACATAAGTTTCATCATAGCATATTGGAGTTATTATTTATATTTTAATGTTTTCTCTGCATAATTTTTATTGCACAATATAATGTACGTAGATAAAATGCACGCACACATATATATGTCAAGATGAGAGTTTTTAAGGCTGTGTCACATGGTGCTTATTATACCGCCTTTCAACAAATTATGTGGATTTTTATTTCTTTTGACGTCATAAACTTTATGAGAATATATATTATATATATATATATATATATATATATATATATACGTTCATTTAATTATACACTACAAGAAATCTCATTTTTGGCAACTAACGTGCGCAAACCCATCAGCATCTACATTTGTAGTTGCCGGTTGTTTTGGCAAATAGCGACTCCATTTAGACTTACTGCAACTACTTGAGTAGTTGCTATAGGTTTTTCAGTAATTAACTTGTTCAAAACCATAATTCCTCCTTTTTCGCACCACGAAAAGCCAAAAATATTTCATAGCCCGTCATATTTTCTTCTCCGCGCTCAAATCCCCCCTCTCAAATCCCTAACCTCTCTCGTTTTCACCTCACCTTGCTACCTATCCCTATCCTCTCGAATCTCCAAACCTCCAAATCACTAAATGATAATGTCCTTATCTCCATTCGCTCGTTATATTTGTTTTTGCAGGAGCGACTCTATTATGGATTCTGGTAGAGTGTTGTGCTCACAACGGAGTCGGATGCGGGTGCTAAGGATTGGGGTCTTTTGATCCTCGACGATGCCGTTGAAGGTGGTGCCACTGGAGAAGATGAGGACTACTTTGATAAGTACAAGACAAGACTTGTAATCAAAAGGTATAAACAACAAAAGGGGTTGGACTACTTTGATACATATTCTCTCGTGATGAGAATAACATCCATAAGATTGATAATTGCATTTGCTGCGTTACGAAATCTAGAAATTCATCAAATGGATGTAAAAACTTATTTCCTTAATGGATATCTCAAAGAAGAGATTTATATGACTCAACCCGAGGGTTGTATTGCTCGTGGACAAGAAAGGAAAGTGTGTAAATTAGTCAAGTCCCTTTATGGCCTTAAACAAGCCCCAATGCAATGGCATGAGAAATTTGACACTGTGTTGATGCCAAATGGATTCAAAATCAACGAGTGTGATAAATGTGTGTATATCAAAGTCACTGATCATGGTTATGTGATTTTATGTTTATATGTTGATGACATGCTGATTGTGGGTAGCAATAATCGCATGGTTCAGTCCACAAAAGATATCGTGAACTCAATGTTCGATATGAAAGATTTAAGACTTGCTAATGTAATATTAGGGATCAAGATTACTAATACGGAATGGAATTGTCCTAGTTCAATCACACTATGTTGATAAAATTCTAGACTAGTTTGGAAACAACGATTCTGGAGTCTGTAGAACTCCTATTGATATTAGTCAACACTTGTCTAAGAATAAAGGTGAAGGCATCTCCCAAATTGAATATGCGAGAGTGATAGACAGTCTCATGTACTTGATGAGTTGTACGAGACCTGATTTGGCCTACACCGTTAGTAGACTAGCTCGATATACGAGTAATCCAAGTGCTAAACACTGGAAAGCAATCGTGAGAGTACTGAGGTATCTACGATTCACTCGTGTTTACGGTCTACACTATACAAGATATCCTGAGGTCATTGAAGGTTACACTGATGCGAGTTGGATATCTGATATTCAAGATTCTAAAGCCACTAGTGGATATGTATTCACTCTGGGAGGTGCGGCTATATCTTGGAAATCCTCCAAACAAACTGTGATAACTAGACCCAAGATTGAATCTGAGTTTGTTGCGTTGGATAAATGTGGCGAAGAAGCTGAATGGCTTAGGAACTTCGTGGAAGATATTCCTGATTGGACTAGACCCGTGCCTGCAATATTTGTATATTGTGATAACCAATCTGCTATTGGTAGAGCATACAGTGTGATGTGTAATGGTAACTCTAGGCATATCCGTCGGCGACATAATACCGTTAGACAACTTCTTTCGTCTGGAGTCATAAGTATTGACTATGTTAGGTCCAAAGAGAACATTGTGGATCCGCTAACCAAAGGGTTAAATAGGGATCTAGTAGAGAAGACATCTAAAGGAATGAGACTAAAGCCCATGGCAAATGAAGCCAGGGCAAAGGAATCCCAACCACGATGACTGGAGATCCCAAGATCTTGGTTCAAAGGGACAACCTAACTGTCAATGGCTAAGCGAGGTCACTGTGGGGGTTAACCCCCGATCCTATTCCTTTTAAAACAGTGACTCCTGTACGAGGTTAAACTTAGAGCTTTTAATGATTCTGTGAAATCGGATTGTTGAGATTCCGAATGAGTAATGCGGGATTACTCTTGATAAAAAGATCACCTATGTGAGAGAGTAGGGCCGATTCAAAAGAGAATTAATTGGGCTTAGTTCTTTAGAAACTCTTACAGAACCAGGCGAATGTTCATGGCCAAAATGAACATAACCATGAGAAATGAACCTGTGACAGGGAGACATCAGTGGGGGATATGTTTATCGTTTACACAAAACGACTAACAGTTCAATGACATCGTGTCTACTTAGTAGTCAATAAAGATAACATATCTTTCCGGGGAAGGTTCAAAGGCTCTACCTACCTAACCTATACTGGTATTGACCGTAGAATCTATCACCACTTGGGTCGTGTCGTGTCTTTATAATTTTCGTCTCACAATTTCATTCATGTGGGGGATTGTTGTAAGAATTGTTAAATACAAAGTATTTAATAACAAGTGTATGGGTGATTTGTGGCTAATATTTGAGTGGAGTCCACTAATCGGAATTTGTTACTTCTTACGAATTCTTATTCCTCGTTGCGACGGGTATAAGATTGATTATTTATTTGCCAAAATCATTTCTATAATTAATGAGAAATGGATGCTCAAAGTATGCTTAAAGAACACGTTTGTTATGTGTAAATGAAGTGAATTTCAAGAGTCTCATATGGGTTGGGTAAGTGTGTTGTGTAGTGTTTATATATTATCATCTTTATTTAGTGGATAAGCAAGTGCAAGAGAGGATAGTATAGGTGGGTTAACTCTTAACCCCTCATGCGCGCACACACACACACATGCGCGCCACCGCCGCTGAGCCGAGCCGGGCCGGGCTGGTTTCGGGAATGTCTCGGTCTCGGGCTTGGGAATGTAAAACACGAATAAGTAGTTAGTTTACCAAAACATATTCAGTCTTGGCTGGAAAATCCAGTCATGCTCGATAGTACAGTCTAGACACCTCGTAATGGGGGACAGCTGGGGTCTAAACCAAGTAGCTCAGAGATAGAGAGGATGGTAAGGGATGGAGACTTGTCTGTTGTGCAAAAGCCTGCGAGCCGCTTGCTATTCATGGAGAATCGTCAGGAAATGCAGAGAAAGATATGCTTTCCAATGTAGAAGAAATGGGGCAATGCAATTATACCGGGGATTTTGTTGTAGGTGGGACCAAGAGAGTAGAGCGGGAAGTATGGAAAAAGTCAATGGAAAAAGGAGGACATATGGCAATACAAAGGAACTCCGGGGAAGGATTTGGGCTCTTCACAACCTTCTAGTGGGCTTGGAAAAAAATGATTCTCAGCTGGGCCTGGATTCTGTTGAGGATGTAGCAGAAAATTTGTCCCAAGAAGATCCGGATAAACTTGACTCCTTGGCAAGCCCAACTTCGGATTTGAGAGTGGGACCAAAAAGAAAAGCCGTTATGGGACTGGAGAGTGATACAGAGGTATCCAGAATCTATAAACGTAAGGATAAAGGTGTAGTATTAGAGAAGAAGCAGCTCACAACTCTTGACTCAGAGGGTTTGATAGAAATATCACATTCGGCTTCCAAGTTCAATCTTGCTTTTAATCCGAAAAACAACAAGAAGGGGACGGGGAGGGCGCGTAGTAATTTTTCTAAAACAAAAGGAAAGAAGGCTTCCAATGTTGTAAGGATTGGGAATCAAAAGCCTAAGAGTGTGTCATGCTCCAAGACCGAGGAGGCGGGTCAATCCATGCCCCTCACCCCCCAATGTTAGTGATCTCTTGGAATTGTCGAGGTCTCAACCGAGACCCGGCTCGCGAAGCTCTCCTGTTTGCCGGAGGAGTTTGTATTTGGTGGAGAAAAGGAATTGTTTTGGATATTTAGAAATTCACTAAGAACATGGTGTGGGCGGTCATTCGAGGAAGAACGAGGAGTGGGGATTGGGATATTTTTGGAATCTACGGGCCACCGTATTCGAATGAGAAAAAATCCTTGTAGGATGCTCCCGGCCCCTCCATTAACAATATTGGGAGGCCTTGGCTCTTGTTGGAAGATTTGAATGTTATTCTTGAGCCGAAGGATAAAGAAGGTGGGAGTCCCGTGTCTTGGGCCAACGTGAGTATTTTGAGAAAAAATTTTCATGATACCGGTGGTCTTGAGATGAGGTCCAGAGGGAGTCACTTCACTTGGTCCAATGGTAGGGGTATTGGTCATCGCATCCAAGAATGTTTTGATAAAACCATTGCAAGTTCGGATTGGCTTTGTCTTTTCTCTAAAGCCGAGGTCCGCGTCCTTCCGACGATGGGATCGGATCATAATCCTATCATGATGGATGTGTTCATGGAAGATCATCGAGGAAGGAAGCCTTTTTGGTTCTACGAGGCATGGGCTGAAGATCCGAGAAGAGTGTTGGAATATTCCAGAGCTAGGGCCTTCTTATGGGGATCTTCTTCCGAAGTGCAAATAGGTGCGGAAAAAACTCCAAAAATGGCAAGCCGAGACGTGGGGAAATATGAAGGCTACGATCAAGGCTAGGGAGGAGGAACTCCTTCGGCTCAAAAACTCTAATGCTAACCCGGCTAATCTGAGCCGTGTGGAAGAGGTGTATGGAGAGCTCGTGGTTCTAAATGGGAAGGAAGAGCGTATTTGGCGCAAAAATCGCGAGAAGCTTGGCTCAAGTACGGAGATGATAACATGAAATTCTTCCATACGGCCACGGTGATAAGACGGAAGGGCATTTGGTGGGAGAAGATGGCGGCAAGCTCGTCTCCCGCAAGCACATCGGCAATCATATTAATTGTATGTTTCTTGATCTTTTTAAATCCTCTAATCCTTGTTCCCCAGAGGATCTAGAAGGTGTTATTGAGCCAGTTTTGGCGGAGGAAGACAATGCTATGTTGGAGAGGATTCCTACTTTAGAAGAGATTCGAGGCACGGTTTGGGGGATGCCCGGCCTCAAGGCTCCGGGCCCCGATGGGCTTCAAGGGATTTTTACAAAAAATATTGGGAAGTGGTTGGAGATTCCTTGTGTTCTTTTGTGAGAGACTTTTTTGAAGGGCCTAAATTTGTCGAAAGAGTTCGCTCCATCAATCTTCGGAATGAGAACCACATACGCAAAACTCGCCTCTTTATCTAATTACAAGGATCATTACGGCTCGCCTCCGAAAAGTGTTGGATAAGATTATTTCTCAATTTCAATTGGCTTTTATTCCGGGGAGATGGATAGCCGAGAATTCGATCCTAGCTAGAGAGGTTGTTGAGAGCATGAAGAGGAAAATGGGGTCTCATCGGTGTCAAAATGGACACGACCAAAGCGTATGATCGAATGGGATGGGATTTCATCTTCAAGGTGCTCCGAAACTTTGGTATGTCGGAGAGAATGATTGATCTTATTGGGCAATGTGTTTGCTCGGCCTCGAGTGCGGTCCTTCTTAATGGGAGCCCGCTTGAGAAATTGGTTTTGGAGAGGGGCCTCCGTCAAGGTGACCATTTATCCCCATTTTTGTTCATCATCGCCTCAGAGGTTCTTAGTAGGCTCTTATCTAGAGACGAGAGCGGGTTTTTCCAAGGCATAAGCATTGGTAAGGGGCCCCGAGAATTTCCCATCTCATGTTTGCCGACTACAAGATTCTCTTTCGTAATGCGGAGGTTGGGGAAGTCAAAGCCGTTTGGGATTGTGTTTCAAAATATCTCGCTTGGTCCGGGCAAGTCGTCAACAACAATAAATTTGGGCTAATCTTTTCCAATAATTTCTCGGCGGCTTGCAAAGAGGAACTTGAGAGTCTTCTCGAGATGAATGAGTGTTCTAAAGATGTAATTCTTTTAGGTAACCCTCTTTTTTGAGTAAAAATAAAAAAAGAGAGTTTTGCCTTCTTGAAAAAGAAAGTTTTGGGAGACTTGAAGGTTGGATGGTGCGGACGATTTCTAAAGCCGGGAGAACTACCTTGGTCAAGTCGGTGATTCAAAGTATCCTCGTTTACACTATGTCTACTTACAAGCTTCCTAAGACTTTTTGTCAAAGTCTCGACAAGATGATGAGAAAGTTTTGGTGGAAAGGGTCGGGAGAGGGTAATAGATTCTTGGCGTCGGTGGGATGGGATGAGATTTGTAGACCCAAGAAGTTGGGGCGTCTTGGTTTTAGAAAGTTTGAGGATTTGAATTTAGCGCTCCTAGTTAAACTCGGATGGAATTTAGCGGCCAAATCCGATATCAAATGGGTGGAGGTGCTCACAAAAAAATATTGTAGCAAGGAAAAGTTCCTAGATGCTAAAGTTAATAATCGCCATTTTAAGTGTTGGAAAGATGTGTGTGCCACCAGGGATTTAATTAAGGCTAATTCATGTTATTTGGTGGGCAGTGGTAAAGATATTAACCTTTTTATAGATAATAGGATTCCCCCTGGTATCTCCTTACCTTTTGAGAACGTGGTTTCTTTCCCTGGGTTGTCAGTTAGCATGCTTATGGAACCAGAGAGTCGAACATGGGATCCAGACACAATCAGAGACTTTTGTGGCGAAGAGAGAGTCTAAGAAATCCAAAAAATTAGGGTCCTGGAGAACCCCATTCCTGATAGACTCGTTTGGACAGCAACCAACGAGGGATGCTTTTCAGTGAAATCTGCGCTCCAATGCATTCAAGGGCCTCGAGCGATTTCGATCAATCTTATTTAGGGAAAACTTTGGAAAATCAAAATCCATGAGAGGGGAAGATTATTTCTCTGGAGAGTGGCGAGAGATTGCTTCTCGCTGCGTCCGTTGCTTTTGAGACGTGGAATGGCTAGAGCCGATTTATGTAGGAGTTGCGGTGGCGAAAGAGAAACGTTGGCTCATTCGTTCTTCCGTTGTGATAAATCCAAGCGTATGTGGCTGATTTCGGGGATGGGTCGTTCTTGGGACTGGGAAATAGATGTAGCGAGTGTTGTTTTGGTGGAAACGATCCTCCTGATGAACCAAGAGCTTAATGTCAAGGGAGCTAAGACCAACGAGCTAGTGAGTAGAGCCTGGAGAATTATGGAGGAGCTTTGGGTGTGCAGAAAAAAATTGGTTTTTGAAAGGATAGTTGTGGATGACGCCATGTCCTTTTGAAGAGTCAATCAGACGGTCGGCGAGCATCTGGGAGCAGTGGAGAGTTCAAGAATTCTAAGCAGCATCAATGGAATCCTTAGCCTCAAGCCTTGGAGCAAGCCTGGTATGGGCTTTGTGAAACTAAATTCTGATGCTTCTTTCAGGGCCTCTAGAGCTGCAATAGGCGTGTCAGCGAGGAATTCCAATGGAGAAGTGTTATCGATGCAAACTCGGCAGTTGAGGCAGAGTTGAAAGGTATCCATTTGGCTTTGCTTTTAGCCAAATTCCGAGGGTTGAAAAACATTTTAGTGGAAGGAGATAACAAACATATCATGGACAGTCTAGGATCTACGCAGAAATACCCATTTTGGTTTTTGATACCTCTTTACCAAAGCATTTTAAGTTGTTGTCTTTATTTTGATAGTGTTAATTTTGCTTCAACATCTCAGGAGAGTCCTTCTTCAGTTCTTCAATCTCCTCGAGTAGGCTAGATTGCTTGGCTTCCAACTCTTCTATCTTCAGTTTCTGTTTGAGGAATGAGTTAGACTCATCTGCCCACTTAACAAATTTAGTCTTGTAGGCCTCCAGTAAGACCTTGTCACGTAGCTCATCCTCCACTTCTACAGAACAAGACTTGACACTCTCAGATGATCTTGTCTGGGACATGATGACTTCATAGGCATGTAGAAGAAATTTGTCGCTGAGTTCCCCACTTCCAGCCGATTTAAAATCGTTTGAGCATTCAGAAGGAGTCAGGGCAATTTTTCCTTTATTCTCCTCTGATGGATCCTCATGTGGGTCTGAACTCTTAGCCATGAATGCAAGAAAGTTATTGCCTCTATCTTCTCCGGCATCGCTACCGAATTCGCTGTTGGAATTGATCTAGGGTTTAAGAAAAAGTTTTAACGCTTCGCAAAGCGGCGGAATTTTAAAAATTTTCTTTTCAAGTAAAAACAGTTTTTTACTAACATAGACAAAGAGCAAGTACATATAAATAAAAACTATTATGAGCTTAGAAGTTTACTAACCTTTCTTGAAGCTTGAACTTTGAGAAGCTTTTGAAAAGTTGCAACGCTCGTCTCCTCGCAGCACGTCTCCCTTTCTTTCCTCGGCACCTCGAGCAACCACGAAAGTTTCTATCACTAAATCACTCGAAATAAAAGGAATCAGTGAGTGGACACTTTTAAACACTACGACTTAAGAACGAGTCTTGAAGTCGCAGAGCTAAACTCTAGGTCAAATGAGGACCTAGGTGCCAAAACAATAAAACGAAATTGACTAGAGAGAGAGAGAGGAGAGGGGCGGCCACAATGTCTAGAGAGAGAGTCTCTCAATCTCTAACTTGTGTGGAATGAGAAAACAATGAGAATGAGGGCCATATTTATAAGAGAGGGATTACCTTCAATAAGGTAGTTTCCTCTTCTACAAAATATCACATATTCATGAGCAAAAAACTAGTTTCCTCTTTACCCATGTTGGGCGCCCAACTCATGCCATTAAAGGCTTGGATTTGTTTCCTATTTTGTTCCCTACTTGGCCGATTTCCCTAATGCATCCATATGCAAATTTGTTTCCTATTTCTCATCTAGAAGCTTCTTCATTTGTTCATGACAATATGAGAAAAGCCCATTAAGAATTTTCAATAAAATTCTTATGAAATAAAATTAATTCACAAGGCCCAATTATTTTAATATGGCCGAGTGACATTAAGTCATCAAATGAACTTGTCAAAAAATTTATTGACATTCATTTCATGCTATGTCTCAAAAGACAAAAAATACCCTTTTGACTATTTTCGTTCTTGTTTTGACTTAGCTTCCAGTTTAACTATTCCTAATCGATGTGATTCGTGACAGTGACCTCATGGATCCAAATGAACAAAGCTTGAGCTAAAATACTTGGACTCAAAAGTTCACAAACCTTTTCCAGGTTTAGCTTAATGTCAACTGACTCCACTAAAGAGTTGACACTGAAAATCTCTCGGTTCAAATGAATTTATTTTCTACTCAAGAATTCAACCTAATTGTAATGAGTGGATCCACATAATATTATCAGTGTTTACCCTTCATGAATATCATCAACTAGTCGGGATTTACAAAATTACCATTTTACCCTTCTAGCTGTTATTTCCTCAACTCCTTTGTCGCTTGTGAATAAGTTAGAAACAATGTATTGACGAGGAGCTAACAAGTCACATTGTTTCATCCAAAAGAGTCAAGACTCAATTTGGACACTGGCGAGTTCATTTATTCACACTCCAAGGAACAAAGCATGAGGTGATATACATTGCATTTCAGCAATCTTTTACATGAATTCCATATCTATGAGAACTTCACAAAGTTACTCATGACATTCTCACAACTTAGTACTTCACCAATAGGCCCTGTTCGGAATCACATAGTGAGTCCGAACTCTGACTTTCTCAAATGAGAATACTAAGGTGTGAAATGACATGTCTCATTTCAGGATTAAGGTAAGCACGATGCAATTCATACGTAGTGACTTCGAGACATAAGAGGTTAAATGGTTTGTTTGTATCTTGTCTCTAGAAGTGCACTGGTCAATTCAGTACCTTCGGAAGATACCTAGAAGAACTATAGAGTCTCAAACTCTCAATGCCTCATAACCAGACATCATAGATTCTTCTAACAATCATACTGGGGTCAATAGTCCTTTGACCCTTAGATTGCGAATATATCGTTTTAAGCAAACTACGAAGAGTTTGTTCATGCAAATCTACATTTGTCTCTTCGTTAGTTGTTTAGTTAGTTTATGGACTAAAGACTAAGGTTTTATCATAAAGCTTCAGACAAGGAAGATTGAATGAACGTTTCAACTTTGTATTAATGAATAAGCAATTACAACCAAGAGTCTTCATGAGACTTTATTGCATCAAATGTACAATATAAGGATTACAACTCTTCTTGTGGGCACCATTGACAACAAACTCCCACTTGACTCAAAGAAGATGTGTGTAGTCCTTCATGCCTAATCCCTCTCGATGTTGGTCGAAGACCTTGTTCGCTAGGGCCTTTGTGAATGGATCAGCTAGGTTATCCACCGTTGAGATCTTCTTCACTTCCACGTCTCCGCGCTGCACGATCTCTCGAATCAAATGGTATTTCCTCTCAATATGCTTAGAGCGCTTATGGCTTCGAGGTTCCTTTGAGTTAGCGACAGCCCCACTATTATCACAATAAAGGGTCATTGGCTCGTCGACGTTTGGAACAATTTCCAAATACTTAAGGAATTTTCTAAGCCATACAGCCTCTTTGGATGCTTCACAAGCAGCCACATATTCTGCTTCCATTGTGGAGTCAGCAATGCAAGATTGCTTAATACTCCTCCACACAACAGCTCCACCATTAAGGATGAACACAGATTCCGAAGTGGATTTCCTAGAATCCTTATCCGCTTGAAAATCGGAGTCGGTATATCCCGTCATAGTCAGGTCAGTACCTGAGTATGTAAGCATCAAGTTCCTAGTTCTTCGAAGATACTTAAGAACATGCTTAACAGCAATCCAGTGCTCGGGTCCAGGGTTGGATTGGAAACGGCTAACTACGCCAACGGCGAAACAGATGTCAGGTCTAGTGCAAAGCATGGCATACATGAGGCTTCCTACGGCAGAGGCGTAAGGAATTTTCCTCATGTCTTCAATCTCTTGTGCAGTCTTGGGAGACTGGTCCTTAGAGAGTGAGACTACATGCCTAAAGGGTGTTTGGCCCTTCTTGGAGTCTTGCATCGAGAAGCGATCCATCACCTTATCAATATAAGATGCTTGAGAGAGCGACAGGGTCCGGTTTTTCCTATCTCGAAAGATTTGGATTCCCAGAATGTACGCGGCTTCTCCTAGATCCTTCATATCGAATTGCTTTGCCAGCCAGACTTGAACCTCAGATAACTTACCCACGTCATTACCAATGAGTAGTATATCATCGACATATAGTACCAGAAACACAACTTTGCCTTCGTGTATTAACTTGTAAACACAAGGCTCATCTATTGACTGTTCAAAGCCGAAGCTTTTCACAGTTTCATCGAATCTGATATTTCATGACCTAGATGCTTCTTGTTGAGCCATGTAAATGCGCTCGTCAAGATTGCCATTCAGGAAGGTTGTCTTGACATCTATTTGCCAGATCTCATAGTTGAGAGCTGCAGCTATGGATAGGAGTATGCGGATGTATTTAAGCATCGCGACTGGCGAGAAGGTTTCTTCATAGTCAATCCCTTCTTGTTGGATATAACCATTCGCCACAAGTCGTGCTTTGAACGTCTCGACGTTCCCATCAGGACCCCTTTTCTTCGTGTATATCCACTTACACCCTACGGGTTTAATCCCTTCAGGAAGGTCTACAAGTTTCCAGACTTTGTTGACATACATCGAGTGCATCTCAACTTTCATGGCGTCAAGCCAAAGGTTTGATTCAGAACAAGCCATCGCTTGGCTATAGGAAACAGGGTCATCCATGTCAGAGACGGCTACAAGAGAGTCTCCATAAGACATGTACTTGTCAGGCTTTTGAGTAGCCCTCCCACTACGTCAAAGTACTACTTGACGAGATTTTGATGAGTTAGGTTGTGTTTCAGTTGGGGTAAGAACAGTTCTTACAGATGAGGTAGAAGCTTCCTCACCCAACTTTTCTTCAAGCACAATTTTTCTTCTAAGTTTTGCATCCTTCAAATGAGAATACTAAGGTGAGAAATGACATGTCTCATTTCAGGATTAAGGTAAGCACGATGCAATTCATACGTAGTGACTTCGAGACATAAGAGGTTAAATGGTTTGTTCTTATCTTGTCTCTAGAAGTGCACTGGTCAATTCAGTACCTTCGGAAGATACCTAGAAGAACTATAGAGTCTCCAACTCTCAATGCCTCATAACCAGACATCATAGATTCTTCTAACAATCATACTGGGGTCAATAGTCCTTTGACCCTTAGATTGCGAATATATCGTTTTAAGCAAACTACGAAGAGTTTGTTCATGCAAATCTACATTTGTCTTTTTCGTAAGTTGTTTAGTTTGTTTATGGACTAAAGACTAAGGTTTTATCATAAAGCTTCAGACAAGGAAGATTGAATGAACGTTTCAACTTTTTATTAATGAATAAGCAATTACAAGCAAGAGTCTTCATGAGACTTTATTACATCAAATGTAAAATATAAGGATTACAACTCTTCTTGTGGGCACCATTGACAACATTCGCTATCTTCATCGCTGAGCGTGGAATTGTAGTTCATCTGCTGCCTCCTTAGATAGTTTGGACACTCAGTTTGGATGTGACCAAATTCTTCACACTCTCTGCACTGAATCCCCTTTCCTTTAAACGCATAAGGGGTTCCCCGATCCTCTCTTCCTTTCTTGTAGTAATTCCCAGGTTTGTAAACTTGAGACGTCTTTTCTCGGTTGAAAGGTGCAGCTGATTGCCCTGAGAAGTTAGGTGATCTTTTCTCAAACTTATTCATCAGCTTCCCATAGTTCTTGACCATCAAGGCCAGAGACTCCTCGTAAGATTCTGATGACATCTCAACTTGAGGAGATTAAGGTTCGAGTGCAGAGGACTTGAGTGCTAGAACCCTTGATTTCTTTTGTGAGGACCCTGAGAACGACATCCCGTAGGTGAGTAAGGACCCAATAAGTTCATCCACCTTCATCGTAGATGTGTCATGCATTTCATCAATGGTGGTCACTTTGATCTTGAACCTCTCAAGAAGAGATCTCAAGATTTTCTTGTCGAGCTTGGCATCTGACATGGGTTCTCCAAGAGAGTGAGGCTCATTAGAGAGGTCTCTAACTCTCACATAGAACTTGTTGATGGTTTCATCCTCATGCATCCTCATGTTCTCAAACTTGGTGGTGACAAGTTGTAATCGAGAATTTTTCACTTTGTCAGTTCCCTCAAATGTTGTTTCAAGGATATCTCACGCCTCCTTGGTGCTCTCACAAGTATTAATCAACCTGAACACATTTCTGTCAACACCGTTGTAGATGGCATTGAGAGCTTTGGAGTTAGAAAGAGCGGCTTCATCTTATGTGGGACTCCACTCGATCTCAGGCTTCTTCACATGGGTAACGCCATCCTCCAACGCCTTCTGGGGAGCTTTACATCATGTAATAATGGAATTCCACATCTTGTGATCGATGGACCTGATGAAGGCTTCCATCTTAGCCTTCCAATAAGCGTAGTTCTGCCCATCGAGAAGCGGAGCTCGAGAAATAGAGCCTTCTTCCCTGAATGTGTCCATTTCCAGTAACAACAGTAAGGTCAGCACGAACCTCACCCAGAAACTTAGGGTGCCGGCTCTGATACAACTTGAAAGTCTAGATCTATTGTATAATCTGTCTTGTTAGGTGTTGTTAAGAACAACTACAAGAACAACAAGCAACAGATAATAAAAGTAAGTAAATGACACCAAGAGTGGTAACCCAGTTCGGCCTCAAATGCCTACTCTGGGGGGATATGTATCCTAGTGAAAAGAGTAACTCCACTAGATAATAGAATGAATACATGACGGAATACAATGGATGATAACCTTCCACTATTCCTAACTCCAAGATATTCTATGGTATTACTAATCTCGGCTCCTCTTAGATTTGAGCTCCCCTCACTTTTCACTCTTACACTCTTGAAGAGATGATTTCGGCGTGTAAAGTGTGATACCCTTTCCTAGGGTATGGCATTTTCTTTTATATGAGATAAGAAAAAAAAATGTCCTATGATCAGACATCAGGATAGATGGCCCACATCAAGACGAGGACAATAAAAAAGATGTCTGCAAGACCACGTCGTTTCCTAGCATAAAGTGACGAAAGATGCTATGTGCGATGGTAGAGACAACAATAGGAACAAGAGTTGCCTGAACCAAAACGTCAACTTCAATGTAACAACAAAATATATTAATAATTATTAATTTTTCTTTTGACCGGGGCAGAGAAATTTGAATAAATATACTTGAGCTCGGTATTTTTTTCAGCTTTGGTCCTAGTTTTATGGTAAAGAGAAACTATTTATACTGTGTGGCTTTCTACTGCAGAGTAGATTTGCTCTAATGACCATTAGAGTTGAATACTCTACGGATCGTTAGAGTTTCTCTACTCATCAGTAGAGTTTGAGGTAAAAACTTGATGTGAAAAAACCTACTTGGTAACTCTATTGACAATTAGAGAAACTCTAATGATCAGTAGACCATTCAGCTGTAACGGTTATTAGAGCAAATCAATTTTGTTTTTGATAATCATAAATGTAAAATGCTTTAACTCTTGGTTGTTCTTTCAGGTACTCCAATGAGTTCGAGTTTTCGCCGATCCATTATAGAAGCGGAAAAACAACAAGAACAAAATGAAGAGAAGGATGAAGAGTTCATAGACGAAGAGAGTGTGCAGTTCGCAGACGAAGAAGAGAATGGAAATGATGATGGTTCTAATGCATCGGAAGAAGAACATGAAACTGACAACGATGAAGAGTCGTCAACTGATTAGATCGTTCCGGTAAAAAAAAAAGTTCTTTTTTAAATTAATTTATTCAATAAAACACTACTTGTGAGTAGATTATAATTTAACGGTCAGTAGATTAGAATTGTGCTCGGATCTACTGCTTGGTAGACTACTCTACTACAGTAAACAATATTAATTAAAAATAATAACTATAACTTGTTTGTTACTTTTTTCAAATTAAAGATATAGAAGCATTGACGCCAATTTTGAAGGAGGACGATCATTTCCCGATGAAGATCACCATAAGAAGTAATTTTGAGGAGTATTGCAAACTAATCAAGAAAGGTCTTATCAAGAGAGAGTTGGAAGTTCTCAAGAAGACACAATTCGACCATCTTCATGGTTTTCCTAAGCAATACTAGCACTCGAGTCATATGATGTGGTACTTTATTCTTCGTCACATTCAGACAAAGAAGAAAAAAGAAATAAGGATGATGGTTAATGCAACACCAATGACATTTTCGATGAAAGATTATCAAATGATTATGGGGCTCAACATTACTCATGTTCCAGATAGAGAGAAAATCAAAGATAAAACATCTCAGAATGTACGCCTCGCCACTGAGTTTTTTGGTCGGAATAAAAACAACATTGATAATTTGGTGTGTGAACTCAAGAAAGGACCCGAGAGAACAAAGAAGACTCACTACAACAAGGTTAAGACCGCTCTTCTTTTATTTTTGACTAGTGTCTTATTCACGTATGAGAAAAAGACTCCGATTGAGGATTGGATCATTTGGCCAATTGATGATATTGAAGTGTTCAATCGATTCGATTGAGGTGTTGAATCGTACAAGTGCACATTGGCGACTCTTAGGAAGGACATAAAGTCAAAACTAGAATAACAGTAAAAAATAAGGAGAAGACGTATACGTTCTTAGGATTCGTACACGCTTTTCAAGTCTCATTTTCATGTTCTATCAATATTAATTGTCGTTCTACTGATAATTATAGATAATCTACTGATCGGTAGATCAATTAATCATAGCTCTACTGACCATTAGAGCTGATCTACTGGTTAGTAGATCCATTAATTGTGGCTCTAATGATCAATAGATCAGCTCTAATGGTCAGTAGAGCCACGATTAATTGATCTAATGATCAGTAGATCAACTCAAATGGTCAGTAGAACCAAGATTAATTGATCTAACAATTAGTAGATTATTTATAATTCTCAGTAGAACTAATATTAATATTGATAGAACATGAAAATCATACCTGAAAAGCATGTACGAATCCTAAAAACGTATACGTCTTCTCCTTATTTTTTTACCGTTCTTCTAGTTTTGCCTTTATGTCCTTCCTAAGAACCGCCAGTGTGCACTAGTACGATTCAACACCCCAATCGAATCGATCGAACACTTCAATATCATCAACTAGCCCAACAATCCAATCCTCAATCGGAGTCTTTTTCTAATACTCGAATAAGACAGCAGTGAAAAATAAAAGAAAAGCGGTCTTAACCTTGTCGTAGTTAATCTTATTTGTTCTCTCTGGTCCTTTCTTGAGTTCACACACCAAATTATCAATGTTAATTTTATTCCTACCAAAAAACTCGGTGGCGATGCGTACATTCTGAGATGCTTAATCTTTGATTTTCTCTCTATCTGGAACATGAGTAAAGTTGAGCTCCGTACTCATTTGATAATCTTCTATCAAAAATCTCATTGGTATTGAATTAATCATCATCCACATTTTCTTTTTCTTCTTTGTCTGAATCTGACGAAGAAAAAAGTACCATATCATTTAACTCGAGTGTTGGTATTGTTTAGGAAAAGTGAGACAATGGCCGAATTGCGTCTTTTTTAGAATCTCAAACTCATTCTTGATCAAACCTTTCTTTGATAAGTTTGCAATACTTTTCAAAATTACTTCTTTTGGTGACCTTCATCAGGAAATAATCGTCCTTTTTCAAAGCTGGCTTCAATGTTTCTAAATCTTTGATCTCAAAAAACATGAAAATAGTAGCAAACTAGTTATAATTATTATTTTTTCTTAATTTTGCTTTGATCGGGTGGATTAAAAACTATAATTCTACTCAGATCTTGGTTGTTTTCATAAGAAATATCTTGTTTAAAATGCGGTAAGAATACTGATTGAATAGCCTTAGAAAAGTACTTGTAATGAATGAAAATAAACAGCAAGAGGATTCCTGATAAATCATAGAAAAACTCGAGATTATTGTAAGAGTAGACCCATGCATGATTAATTCACCAGAAGTTTATAAGGACACTGAAATTTTCATTACTCATACTCTACTGGTCAGGAGAGTAGTCTACCGAGGAGTAGACCGGAGCACAATATACTCTACTAACCGATACATATTACTCTACTCGTGAGTAGTGTTATATTGCAAAAGATTAGAAGTTTTTTACCCGAATGATCCGATCATTTGACGACTCTTCGTCGTCGTCACTTTCATGTTCTTATTTTTATTAATATTATTTACTCTACAGGTCAGTAGAGTAGTCTACCGAGCTGTAGACTGGAGCACAATTATGCTATTCTACTGGTGAGTAGTGTTTTATTGCAATTAATTAAATATTTTAATTACCTGAATGATTCGATCATTTGACGACTCTTCATCGTCGTCACTTTCATGTTCTTCCTCTGATGCATTCGAACCATCATCATTTCCGTTCTCTTCTTCGTCTGTGTACTCCACACTCTCTTCTTCCGTAGACTCTTCATGATTATCTTTATTTTCTTCTTGTTGTTTTTCCGCTTCTATAATGGATTTGCGAAAACTCGAACTCATTGGGTACCTAAAAATAAAACCAATACACAACCAATTAATTGTTTCTTTTGATACAGTTTTCTGTCAACTTTTCATATTCCATCAAAAGTTTCTTTTGTTGCTTAATTTTTCGACCAAAAAAAAAAAAAAAAAAAAAAAAAAAAGAGGAACAAATGAAATAAATTATTTATAGAACATTGGAAATAAAATCAATCACTAAGTTTGATTATTCATATGAACAGAACAAATGAATACACCAAAAGAATCTATATCTTGTGGTACATCTCAAGAATGAACTCCATCGCTCGATCCATTACCTCCAAGTCTTTGGTGAGTTTTGGAATCAAATGTCAAAAACTATAAGATACTATTTTGCTGCTATCATATGTAATATATTAATTGCATCTCAACTGATATTAATAAAAACATAAACACACGAAAGTAAAGATCTTTAGTGTACTATATGTTTCAAACCGTAACATTGGAGTTCTAATATGGAAGCAAAGTCATCTAGACATGAAAAGGTAGTTAATATATGGTAGAACAATTTTGGATAATGGTATTACTTGTGTGGCTTTAGACTGTTGAAGGACAGAAGCGGAAGGTAGAGGAGACAGAGCAAATGTTGAACCAAAGAAGGTGTATATCGTACACACTGCTTCACTTGCTTCTCTGTGCGCAAACATACATAGAAACGATACACGAGATTTGAGTATGGTGTTTGGTCTCAGGGATGTGAATATCAAGTACCGAGCATCCATTTATGAACTCGTGAAGTATGAACCATAGAGAGAATCTGATGACTATGAGTCATCCGAAAACTCCAAAAATCTCAATATTCAGTTAACCCAGAAATCCAATTCGAAAAGAAATTAAAAGGACTCGGGTTTTACCTCGGTTCTCCGCGATTGAGCTTCGGTCGGACTGTACCTCGCCGCCGTCGTCCTCCGCGCGCCGCTGGTGTCTCTCGGCCCACTTTTATCTCTTCTCCGCGTGCTCTCTCTCTCTCTCTCCGCTCACTCTCGCTCTGCCTCTCACTCACCCCACGCCTCTCTCTCTCTCTCTTGGCCGGAAGTTTTTTTTCTCTCCCGGTTCTACTGGTTGGGTGGTCTTCTTGTTCCTTGTTGTGCTAGGTCTCTTGTGGCCTCTTGTGCTGGAGAGGGAGGTGACAGAGCGGTAGAGTGGGGAGAAGAAGTTTTCTATATTCTTTTTAATTAAAAAAAACAAGGTTAAAATGATATGGGCATATAAGTAATTTTGATGTTTTGGACTGAAAAAATAAATGGAAAAGAAAATAAAAATGAGATGAGGGTATAGAATTAAAATCAATTTTTTTATAAATGCAATGAGCTAGTTTTCTCAACATAGTGCAGGCTCGGACTTAAGGTTAGACGGAAAAAATAGCGTAACATTGATGTGAGTTCTTATGCAGCTTCCTAAAAGATATCCACGTGTTTGAGATCACTGTTTGAGAGCATCATCAACTAACAAAGATTCATCAAATATATAAACCATAATTAAATCTAGAATCACCCATTTCTTACACACATTCACAACAAAAACACCAAAGATTCAAACCCAAGTCTGTCGTTATATATGTAGTCCTAAGACACCAATATAGAGTACTATTATCCCAAAAAAAGAACCTTACAAAAACATACAAGTCACATTCAAAACAGCAGAATAGCAAAGAGCATATTTTAAGCAAAAGAAAAGGTTGATATCTTTCAAGCGTTCAAAGAGTAATTTACCTAATCAAAATTTCGCCGAGGTTTCCAGTGAATTGTCCATCAATAAACTCCTCAATATTGGCCAACTGTATATAGATTTTATTCATGAAACAATATTACTAAATCTAGATCAAAATCAACTAAATCTAGAAACAGGACTCATCTTAGCACGAGAAATTTGAACGTTTTTACCATTATCAATTACAACCTCTGGAGTTTAATCAGGAAAAAAAAAAATTTGAGATAGTACCTGAAGGTTCATGTATGAGGCCACTGAGACGAGGAAACCTGAACACAGCCAAATTGGAATAAGAGCTTAAAAAATATGGAATTAACAATTTGACATTACTTATAAAAACTCCACACTCACACACCTTTGTATTCCATTCCCCATTTGAGTTTCACAATGACGGTCTTCCCAGTCAAATTGTTCAAAAAAAGGCTTCGGATTCACTCGTATGGTCTGAGAATATCCAAGAACGTCTCATTACATCAGAGAAACTCATTTTAAATGAAGGGAAAAAAAAAAAAATTATCAACTATTCTTGAGATTCACCCAAAGATTTGATCCACTTATACCTACATAGGGGAAAATATCGTTGTATATGCTTATTACACATAGAAAGAGTGAGAAGAGACTAACCGCCATTGAGGAAGAGAGAAGCGAGCTTTGTTTGGTTGTTTGTCTCTGCTCTGCGCCAGAAGTCGAGTCTTAGTAAAGGGTTTGTGATTTAGTAGACGAAATGAAGACTCGATTAATAATAATAATAATAATAATAATAATAATAATAATAATTAAGCCGTTTTTTGGTTCAACACTAATGGACACGTGACGTGAGCGGACTTGGTCACGTGTCTTCGAATCTGTGAGATCAGTAATGAGATATTCCTCTTATCGAATGAAGAACGAGAGAATTGGTTTCTCAAGCTCTTGGACACGATCGTAGAGGGAATATAATTTGGCTCGAGGGCCTCGGGTTTTGAGAGAGAGTGAACTTGTCTCTCCCACTCTAGAGAGAATGGAAGGAGATCGTTCTTCGTTTTTTGTGTGTAAATGTGTGAGTGGAGTGGCTTTGATTCTCTTTGTCATTGATTTCGGTCTCAAATGTGTTTCTAGTGAGAGAAATAGCTGAATGGAGGTTTTGACAGAGTCTAGTTAGAGAGAGAAAAAGCCAACCCTTGATAAGCGTTTGTCTCAGGTATTTATAGTGAGGTGGTGAGAGTTAGGGTCGGGGTAGTATCGTCATTTGACAGTTATTTGAGAGACAGTCCTGTTTGGAGGGGAGCGGACGAGACCTATTGAAGGGTCAGGAGGCGCCACACGTCCTGCCGGGGGTCTGGAAGCTCGTCTCGTCCTGCCAGGGGGTGACGAGACGTGACGCGTCCTGCTAGGCGGTATAGAGGCTTGACTTGTCCTGTCAGGGGGTCAGGAGGCTTGTCCCGTCCCGCCAGGAGAGCTTGTCTCGTCCTGCTAGGAGGGTCCTGCTTGGCGGTCGGGAGGCTTGACTCGTCCTGCCAGGGGGTCAGACGGCTCGTCCCGTCCCGTCAGGGGGATAACGAGACGTGACGCGTTTTGCTTGGTCGGGTGGCTTGACTCGTCCTGCGATGGTGTCAGGAGGCTCGTCCCGTCCCGCCAGGGGTGACGAGATGTGACGCGTCCTGCTTGGTCGAGTGGCTTGACTCGTCCTACCAAGGGGTCAAGAGGCTAGTCCCATCCCACCAGGGGGGTAACGAGACGTGACGCGTCCTGCTTGGTCGGGTGGCTAGTTGGACAATGGCTCATCGTCGCTTCGTCGAGTAGTCCGTCGGAGACTCGCTCGTCTCGTGGCTCGTCGCCTCGCCGATTCCGTCTCTCTTGTTTATATTTTATGTGCTGGGCTTATCCATCTCACCGAGCGGTCCGTAGGGGACGCCGTCTCGTGGCGTGTCGTCTCGCCGAGTACGTCTATCCTATCCGTCTCGTGACATGTCGCCGAGTACGTCCATCATGTCCGTCTAGTGGCGTGTCGTCTCGCCGAATACGTATATCATGTCCGTCTCGTGGCGTGCCGCCCCGTCGAGTACGTCTGTCATGTCGTCTCGTGGCGTGTCGCCTCGCCGAGTACGTCTATCATGTCCGTCTCGTGACGTGTCGCCGAGTACGTCTATCCTGTCCGTCTCGTGGCGTGTCGCCGAGTACGTCTATCATGTCCGTCTCGTGGCGTGTCGCCGAGTACGTCTATCATGTCCGTGTCGTGGCGTGTCGCCGAGTACGTCTATCCTGTCCGTGTCGTGGCGTGTCGCCAAATACGTCTATCATGTCCGTCTCGTGGCGCCTCGCCGAGTACGTCTATCATGTCCGTCTCGTGGCGCCTCGCCGAGTACGTCTATCCTGTCCGTCTCGTGGCGTGTCACCGAGTACGTCTATCCTGTCCGTCTCATGGCGTGTCGCCTCGCCGAGTACATCTATCATGTCCGTCTCGCGGCGTGTCGCCTCGCCGAGTACATCTATCATGTCCGTCTCGTGGCGTGTCGCCTCGCCGATTACATCTATCATGCCCGTCTCGCGTCGCGTTGCCTTGCCGAGTACGTCTATCCTGTCCGTGTCGTGGCGTGTCGCCAAATATGTCTATCATGTCCGTCTCGTGGCGCCTCGCCGAGTACGTCTATCATGTCCGTCTCGTGGCGCCTCGCCGAGTACATCTATCTTGTCCGTCTCGTGGCGTGTCGCCGAGTACGTCTATCTTGTCCGTCTCATGGCGTGTCGCCTCGCCGAGTACATCTATCATGTCCGTCTTGCGGCATGTCGCCTCGCCGAGTACATCTATCCTGTCCGTCTCGTGGCGTATCGCCTCGCCGAGTTCATCTATCATGTCCGTCTCGCGTCGCGTTGCCTTGCCGAGTGGTCCGTCGGGGACGCTATCTCGTGGCTCTTCGTCGAGTTGTCCGTCGAGTACGCCATCTCGTGGCTCCCGGTTTTGTGCTTCGAGGAGACTCATTGGCTTTGAACTCGCGATGGCTCACCAACGCGGGTTCGCGCCGGTTCGTCGGCCACGGAATCGCGGTGGTCACCGACCGCGCCTTCGCGGTGCTCTCCGACCACGCCTTTGCGGTTCTCTCCAACCACATCTCCGCTTGGCTCGTCGGCACGGGTTTTTGCCCGGCTCTTCGACCACGTCTTTACGGTACTCGCCAACCACGTCTTCGCGGAGCTCGCCGACCATGTCTTCGCGGAGCTCGCCGACCACGTCTTCGCGGTGGTCTCTGACCGCGTCTTTGTGGTGCTCGTCGGCACGTGTCTTCGTCCGGCTCTTCGACCACGTCTTCGTGGGGGCTCGCCGATCTCGGACTCGCGCCGGTTCGCCGACAACAGAATCGCGGTGCTCTCCGACCACGGCTTCCGATCGTCAGTCTCGGACTCGCGCCGATCTCAGGTTCGCGGTGGCTTGGGCCTCGTCGTCTTGTCGTGGATCGCTGGTCTTCGACTCGCCGTGGCTCGCCGGATCGTAGGAGCTTCGCCATCTCGTCGTGAGGTCTTTTGAGGTGCCATCACCTCGTCGAGTTTTTCTTGTCGACGAGAGCGTTCGTCATCTTGTCTTGAGATAGTCGGGGACGTCGAGTCCATTGTCTCGCCGTGGTCTAGGCATGTACAAGGCGGCTTCAGAGAGGCGCCGGCGAGGGTGTCTTGGCCGAGTGGTTCTGTGGTCGTGACATAGCCACGGCCGAGTGGTCTTCGTGGCCGGGGTCTAGGTCGTTGCACGACAACATCACTAGTACAAGCAAGCGGCCGGTGGCCACCAATGTACGACGACGGAGTTTGTTGAACGAGCTTGCTCAAGAAGGATCAGACCTCTCTCTAGCCTGCTTTGAAAGTGAGCAAGAAGATGGAGCCAAAGTTTTGTGCGGCTGCCTCCTTGTGTGTGTGCTCCTGGAGAGAGTCTAAAATAAAGACATCCTTTTTTTCTCTTTTGCTTGGTATTAATGCCGCGTGAATCCCTTCTCTAGCTAAGGTTTTTGCATTTGTTTTATATTGTCTTTTATGGCCCATGAGGCCCATGTGCTGATTTTGGGCTTGTCAAAATTTCACATAACATTAACCCCCCAGTTTCTCGTGCGACTTGTTGTGCGAGAAATTAAATTGCTTTGGGAGTAGTCTTTTCTTTGACTTTTTCGTCAATGGTTTTGGTGTGTGGTCGTTCGGATCATGAGGGGTCTGACTTTGAGCTTTTCGTGGCCGTGCTCATCTGGATCGCGAGGGATCTAACTTTGAGCTTCTTGAAGTAACGCTCATTGGATCATGAAGGATCTAACTTCAAGTTTTTTTTGTTGAGTTGTCTCCGATCGTTGAAGCTGATACGATATGAGGCGCATGTGGTTTGAGAGGGATATCGAACTCGACTTTGACCCAATTTTTCTGATGTCCGATGAAGTATACCTTGAGTAGTTCAGCAACTTGAGCCTCTTTTAGCTCAAGTTAGTCACCCTTTCGACTAAGCTCGCTGATACCTCTTGGGATTGGGGCTTTGCCTGTTTTGTGACTAACTCGAGCTTCTCGGGATTTTAGGTTACTGCACTTCTCATTGTAACTTTATGACCTTTTTTTTTTCGGGACCAAGTCCAACTCAATTTTCTTCAGGTTTAGGTGAAATTTACTCCAAGTAGCGCAACAGCCTAAACCGTTTATGGCTAGGAATAATGTCTATTTAGGCTAAGCACGCTCATACCTCTTGGGCTGGGGCTTCGCCTTTCTTTGGACTATCCCGCGCAACTTTGGGTACGGGATGTTACGCTACTTGGTGATGATTTCACCCAAGTCACTTGAAGTTGGGGATCAAGTAGTGAGTAGCAGCTTCCTATTTCCCTTTGAGAGTCCGGGCTTCACCTATCTCGGTGCTTCATTGTGCATCGCTGGATCTCGCCGGCCTTGACTGTTCCTCTCGCGTCCTGTTGAGCTCTAACATCCTCGCATTATGAGATGTCATTCGGCTCTCGCCAGGCATTGACTGTCTCACTCGCGTTCTTTTGGGCATTAGCCTCTCCCGCGTCGTGAGATGTCCTTCGGCTTTCGACGGATTTTGACTGTCTCTCTGGCGTTCTTTCGGGCCTTCGCCTCTCCCGCCTTGTGAGATGTCCTTCGGCTTTCGCCGGAGTTTGACTATCTCTTTCGCGTTCTTTTGGGCCTTAGCCTCTCCCGCGTCGTGAGATGTCCTTCGGATTTCGCCGGATTTTGACTGTCTCTCTGGCGTTCTTTTGGGCCTTCGCCTCTCCCGTCTTGTGAGATGTCCTTCGGCTTTCGCCGGAGTTTTACTATCTCTTTCGCATTCTTTTGGGCCTTAGCCTCTCCCGCGTCGTGAGATGTCATTCGTCTTTCGTCAGATTTTGACGGTCTCTCTGGCGTTCTTTCGGGCCTTCGCCTCTCCCTCCTTGTGAGATGTCCTTCGGCTTTCGCCGGAGTTTGATTATCTCTTTCGCGTTCTTTTGGGCCTTAGCCTCTCCCGCGTCGTGAGACGTCCTTCGGATTTCGCCGAATTTTGACTGTCTCTCTGGCGTTCTTTCGGGCCTTCGCCTCTCCTTCCTTGTGAGATGTCCTTCGACTTTCGCTGGAGTTTGAGTTGGTATGAATGTTGTTTCTTATGTCTCGCTTGCATCGTGTCGATGCTCATTTGGCGAGTATGGGTTTTTTTTTTTTTAGTGTCACTGTTATCCCTTTAGCTCTTCTTTTAGTCTTTTGTCTTGGTAAGGATTTCATCGCTAAAGGCCCCTTATTGTGTCACGTGGACGTCTTAGAGCTTTTGGGTGGGGGTTCCTCGTCTTGTCGAGAGCTTCGCCATCACTTCGCGAGATTTCTCGTGTCGCCAAGAGGTGGTCGAGCATTCAAGCGATATACCTTGCGCTCGTGGCTCGCTGCCAAGCGCTCATCGTGGCATGGTGTTTCGCGGTGCTCAAGCCGACAAAGTACTCGTCATGGCTTTCCAGCAAAAGGCTCGCTTTGTGGTGACGCCCCAGGAAATTCGTGGTGCATCTAAGACCTGGTCGTGGCTCGCCGGTCACCTGCTTCGCGATGGCACCTTCGGACACCCAACTAAGCAGTTTGACACCTGAAGGAGACCTCATTGCGCTAAGTGGAATTTTTTAGATTTTTGTTGAAGTTTTTCTCATGGAGGAAAAAATGGTTGCTGGTGGAGAGCCCGTGGTTGTTCTCGGGATCCCCTCCTTCTAGCGCCAAAATGTTAAGCCGTTTTTTGGTTAAACACTAATGGACACGTGACGTGAGTGGAATTGGCCACGTGTCTTCGAATCTGTGAGATCAATAATGGGATATTCCTCTTATCGAATGAAGAACGAGAGAATTGGTTTCTCAAGCTCTTGGACGCGATCGTAGAGGGAATATAATTTGGCTCGAGGGCCTCGGGTTTTGAGATAGAGTGAACTTGTCTCTCCCACTCTAGAGAGAATGGAAGGAGATCGTTCTTCGTTTTTTGTGTGTAAATGTGTGAGTGGAGTGGCTTTGATTCTCTTTGTCCTTGATTTCGGTCTCAAATATGTTTCTAGTGAGAGAAATAGCTGAATGGAGGTTTTGACAGAGTCTAGTTAGAGAGAGAAAAAGCCAACCCTTGATAAGCGTTTGTCTCAGGTATTTATAGTGAGGTGGTGAGAGTTAGGGTCGGGTAGTATCGTCATTTGACAGTTATTTGAGAGACAGTCCTGTTTGGAGGGGAGCGGACGAGACCTATTGAAGGGTCAGGAGGCGCCACACGTCCTGCCAGGGGGTCTGGAAGCTCGTCTCGTCCTGCCAGGGGGTGACGAGACGTGACGCGTCCTGCTAGGCGGTATAGAGGCTTGACTTGTCCTGTCAGGGGGTCAGGAGGCTTGTCCCGTCCCGCCAGGAGTGCTTGTCTCGTCCTGCCAGGAGGGTCCTGCTTGGCGGTCGGGAGGCTTGACTCGTCCTGCCAGGGGGTCAGACGGCTCATCCCGTCCCGTCAGGAGGGTAACGAAACGTGACGCGTTTTGCTTGGTCGGGTGGCTTGACTCGTCCTGCGATGGTGTCAGGAGGCTCGTCCCGTCCCGCCAGGGGTGACGAGATGTGACGCGTCCTGCTTGGTCGAGTGGCTTGACTCGTCCTGCCAAGGGGTCAAGAGGCTCGTCCCGTCCCGCCAGGGGGGTAACGAGACGTGACGCGTCCTGCTTGGTCGGGTGGCTAGTTGGACAATGACTCATCGTCGCTTCGTCGAGTAGTCCGTCGGAGACTCGCTCGTCTCGTGGCTCGTCGCCTCGCCGATTCCGTCTCTCCTGTTTATATTTTATGTGTTGGGCTTATCCGTCTCACCGAGCGGTCCGTAGGGGACGCCGTCTCGTGGCGTGTCGCCTCGCCGAGTACGTCTATCCTATCCGTCTCGTGACATGTCACCGAGTACGTCCATCATGTCCGTCTAGTGGCGTGTCGTCTCGCCGAGTACGTATATCATGTCCGTCTCATGGCGTGCCGCCCCGTCGAGTACGTCTATCATGTTGTCTCGTGTCGCCTCGCCGAGTACGTCTATCCTGTCCGTCTCGTGGCGTGTCGCCGAGTACGTCTATCATGTCCGTCTCGTGGCGTGTCGCCGAGTACGTCTATCATGTCCGTCTCGTGGCGTGTCGCCGAGTACGTCTATCCTGTCCGTGTCGTGGCGTGTCGCCGAATACGTCTATCATGTCCATCTCGTGGCGCCTCGCCGAGTACGTCTATCATGTTCGTCTCGTGGCGCCTCGCCGAGTACGTCTATCATGTCCGTCTCGTGGCGCCTCGCCGAGTACGTCTATCTTGTCCGTCTCGTGGCGTGTCGCCGAGTACGTCTATCTTGTCCGTCTCATGGCGTGTCGCCTCGCCGAGTACATCTATCATGTCCGTCTTGCGGCATGTCGCCTCGCCGAGTACATCTATCCTGTCCGTCTCGTGGCGTATCGCCTCGCCGAGTTCATCTATCATGTCCGTCTCGTGTCGCGTTGCCTTGCCGAGTGGTCCGTCGGGGACGCTATCTCGTGGCTCTTCGTCGAGTTGTCCGTCGAGTACGCCATCTCGTGGCTCCCGGTTTTGTGCTTCGAGGAGACTCATTGGCTTTGAACTCGCGATGGCTCACCAACGCGGGTTCGCGCCGGTTCGTCGGCCACGGAATCGCGGTGGTCACCGACCGCGCCTTCGCGGTGCTCTCCGACCACGCCTTTGCGGTTCTCTCCAACCACATCTCCGCTTGGCTCGTCGGCACGGGTTTTCGCCCGGCTCTTCGACCACGTCTTTACGGTACTCGCCAACCACGTCTTCGCGGAGCTCGCCGACCATGTCTTCGCGGAGCTCGTCGACCACGTCTTCGCGATGGTCTCTGACCGCGTCGTTGTGGTGCTCGTCGGCACGTGTCTTTGCCCGGCTCTTCGACCACGTCTTCGCGGGGGCTCGCCGATCTCGGACTCGCGCCGGTTCGCCGACCACAGAATCGCGGTGCTCTCCGATCACGGCTTCCGATCGTCAGTCTCGGACTCGCGCCGATCTCAGGTTCGCGGTGGCTTGGGCCTCGTCGTCTTGTCGTGGATCGCTGGTCTTCGACTCGCCGTGGCTCGCCGGATCGCAGGAGCTTCGCCATCTCGTCGTGAGGTCTTTTGAGGTGCCATCACCTCGTCGGGTTCTTCTTGTCGACGAGAGCGTCCGTCATCTTGTCTTGAGATAGTCGGGGACGTCGAGTCCATTGTCTCGCCGTGGTCTAGGCATGTACAAGGCGGCTTCAGAGAGGCGCCGGCGAGGGTGTCTTGGCCGAGTGGTTCTGTGGTCGTGACATAGCCACGGCCGAGTGGTCTTCGTGGCCGGGGTCTAGGTCGTTGCACGGCAACGTCACTAGTACAAGCAAGCGGCCGGTGGCCACCAATGTACGACGACGGAGTTTGTTGAACGAGCTTGCTCAAGAAGGATCAGACCTCTCTCTAGCCTACTTTGAAAGTGAGCAAGAAGATGGAGCCAAAGTTTTGTGCGGCTGCCTCCTTGTGTGTGTGCTCCTGGAGAGAGTCTAAAATAAAGACATCCTTTTTTCTCTTTTGCTTGATATGACTGCCGTGTGAATCCCT
Source organism: Urtica dioica subsp. dioica (assembly GCF_054948205.1). Classification (NCBI taxonomy): domain Eukaryota; kingdom Viridiplantae; phylum Streptophyta; class Magnoliopsida; order Rosales; family Urticaceae; genus Urtica; species Urtica dioica. The sequence goes on along the minus strand of NC_142759.1, from coordinate 23,974,379 downwards.
TCTCTAGCTAGGGTTTTTACATTTGTTTTATATTGTCTTTTATGGCCCATGAGGCCCATGTGCTGATTTTGGGCGTGTCAAAATTTCACATAACAATAATAATAATAATAAATATCCACGCATCTCATTCTTCTAGGGTCCAGTTTAAAAAAACTAGACCGGTCTAAGATGAGTCTTAAAATCGGGCTCTCGGCCTAAAACGACTTTTCTCTAATCATGTCGGATCCGATGGAAATTTTTAAACCAGTCTGAATAGTATAGTCCAGTTTTATATTTGAGAGTTAAAGACAAATTTAATACATTATCTTCGTATCTTCTCATTTGTGCTCAAATATTAAGATTTTGATATTGACAGATTATTATTGTTTGTTTTATATGTGAATATTGTATTTAATGTCAATTGTATTCAAATTGTTTGAGTAGTGTTGTATTTTGTGAAATAGTGAGCCAAATTCTATACATATACATATATATATATATATATATATATATATATATATACACACACATATATATGTATTAAAAATTAAAAATCCGAAATATATGTACAAATTCTACTTAAATGTCTTTCAACACACATATTATTCATCAATTTATTTTGAGAAGTTTATTTTTGTTGGATTTTAAGTGCTCATGTTCATCATATCAATTTGATATTTATATCGTCAATTACAAATTGACACCTACCTACTTGTTCTATTTCTCAAAAAAAAAAAAAAAAAATCTACAATTTTGTTTGTTTTCCTGATTTGTTCTTATTCAAAGTATCGATATGTAAACACAATTTCACATTGGCACATAGTTATGAAAATAAGTGTTTTTCATTCGGTTTAAATACTATTGTTTTTGTTTTTAATATATCAGTTTCGTTTTTTTAATCTCTAATCATCTATTACAACTCAATGTTTCACAATTGAGGTCCTCTTATCAATGTCAGCAGGCAAGTAAGGCCGGTACCTAGGACTTCCGATTGAGTTAGACCCCAAAATTTTAAATGTATATTATATATACTCAAAATATTTAAATTTTTTCATTTTTCATTTTATATATAAATTTTATTATTATCTTCGATCCCAACATATTAATTCGCCTAAGACCCCTGATGAGTTTGGCCGAGGTCGGCCGGCCCTGCCTCTTATTTCCACTAAAAAAACTCTCACATATTTGTATATAACAGCTCATGAACAACCAACATCACGATTATATACTCGATCTTCATTCCATGTAAGTTGTTATACACAAGATTAAGATTCACGCACACTGTATGATCAAACTAGTTGAAAGTCCAGATCCACTGTTTTATCAAACTGTGAGATGTTGTAAAGAGATTAAGAACACCTGTAAACACAACACAGCAAGAAATAAAAAGACACCGTGAATGATAACTCAGTTCGACATCAACTGCCTACTCTGGGGGGATGTGAATCCCGGTGAAAAGAGTAGCTTCAATAAACGAAAGTATGAGTACAAACCGGAATACAATGGATGATAACCTTCCACTATTCCTACCTCCAATACTAACTTAGCTTATTACTAATATAAGCTCCCCCTAGATTTGAGCTCCCCTCACTTTTCACTTTTGCAATCACTCGGTGTGTCAAAGAACCTCACTTAACACATACAAGCAGGAGGTCTGACTTTCTTGCCGGAGACCACTCTCCTCAAAACCAAAGACTCAAAACCCTCTTCTTCAAAGGTGTTTTTCAGCGTGAGAGTCAGTAACCCTGCCAAGGGTTTTTCTTACCATCTCTTTTATATGAAACAAACCAAGAGAATGTTCTCTGATGTAAAACAATGCCAGATGGCACGCATCCATTGATAACAGTAAAAAGCTGTCAGCGACGCTACAACAAGAGCTGACACAACTTGAACAGAAATATGTTATTCGAGATGCTTGAAACAACATGAGTGACAAAACATAAGCCTGAACCAAACAGCCAACTTCCTTGTAACAACACCAGTCTTCGACTTTCACTGGTTTAAAAGAAGCTATTCTGTTTAGAAAGAATCAATATATAAATGTTCACCGAAAACATAAACGTACACAAAATCTTGACCAGATCATATTACCGGAGATTGTCTGCGCTGGTCAAATGTTACAACATGTTTCATTATATCTTGGCGAGTTTCATAATGTTGAAGTCAGCACCACCACTTCAGCAAACTAACTTCATCGATCTACACATCCGACGTGGTGTATAAAGGAGTGAAGGAAGAAGCTTGGACGGCTGAGATCTTTTCTGTTTCTCTTTATATATGTTCGTAGGATTGTTAGTTAGTTAGTTAGTTGAAAAATCATTCTGTTTGATACACTAGCTTTTACATCTGAGATCTGGGTTGGGAAATTACGGAAACACTGGGAATAAACACTTAGGAAACACGATCTGGAATTTGGGATTAATTCAGGGATTGATCGAGAAGGTTTACAGGGGTTTGAGTGATTCTCTTGTACTCAGGGGTGTTGTGAGCGTTTTTGAAGGTGTATTGTGATTGGCTAATATAGTGCAACCGGTTGAGTAGTTCTGGGGGCGTAGGCGAAAGCTGAACCTCGTAAACAATTCTTGTGTTCTTCTTTTCTTGGTTGCTTGCATCGCACGGAAACTGTTCGCGCAATTGTGTGAGTTCGATCTAACACATAATATATATATATATATATATATATATATATATATATATATATATATATATATATATATATAACTTCCTATTCTCACGCGAGTTGGAGTTTCATGGTGCTAAAACGCTAAAGTAATTATTTTTTTTAAATTTAAATCAAAGTAGCTTGTATAAATAAGTCCATTAACAATATTATTCCAATTGACATAACAAAGAAGACAAACATCCATAATAGCACCAAATTTAGTATCTCTACAACTTAATCATTGTTTGATGAGGTAAAGAAGAGGCAAGCATATAAGAGGTGGTTCCAGGTGTCAGGGACTCCGGCAAGGCACCAGTGACTGCAGTCGTTTCCGGTGGCACCGAAGGATGATGGATGGCCGTCTTTCCGGAGCTGAGATAAAGTTGTCACGTTTAGAAGTCTAACCGAACGACTTGTCATTTTGGAAAGCACTTCGTCCACCACATCTGCCGCCGCCGGCCAATCTCCTCCGTACTTTGAACCACTTACCGGCTCCGTTTCCCCTTTGCAAGTCCCCAACCCTCCGTTCCACTCTCTCCCACTGTTTCAAGTTACATGATAACAAAAAAAGTATGGGATCTATTTTTACCAAATAATTACTTGTACGACGCATTTAGGGTTTCGCGATAACAGACATTTTTTTTTTCTTTTGATGTACTTTTTTTGCAATTGTGGTTCTTGAAATTTATGAGATTGACCTGCTCTTTTTGCATCAATGTCCATGAGTTTAAAAATATCTTGCACATGTAACCTTTTTGTTTAATATTCCTCAATTTTTAGATGGAAGATTCGGAAGTGTACAATATCCTTGAGGCATTATGTTTTCTCTGATGTAATTGTCAGTTTATGTGCTTTAGCCCTTTTATGTTTTTTTTGTTAACTAATTAGAGTTAGCATTTTTTGTATATAAAATCACAAAAAATGATACCATAAGAAAAAATAAAGTCATATAAATCGCACACACGAAGTAGATGGAAATTACGTTAAAATAAAGTCATATGATGCAAAATTAAGCTTTTAATTAATTAATTATTTAGTTGTGAGCTGATCATTATAAAATCCGAACCATAGTAAGTTCAACAAAAGTTGTAATAATGTCACGGTTATTTAAGCTTTAAATTTATCTTTACACTACTTAAAAAATATACCACATTTTTTTTAGGAAAACTATACCCCAATATTGCGTTCTGTAAAAACACGAATAAGTAGTTAGTTTACAAAACATATAATTGTCACCTGTAATGAACAGGAGAAATGCCTTGAAAGAAAACCTTGGTCTTGTTGAGGTCAACGCTAGAGTCAACCCACTTTGACCAAGTCGTCAAACCCTCTCTGAATGCCTCCAAGCGGTCCATATCTTTTCTTATGGTTCCTCCTGATTCTATGTAATTCCATCTGCAATATATATCTTAATCAACGACTTAATTGCTTTAAAGGAATATTACAAAAAATAAAATAAAAAATAGAGAAGCCTCGCTTACTCCTGCAGGTTTCCTGTGTGTATCCACCAATGCCACGAATTGAAGACAAGGATGTCGTATTGTTTCCAAACGTCGCCGTTTTTTATAGAATCGAGCTTTAGAACTGTGCCTATCTTCTCTTTAACCAAGTCCACCAAATACAAACTATGAAATAACACTACTGACACATCATAGTCCTAAACCCCAAAAACAAAACAACAAAATATATTAACAGATTAGGCTTAAGCAATGTTTATTTGAAATGAAGATGACCAAATTTCTTTTCACATTGAAGATTCTATGTTGAAAGAGTACGATGTAGGCATTTTTTACGTGGACAAATAAAAAATATTCTAAGATATGAGTGAAATAGTTTTCATACTAATTATAATACGAAAGAGTCGAACCTTGTGGATGACATTGATTATTCATGTTCAAACATTGCAGATAAGAAAACATTAAAAAAAATGTATTAGAGAGTTAAATAATTTTAAAGTTATATTTAAGGGCACGAATCTCTCACCCGGAGATAAAATGTTCTGAGGTCAGTTTTTCTTGTGAATGTGAAATTTGATTGAGGCGTTGAAGAATGAAGCATGCATGTTAGAGATTCCCATTGATTAAGACTTAGCGAGTCTCCAACGAATAATATCTTTTTCCCTTTCAGTTTCTTCAAGAACGTCACACCATCAAATCTGCACAAATCATAGACGTGTCACCCTATTTCCATGTTATATACGTAGTTTTACCATGACCTTTTGAGTAATGTTGATTTTATTCCCGTGATTGGATGATGAATCAAAATACATTTAAGAAATTTGAGATTCCTCCGTCACTGAGGGTTTTTAATAAAACCTCACGTGGTTCCGCTTCCGCCAACATTTCGTAAAAAAAGAAAAAAAAAATGAGATAAGAGGACTAAAAGATATAATCTAATTTTGTGTTCAACTTGAACTTTTGAGTAGTGTTTATTTTTTTCACGATGATTTGAGATGAATCTAAATGCATTTGATAAGAAATCTGATATAAGAAGACTACCAATAAATTAAATTGACTTTACATCTAAAAGCTGTCAACTTGGAAAATATGTTTATTTGGACTAAAAATACTCTTAAGGACAAAAAATAAAAAAAAAATTAAATAAATTATATCTACTAGTCAAATAGGGTGATTTATCAATCAAATTATTAATTATTAGCTTTCAAAAAGATATGTAACTATAATTATTGTACTTTCCATTTATGAATTAATTCAGCTTATTTTAGCTCATTTTTTTTAGTGTAGAATCAAGTTATCGTCGGTGGTGATGTTAGGGAGTGTAAACCGTCCAAAGAAATTGCAGTACCGATCAGACACAAATGAAAAAGACAAAGAAAATATATAAAGTGACTGTCAAATATCAACTTTGTCTCCCATACCCTAATATTACAAAGAAATAAAAACAAATATCATTTTCTTTGGAATTCGAAAAAATCATTGGTAGACGATTAAAAACTCAAAACCACCTTTCTCAGTTTGATTTCAAAATAGTTTCGTTATCCTATAAAAATAATTATATTCACAAACTCTAAAATCATAATAGAGTGAAAAATAGAGTCGAATTGAAGAATCTTCAATTACTTCACACTTTATTAATATATATATAATTCTTATCATTAGACATTCTCTTTTAATCTTAAATAATTTTAAGCGAATATGCTTAATTACTAACATTCCTATGTACAAAATAGTGCATTCAATGAAATTATATCAAACGAACACAATACATAACACAATTATGTAATAATAATAATAATAATACCTTGGCAAGTCACAAGAAGCTGGCTTCCATCTATATTTGAGATAAGCTTTGTCAGGGCGTCCATTTTTCTGGCAATCAAACTGTTTCTCTACAAAAGGACAGCTGTCGTAGAGCGGATAAGAATCGTCGTAAACCCAACTTCCCCCAAACAAATCACAGCCGTTCAACGACACCAAATTATTTTCTTCCGCAATGCATTGTTTCTGAAGGACTAATAATAACAGAGCTGTGATGATCTGAAATATGGTTGGTATAAGAAGCATATCACGTCCCATTGGCAGAAAAGAAGACGGGAAGATAAAAAAAAACACTGAGAAAATGTTTAGAGAAAATGTGTGATATATAGAGCTCCGAAAAGCGCGGTTTTTTTTCCCTTGCCAAATCCAGTGTTTGTTAGATTCACTAAAGAGACAAATCCATGGAGTCTGATTTCTTTGCTTTATAGTCTTCTCTCTCTTTGGAAAAAATTCGTATTGATGATATAATTAAAGACTTTCTAGTTTTTTACATATACCCCTTTATATTCCTTATCTAAGTTTCCCAATTATCCTTGAAAGGAAAGCAATCTGACATGTTATTATAACACGGAATAAACGGAAAAGAATCCAAACAAGGAAGATAGGTCTTTATCATTTGGATTGCATGTGAAGCAAAAAACATAGAAAGAAAATATTTCAGTATATCTAAGAAAAAGATTATCATGGCTTTTTGGGATCAGAAGAGGATACGTTAGAGCATAGTAACGAAAAGAAATCCTTGTTTTGAATTTGGGACTTGCAATAAGAAAAGTAATAACATTACTAAAAAAAAAAAAAAAAAAAAAAGAAAGCATGTTATGTGTAGTCTATTATTACATTTTGAGAAATACCGAGGGATATGTTGGAGTGGTACCTAGTATAGTCTAGTTGGTAATTCAAAGTGGAGGTTGTGGGGTAAATCTCCACTAACAACAAAGCTATCCTTAAAAAAAAAGGTAGCATGTTTGATCCTCCCGCGCGAGAAATTGTTCAAGTCAAAGCTATAAGAAGTTGTTCAAGACCCGGGTTCAATCTTCACTTTTCTGTTTGGTCAAGTTACACGACTTTAACATAGAATTTGTCTCTCTATTCTAAGAGATTTTCATCGACAACAAGTTCCAGGTGCTTGCTACTATTGTGCTTTATTTCTGCAGAGTTTGTGAGTGCGTGTTTTGCATTGACGTGTTGTGTCAACTTTCGGGAGAGGATTGGATGAAAGAGAGAGAGAGATCTTTGATCTAAGAGGAGCTTAGATTGTCATCCATTGGAGAAGTTAAAAAAGAGAGGTGTTTGAGAGGGAGTCATCAAACCTAAGTCATGTACCTTTGAATATTGAAATAGTAGATTGCTTTCACCACCGGACATGTCAGTCCCCCTGAGTAGGTGCTTCATCACTGAACATGGTTACCAAGTATGTGTGTCATTTATTGCTTTCTGCTTGTGATTGCTTATTTGATTGTCGATTTATTTAATTGTGCTAAAAATAATCACTTGCTCAACAAGTTGTTTTACTCACTAGTTGAACAACCATTTGACTTTAAGTTTCGTAATCTCGGGACATATATATAAAGGAGGACAATTACCCCATTTTTTAACGGTAGATATATTTATACTATATTTTAAGTTTGTTTTCAAATAAATGCCCTATTTTAGTGTGAAATTATATGTATAGGTGAGACACTATTACGAACCGAAAAACATGAAAGAAGCATAAAAGCCTATGCTTCTAAAAATATGAACAATTACTGTTATTTTTTATGCAGGGTGCCAACAGATGGTAGTGAAATAGGGTTCGGGGGAGTAGTCCGAGACGACAAAGGAGATGGTGTAGCAGTCTTCTGCAGCAAAATGGATTCCACGCACGATCGTTTTATCGTGCGAAGTACTAGCTATGAGGGAAGGGTTGTTGTTTCCAGGGAATGAGCTATAGTAGGCCCAGAGCGACCCACCCACCCACCAATCCCATCCCCCCCCCCCCCCCCCCCCCCCCCCCCCAAAGCCTATGCTTCTAAAAATATGAACAATTAATGTTATTTTTGATGCAGGGTGCCAACGGATGGTAGTGAAATAGGGTTCGGGGAGTAGTCCGAGACGACAAAGGAGATGGTGTAGCAATCTTCTGCAGTAAAACGGATTCCACGCACGATCGTTTTATCGTGCGAAGTACTAGCTATGAGGGAAGGGTTGTTGTTTCCAGGGAATGAGCTATAGTAGGCCCAGAGCGACCCACCCACCCACCAATCCCACCCTCCCCCCCCCCCCCCCCCCCAAAACCCTTTTCTCTAATTTTATTTTACTCTTTTTGCCCATAGTTTAAAAAATCATTCTTTACCCTGAAAATTTACAAATTAGACCACCCAGAAACTTCTTGCTCTATCTCTGGTTGTGTGTAAGAACTCATAATCTGCTTCTAGGTGGTGTCGAGGCTGATTGTTCAAAATCCCCTAGCTTCATTGGTCCAATCATCTTTGACATTTGCAAGCTTCTCATGGAGTTGTGCGGAGGTGTTTGTAGTCTTTACCCTGAAAATTTACAAATTAGACCACCCAGAAACTTCTTGCTCTATCTCTGGTTGTGTGTAAGAACTCATAATCTGCTTCTAGGTGGTGTCGAGGCTGATTGTTCAAAATCCCCTAGCTTCATTGGTCCAATCATCTTTGACATTTGCAAGCTTCTCATGGAGTTGTGCGGAGGTGTTTGTAGTCATACCCCTCGTCTCGGTAACATCGCTGTTCACTTCTTTGTTGTTACGCTAAATTCACACATGCAAACGTACTTGTCGCCAAGTAATATAGTTTATGAAAGTATGGTATTAATCCCACGATGACTAAAAAAATTAACGAATTAATATAATTTGTTGCGAATGATTACAAAGTAAGCAATGGGTGGTTTCAACGAATAACAAAATAAAATAAACTAAAAGCAATAAATAATCACGAGTTTTTAGTAAAGGAGAAGCAAGGGAAACGATTTCACCGGAACTAATTAGGTCGGGAGTTTCGGGTTCGAACAACTAAATCTACTCATATGGAAGCTAATCTCACTCTATCAAAGTTATCCATTAGCCTCTCAGAAGTGTGCTAGCAAACCTATGCAATTGACGGATTATTATCCTCTCGTCTTTCAATCCTATTAAAACAATTATCCGAAATGAAAATAATAGTTCAAACGATTCCACAATTGCTTATAGTTTTTTACTAACTTAGGCCAACGATAAAGACATGAATATTTGCACGATTCTAATGGTAATCAAGCACTAGAAATCATTAAACATAATTCACATAAAGCAATCCATAATAATGAAGAAAATAATAATTATCTAACCCTAACGAACCCCCCAACCATCATCCATCCCGGCTACATCGTGACCCTATAAGAGCCTAGCCTTTAAGGGTGTTCATGATCATCGTCAAACACAAAACCATAATCAAAATCAATAAAATAAAGATTGAAAGAAAAAATGAATAAATATTAATTAAAATTAATGTTCTACAATAATCTAAAGCGCTTGAAAATACAAAGAAAGGAAGAAGAACAACAACAAGTGAATTAGAGTTCCAAAGTCACGTCGACGCAACTATTCCGGCGAAAAATAATATTTCTCTTCTCCAAAGGCTCTCCAAAGTAGCCAGACACAATATGATAAAGAAGGAAAACTAAAGATGTGTTTTTAGGTTTCGAATTTCGAGTACATAGGTCTAGGGGTTATTTTTCAAAGCCATTTAGGCCTTTTAATGAAATCTAATGGCCCAGATTCGCTCAAAATCAGGTAATTTCCACGTCAAAACTGGTCATCACCGCGGCGCATTGGACTTCACCATGGCCACACTAGAAAGTGATCACCGCACTATGGTGATGAGTGTATCTCATCGAGCTCTGTTTGAGCAGTTTCACTGCGTGTGCGTGCTGGTGTCGACCGCACCGTGGTGACCTTTGATTTTCTGCATCAAGCGTTGAGTTCACCACAAATGTGACGTTTTGCTCTGTTTTGACTCCCAGTAGCTCCAAAATAGCTCCAATATCGTCTCGACACTATATTATACACCCAAAACTTGAAATACACATGAAAACTTTGGGAATAATACACCTAAGAACAAGCTAGATTCAAGCCGAAAGAGGGTGCATTCGTACGTATAAAATGTACTCATCAAATACCCCTCAACTTGAACCATTGCTTGTCCTCAAGCAGCACACTAAACTGGACAATAACATAAACACACCAAAGAAGTTACACTAAAAACGAATGATGATCACAAAAACTAGCAACAGTATCAAGTGTTAGTTATTTGCCTCAACCTAATAAAAAATTTCGAACACGAGTCAATTCACATATGAAACCCAAAAACAGTTTAGAATTTAATGACTAAATGGCCTCGTGCGTGTGAAATATTTCCCAAAAGAGAGAGCAGTTCATTAAAATCGTTCACACCTTCTAATGTCAAATGTTCAAAATAAATTAGAAATGCATGATTCGAACACCATAATACTTTTCGTCACTCACTCTCCACTAATGCAAGGCATTTCCTCATAAATCAATAAGACTTTGTCGGCATGTAACATTAGGCTAGGGTCAATGTAGGATAAGGTAAAATTGTGGTTTAACGTTAACCTAGTGACTCAAATATCACCAAAGATCTCCAATCCCTCGCAAAATTTATATTCACTCAACCCTTTCCACGTTCATGGCTCAATGAATTTACTATACCATTCGAGAACGACCCCCTTACTTAAGTTTTTCCCAATTCTCCCAAAACTTTGACTAAAAATATCGAAGTATTCTCTCAAACTATCTCAAAACACTACACCAAAACTCAAATATATATAAAAAAAAAAAAAAATTGAACTAATCGAAACACGTATATGGACTTTTTTTCTCTTTTTTTTTTTTTTTTCCTTTTCACAATGACAAGAAACAATACAAATACCACTATCACAAAATTACCGGCGTCATGTTTTAGAGAACAATGAAACATGTAGAGACTAGGCGATCTACATCACTCAAATTTAAACAATTCACTAAAAAAACATCACTCGAGAGTCGCTAGATTTCTTTGTGAGAATTTAAAAATTATCGGCTCGGCCTTTTTAGACTTACTGTCGAGAATGGATAACGTTCGGCTTTTTTTTAAAAGGCTCAAGGATAAATGTAAGAGTCGGCTTTTTTACTATGATCGGTTGAAATGAAGGTCCAAATCATTTTCCCAATGCTCGTGTCAGGTCATTTCGCGTCGAATAGGACTAGAGCAGTTCATAGTGCACGTGAGCTAAAAGACATTTTAAGGACGTGATCGAACCTCTAAGAAACTACTCAAACTCCAGGACGGGCGTATGTGCTAAAACGGGAAAAATCAACCAAAATTGTACACTACTACAAAACTGGGATCCTACAACGCTTAAACACAGTTGTAGAATGATTCTACAACGCTTATTAAGCGTTGTAGAATCCAGCGTTGTAGAAGCTTCTACAACCCTTAGATATCCGTTGTAGAAGCTTGGCTTCTACAACGCTTACACATCTGTTGTAGAAGCTTCTACAACGATAGAGTTCCATTGTCCAATTTTAAAAAATTCCATAATTTCTCGCCGCGGCGATGTATATTTCTCACCGCGGCGAGATATTCTACAACGGATAAGATATCCGTTGTAGAACTATCTCGCCGCGGCGAAAAATATACACCGCCGCGGCGAGAAATATCTGGGTTCTACCCCAATTCTCGTCGCGGCGATGTGTATTTTGTGGCCATCTTCTAGTTTTTCTTTTACCGCTACTGCTAAAACTAGTAGTAATGGATGACATAAAATCTAAGAACCACAATTTCAACTAAATATCAAATGCAAACTCAATTCCAACAAAAATATCAAACAAATATGATGTTTCAACCTAAATTATATCAATCCATACTCTTAATTCCAAACAAACACTTATTTTCAACCTAAATTATACATAATTCTCAACCAAAAACTAACCCAGAGTGTAGATGTGGAGCATGGAGGCGTGGAAGAAAGAGATAGTCGGAGTTGTCGCCAGAGATGCCTAGGCTTATGTGACTTTGACGTGGTGGTGGAGTTTATGGGTTTGTGGTTGTGACTTTTGTTGGTTTGAGGTTTGGGTTTTGTGGGGACGGAGAAGAATAGTGAGGGCGGAGAGAGAGTAAGGGAGAGAATAAGAGAGCGAGGGCGGAGAGAGAGAGAAGTGAGGGCGGAGAGAGAAAGAGAAGTGAAGGCGGAGAGAGGGTGAGGGCGGAGAAGAAGAGTGACGGCGGAGAGAGAGAGAGAGAGAGAGAGAGAGAGAGAGAGAGAGAGAGAGAGAGAGAGAGAGAGAGAAAAGGGGGAGGGGGGGGGGGGGGGGGGGGGGGGGGGGGGGGTGGGGGTGGAGAAGAACAATGAAGAATGAAGAAGAAGAAGAAGAAGAAGAAGAAGAAGAAGAAGAATGAAGAATGAAGAATGAATAAGAAAAATTGACTAAGTCTGAAACACCAAGCTTCTACAACACTTATAGTAAGCGTTGTAGAAACACCAAGCTTCTACAACGCTTAGCCATAAGCGTTGTAGAAACACCAAGCTTCTACAACGCTTAGCCATAAGCGTTGTAGAAACACTCAGTTTCTACAACGCTTATTTTAAGTGTTGTAGAATCTCAAGTTTCTACAACACTTAGCCGTAAGCGTTGTAGAATATGGGTTGTAGAATCCAACATTTGTAGTAGTGGTATCACGCAAACCATTAGCTAATCACAATGAAACACACAAAATTTTCAAAATTGACTCAAATCACGTGATCACCAAACAAAATTAAGAAAAATAAAAACAAAATACAAGAAGTCTATATACATGTGAGCCCCTGCAAAGGCAAGCTATCTCCCGAACTTAGAATCTACATTATCCTCAACGTAGAGTGATAAAAAAAATGAGAAGCACTTACCTTGCGGGAGTGGTTGAATTCCCCCTACTCGTAACCGCCTTGTCCGGGTGGAGGCGGGCCTCGATGGTATGGGTCATGGTGGTAACGAGGCGGTACAGCATCGTGAACTCATGTGGAAATGCGGAATAGAACCAGACGCTCGGATATGCGCCTAGATAGAACGGTTGTGGGGTCGGAATTGATGTGAAGTCCACTGTCGTAGACACTCCGTAGTAGTCGGCCTTCTCATTGCGCCTTTGGTCATAAGCCTCTTGAAACTCCATGATCAAGCTTTGACCCCGTCTAAGCTCGTTAATATTATGGAGGACCTCGGCTTGGAACGCCGCGTCAGCGTCACGTCTCGCGCACCAATCATGTCGGGCCTCCGCCTATAATTGGGTCAACAACTCCCGAATTGATCGTACCTCGTCTCGTAGCTCTGTCTGAGACGTGCCCATCTCGTCCAGCTTGTGGCCTAAGTTGGCCATCAAGCCAACAACTCGGAGTAGTCACCGCCCATAGCCTGTGATTGGTAGTTGGCGTCCTCGCTCTCGCCCTCTTCCTCTTCGGGCTCTGGCTGGACTTCACCACGCCACGGTGATGAACGTATCTCAATGCGCTCTGTTTCGGAATAATATCTTTTTTTGAAAGACAACTTTGCTGTCGATTGGAAATGAACCCACACTTCCACCTTTGAGATAGTATGGAATTACCAACTAAGCTATATTTGGTACTACCAAATAATACTTGTTTATCATGTTATTTTTTATTTGAACTTGTCAACACGTATATTGCTCTTCTAATACAATAATAATAATAATAATAATAATAATAATAATAATAATAATAATAATAATAATAATAATAATTGAAATATATGTATGATATGAAAATTAAAAACACTTTAAAATAATAATAATAATAATAATAATAATAATAATAATAATAATAATAATAATAATAATAATAATAATAATAATTGAAATATATGTATGATATGAAAATTAAAAACACTTTAAAATAGCCGCAGGTTGACATAGAAAATCAAACAAATTGTTGCTTTTTATTGGCTAGAAATTATCTGATCGAGTTGATATCAAGGAAAATAACAATATCATTTCGGCATTAATACTCAAAACGATATATTATAATCTATAAACCAATTACAAATGCCTCATTATTGATCTTTCTAAAGATCAAGAATATAATAATCAAGTTTTGACTTCATATGAAATGATAACCAATATTGTAGCTACCATATCAAAATAAAAATATTTATTGAATCTATATATATGTTCATATAAATATGCTTTTATTTCAAAAGAATAATATTGTAAAGAATCTGGTTCCAAGTATCGGGGACGCCGGGGAGGCACCAGTGGCTGCAATCCAACGCGGTTAACCCTCCGAAGCCGTAAGCCGAAGGGTGGCCGTCTTTTCGAAGGAGCGACAAATTGGTGATGTCGAGCAATGTGACCGGATTTCTGATCTTTCGAAGGGCATTTTTTAGAACAAACAACGGTTGAGGAAGTCCCCCGGGATAGGTGGACCCTGGCAACGGAAGCCTCTGCCCTTTGCAGCTCTTCGCGCTTGGCTCATTCCATAGTGTCCCACTAAATTAAAAATAATTAAAGAATTTTGTTTCCAATGATTAATGCTCAAGAGATTCATTTTTAATTAATAATAATTTCAAAGAACATAAAAAGTCCAACATGAAGTGTTCAAAATTAAATTATACCAAGGATCCATAGTGTCCCATATGAAGATTTTATAGAATTGTAAGGAATTGTTAATGTTATGTGATACAACTAAAACTTATAAGTATAAGCGTTAAGCGATATAATTAGTTTTGCTAGGTTAGGATAAAACATGAGAAGAGATAATAGGAGAAATAGAGACGTACTTGTAATGAGAAGGAGAAATTCCTTGGAAAAAGACCGTGGTTTTAGAAGGATCTACATTGGTATCAACCCATTTTCCCCATGTATTGAGTGCCGTCTCAAAAGCAACCATGCGATCTATGTCTTTCTTTACCGCTCCTCCTACTTCAACATAATCCCACCTACCACCAAAAAAAAAAAAACATAATTTATGCTCATATATTCTCTAAAAAGGAAAAAAGATAAAAGATAAAAGAAATATGGGAAGCACGCGGGAAAAGTAAGAGCAAGAGTGACATACGGCTGAGAAGGACCTCTACGGTTCCACCAATGCCATGTGTTGAAGATAAGCATGTCAACTCCAAGCCACAATTTGCCTCCCGCCATTGATTCCAATTTTAACACTCTTCCAACCTTCTCTCTCACAACATCAACTAGGTACACACTTCGATCAAGCATTACTTTCACCCTATAATCCTGAAACCCAAACCCAGAATTACGTATATCAAAACTCAACTATGCGGTAATTAAGCCAAAAATATCTGTAATGTTGATGATACCATTATTCACTTAACAGTTTCAATTGAATTTTTGTGTATGTACAAGCTTCGTGCATGTTTTAATATTTCGGTGTTGAGATTAATGATAATAAGTTGAAAAGCTGGCCCATAATTGTATAGACCTGTTGGTAATACTTTGATATTCTTCAAGATTTTAATTACGAAATTTAATATCTAAACTATAAAATATATTAACAAACTAATAATATTTGTTGGTAATTTTAAAATTATATTAAAATAAACAATAGTGTGAAACATTCAACGTTTATTGCTCGTTTTTATGATCAAGATAATTAACATTCAGTGTTTTATTATAAAAATAACACGATATTTTAGTTTGAAGATGTCTTTTGAGTTTTAGATGGTGATTTCATTTAATAAAATTAAAAATGACCAACTTGCTATAAAATCAATAAACTGGACCAAAAGAGCTTCAAAAAAAAGTTAGGGGACCAAAAAAGGTCACAATCGTTATAATTCAGGAACTATTTGTATAATAATAATAATAATAATAATAATAAGTTGCAAAATGTTTAAAAGACCTCAACCATTATGAATATATAACATGGAATTAAAAAAAAAATGAATACATAACATAAAAAAGGGGTTATTTTTTCTGGGATTGGCCATCTAGAAAAGTCTTGTGAAATATCAAGCAAAAGAGTCCACACATATGTAGAAATGGCAACTGGTGCATTTATGTCACAAGTGCTGTCCCTAAACAATCAATGCTAGAAATACCATTTAAACATACTTGACTAAGCTAGACCAGAAATTTCATGTGACTTGTTAGATTTGATTTGACAGAAGAACCTTCGTTTTCATAAAATCTTATTACGATCTTATCCTAAAGTTGTACATGATTCCCAATTACTGCTATTATTGTGCTAATTCACTAGGATTTCCAATTTGATCTATGATAAAAGCATTAAAAATTACTAAAGTGGGAAACCAGATTGTATATGCCTTATTCACATTCTTTTCCTGTGTTATTATTTTTGCATTGGTTAATGTATAATTTATAAGTTTCTTTCACACAAAAAATGTGCGCTTAGTATTTCCTATGACAGTACCGTATTCGGGGAAATTTATGTACAATATATTGAGTAAAAATAATAACAAACTAGTTTTCTTAAAAAGAAAAAAATATTAATAAAAAAAACCAACATACTTTAAATTTTTAAGACTTATTTGCAGTGTAAAATTCATCATTATTATCATTTTATTTCATTGCAATTGATCTCGATATATTGCTTATAGGTGAAATACTCCTAAAAATCAATTTGATCCATATTCGTGATTTATTATATTTTATGATGACAAAAAGAAAGAAAACTTATTAATGTGTTACCCTTATAATTTTTTTATATGGGTTTCTAATTTGATACATAAAAAAGAAGTTAAAATTCAAAGGATAATAGATATATTGGTCACTAAATTTTAAGAATAAATTTAAAAAAAAAAAAAAAAAAAAAAAAAAAAAAAAAAACCCAACGATATGGCCATGTTATTTTGATAAAAGTTAACAAAAATATTAAAATTCACGTTTAATTATAAAAATTAAGGGACCGAAGATTAAAATAAATTGCATAACATACCGGAATTTCAAAGGTGGACACGTCATTAACCCTGGTAAAGGTGTAGCTCGCATTTGGGATTGCAGAGTGAAGCAAGCACGTGAGAGACTCCCATTGGTTTAGGCTTAGAGAATCTCCAACGAACATTATGCTCTTCCCTCTTAATCTCTCCAAAAAATCAACTCCATCAAATCTAAACACAACACATAAAATTCCATTGTCTAATGTTGTTTAAGTACTTGGTTTCTACTTTCTAGTGACAGATGAACAGAAATATATAATATATTATTTCTTTGTAGTCTTTCAAGAAAGAGTGTGGGTGTGTTAAATTAAGTCAACAACAGAGGTCCTCAAAAGAAAGAATTTGGTCCTATACGCTTTTAAATAATATATAAATACTCATTCTGCTCATCGCGGCGTAGAATGATATTATTAGCTTATCACACATTTAGAAGGCGCTAGACTAGATTGGCTAGCTCAGATCTATGGCATTTAATTAATTAGCACTGTCGCTCGTTAAGGATATGATAATTATTTGGCCTTAATCGGCCACAAGAGTACTAATTAGCAACAATAATTGTAGTTGGCAAATCTTCTTTGTCAATTATTGCCTCGAACCATAATCTATCATTACTACTAGACACATTAGTCTTAAGCCCACATGATTAGCAAAATATATTGGTGATTGTGAAATGTGTCACAATCCCAACGGGTATGTCATAAAACGAACATGCATGTGATCTGATAAATAATGGGAATTGTAAGCACTGTGACTGTGAGTATCAATATGCACCGACTAGTCTATAAAGAATTAATAAGCTTGTTTTCCCAAAATACCCCCAAAGAATGGTTTTGGACTAGAATACTTATTTTATTTAATTATGGAGAAATCTATAGAACACTTGCTAAAAAGAATTCTTTGAACTCCCTATCAAAAAAAAAAAAAAAAAAAAAGAATTCTTTGAACTCCGCGGACCAAAGTGCTATGACATATGGAGTCTATTTACAAGCCCTGGTCTGGTATGCCAATATTTTTTTTTATTTCCAAATAAATTTTTAAAATTCACGTAGCTCATTTTAAATGAATGATAATCTTTTTAAGAAATACAGCAGACTTCACGAAAAATATTTCAGACATAAGGTTAAAAGGCCCATTGAATTAAAAATTTAAAAAAAAATGCAAATGACATTAAAAGATATCTATTTCGTAACTAATATGTAAAAAAAAAATATAATATGTTTCAGAAATAATACTATTTAAATTCGTCATATGTCAAAATTAAAATTGTCATTAATGACGCTGTTTTATTTCAAAAATAAATTAGAAAGTCAATAGGCAGGTCTAAAAAGGTTTTAAAAAAAAAGCATAAATAATATAAAAAAAAACAAAAAACATAAAACATAAATAATACTTGCAGTTCAAAAAGTAATCTCTAAATTCGAAATTTATTTTGATTTATTAAAAGTTATTTAATATGTGTTACATCTAATATCCGTGATTAAAGCCGTAATACTTTTAAGTAATAATTTGCTTAGATAATTAACGCGATTATCAATTGAAAGTAATAGTTAATACTAATTTTAAAAAATATCATTATTTGTTAATGATGTAAATATCCGGTTAACCGCTTTGTCGTTAGATAATTTAAGTTTTAGCCAGAAGATAAAATAATAATAATACAATCGATCAAAAAATTAATAATAATACAATCGATCAAAAAAGTAATAATAATAATAAAAATGTCGTTTATAACGCGCCGTAGAAGAAGCTAATCGATATAGCATATAAAGCACAGACCGACACTGAAACGCTTTCATTTTAATTCGAAAACATTCTTAAACATCCAAGAGAACCACGCGCACTCTTCATTGGTCACGCGCTTATGCCTTAATTACACGCGCTTTGCTTTTTAATGAATTGGGATTTTCGTGTCCCTCAATATCACGTGTTGGGCCAGGAAATTTAAGTACAGCTCATATTATGCTATATGGTGACAAAAATGGAAACATTAAAAATGTTTTAACTCGTAAAAATAAACAAACCACCCAAATAAATAAATAAGAATTATGAATATTCTTAAATAGGAGTTAATACGCTACTAAAAGAGCTGTAAGAAAGAAGAAGAAAAAAAATGCCCAGCTAAGAAACTGCTGTTCTTTTCGTTTAAATGTTCTTTTCATTCTTTTTGAAAGTTGGAATATCGCTTATGATATTGGATTTTTTTAGGGACTTTTGATATTGGATTCATAGCGCAAAATAGATTTTTCTGAGTGCAACATATGTGAAAATAGATGTGTACCAAAACCGTGCGCTTTTTGCCCAAACTATGATTAAAAATTTATAATGAGAAAACATATAGTAAAAGTTAAGCACTATTTTTGGACTTTCTCAATATTGTTGACGGCTAACCATGACATGACCAAAAAAAATATCATAAAAAATAAAAAAAAATATTAGCTACGGTTAACCAAAATGTATTCTTCGCTGTAAAACAAAATATGTACCGAACATAACGCGGTAATTTTTTTTTTCCTTCCTATTTTCAATATTCTGAACCAACTGCTTTGTTACAAATTACAATAAATTAATAAATCTCTCTTACTCTTAACACGTCGCAGCGGTTGAGTAATATATTTATCTACTTTTTAGTTTTTAGTAATATAAAATAAACAAACACACAAGGATTAATGATAATGATGACAAAGAGATTGGACACTGATACACTTGCGATGTTTACAATGTATCGATAAGTTAAAGAATTTTGTTTTTTTAAAATGAATCATTCTAAATAATATATATGGATGACAGATTGATAGGTGGTCGTTGAATAACGTCCATTGAAGAAAAGTGAATAAAAAAAAAGACTATTTTAAGAGGGGAAAGAGAGGAGAGTAATGATTTACCTGAGCAAATCGCAGGCTTGTGGTTGCCATCGATATTTGGTGTAGATTTGATCAGGACGGCCATTCTTCTGGCAAGTGAATTCGTGCTCTATGAATGGACACATCGATGGCTCGTAAACTGGGTATGTTTGGTCCAAAACCCAGCTTCCTCTGAATAAATCACAATTCGGTGCCACATTAATCCCATTCGCTTCTTGTTGATGATGGTGAACAAAAACAATAACAAAGATAGTCACAACAATGTTGTTCCTGTGAAACCAGGAAAACCCCATTTCTCCAATGGAAACCTCTCTTCTCTTCCTTCTCAAATCTGTTTCTGTTTCCCTTTCACTCCTTTATATGTGTATATATATGAATCTGGTGAGTGGAAACTTTGTTTAGTTTAGGAAGGTGTGTTTAGTTTTTTTAAATTTTTGCTTTATTTTTTGGGTATATATATGTATCTTTGTCATTTATTTTTGGGACGGTGAAAAATGCAACTTTAATGGTCCAAACCAAATGGGCATTAATTTCTTTTTATTTGTTTCCAATTTAGTTTTTTTTTTTTTTTTCTTTCCGGATTTCCAATTTAGTTTTCTTGGTTCTATTTGCTTTTTCTTTGAAAAATTAAAAAAAAATTATTCTTTGAATTAAATGAGGGATATAGGTATGCAATTTAACTGCTAATGGGGAATATATTGCGAGCAAGTTATTAGACATGAGTACAGCTATTTTAAGGCGTTTAAGTAATTCCATTAACAAAATTAAAAAAAAAAAAAATGGAAAAAATGTTTTTCTTTTTTTGGTGATTATTAGCAATGACTAAGAAAAACAAATACGTGTTGAGTGAAATTCATTGATTTAGCATACTTACTTCATTATTAAGTTGAAAAATGGTTGGTTAATCAACATTAGTGATGTTTTCTTTCTCTCTGTTTTTTTTTTTTTTTTTTTGTGTCCGGCCATGTGGTATTGACCGGTGTCGTTTTAAGAAGTTTCGATCTGATAGCATGATAGGACCAAAGTGTAATAATTAAAACGCCGTGTTTTTGTATTTTTATTAAAATTATAATAATAGAAAATTATTCACGTGAGAATTCAATCAAGAGGCATTAAGTTGGGTGAGAAAAGTTATTGGGTTATTGCAGTTAACTATTACTATTTTTTTTTAATAAATTAACTATTACTATTTAAGACTTAGCAGTTTCCCTGTGGCCTGTAGGTCTAGGCGAGTCTTTCTAGTTATCTTTTAAACCCTTTCACATAATAGCCAATTCAAAATTTGAAACTAATAAACATACAAAATAAAATAGTAAGATTTGTTTACATTAAGGAAATTGAAAAATGTTAACAGAATTTACAAATATCATAAGTCAATAATTTTTTTTATCATATCAGATCTACCACTCTGTATAATTTATATAACGGTGTCAATTTGTTTTTAAGTAAAACGCCAATATATTATATTTTACTAAAAATAAAATCTAAATATTAGCTATCTAAATATTCGAATAGTTAGTTTGTGTTTTTTTTTTTAAGTTTATTTAATTCAAACAATACTTATTGTTTTGTAGCTTTATTTCATTACGAGCATCCCAACAGAAAGTAGTTATAACTCTTTACTATGTTGAACCTTTTTTTCCCTTTCTAATATAGAAGATTAGATAAAAAAAGTCATGAGTCATGATAAGCTGCAATGTACCTCGTCATTTGATTTTCTTTAATCTAAGAAAGATATAACAAGAAGAATAAGAGACAAAAAAATTTGTTGCTCAAGATAAAACTTGGCAAAGAGATGTGCTTTCATCAATTTGGGTTGTGCTTTCAATTTTTGTGCTTTGTTTGAAAAAAAAAAAAAAAAAAAAAAAAAAAAAAAAAAAACTCAAAAGAGGAATTGTTCTGTTTTGTTTGAAAAATTGTTTCTCTCTCATGATCCTCTTATTGTAAATGCAGTAATCAATATCAATTTCTTCACATATAGGTAGCATGAGAAGGGAAAAAAAAAGTCCTCTTTTGAAATATTATAAGATTTTGCAAAATATATATATATATATATATACACACACACAAAGAAACTATATGAAATAGTGAAGTGACTACTTTCAATTAAGATATATATATATATATATATATATATATATATATATATATATATATATATATATATACAAAGAAACTATATGAAATAGTGAAGTGACTACTTTCAATTAAGATTAAAACTCAATTATACATATATTAAAAACATATTTCAATATTCATGTCTACGTCACTATAATATGGCGATGTATGCGTGTTGTTTAAGTTTGAGCTATTTTTTTAATGTTTAAAAATTTTAGCTAAAAGACTTAATGTAGTGTATTTAAATGAGATATATGTCTAACTATATATATTAAAAAAACACGACTTTACTATTATTCATGCCCATTTCGCTACATATTTTAGAGCAAATATTCCATGAGTTAATATGTTGGTGATGTATTTGTGAAACCCCGAAACTTAACCATATAAAAATTAGAAATTGTGACGTAATATTTTCAGTTTGAATTACATGTTATGTGCTACATATGCTTTATGCTTTATTCGTGCCTTGAATTTTTCAAGTTTAGCTATTAGATATTTTATTCGATGATTTATTGGTAATATAATTTGAGACAAAATTATATGTGTATATATATAATAGTAATGAAAATTTTAGCTATATACGACAGAGTCCTTTTTAAAATAATTTCTATGTATATTAATTTTGTAAGTACATATAATATGTCTCTGATAGCTAAGGTATGTTAATGGCGATTGCTAAGCGTCAGTTATGATAATCAATTTAGAATATTCTAGAGTTACTCATATATTTCTTTTATCGTGTGATTAGCTGTACGTAGAAATTCATTATTTTTTAGTAAAGAATGCTTATGATGTTATCTTTACAATATGTTACAAACGTTCACCACAACTCAGTATCAAACCAGATACCTTAAATCGCACGCAACCACACAATGCAAAACCAAAACCAGAAAAATTGAAAACGAAAAGATAAGAACGAAGAACACCGGATTGTTATCGAGGTTCGGCGTTAACAAGCCTACATCCCCGCGAACTCCTTCAGATCAAGGACGTTCGATTTGCACTAATCTTCAAGCAAATACAACCAATCCAATTACAACTCTTCACCAAGAGCACCTCAGACGAAAACTCACAATCACTCAAGAATTTGGCTTTTCCAGAGAATCTCACTCAATGTCTTTTTTCTTACAATGAATTTTCGATCGATCTGATCACACTCTAGCTATCTCTACTTATAACAAACCACGAGTACACAAACCCGGGTAGATACATTAAAAACAGAAATAACCGCCTAGATCTACTAGCGTGAATCTCAGCCGTCACTAGTACAAAAAACAGCATTGGGTGCGACTTTTTTCGCACCTAAAGGTCGAAAGTCGCACCCATTGATACCTTTAGGTGCGACTTTAGGTGCGACAAAGTCGCACCCGAAAGTTCGCACCTAAAGGTCATGGGTGCGACTAGTCGCACCCGATGGTCATGATTTTTAGGTGCGACTTTTAGGTGCGGATATTCGCACCCATATTCGCACCCATAAGTCAGAAAAAATGTGCGAAAAAGTCCGCGCGAAGGCCATTGGGTGCGACTAGTCGCACCCAATGGCCTTCGCGCCAAGTCTTTGGGTGCGACTAGTCGCACCCGTTGGCCTACCCGCCAAATTTATGGGTGCGACTAGTCGCACCCGATAGTTGTTTTTAAGTTTTTTTTTATTTATTATTTAATATTTATTAATTAGAAATTCATTAATTACGAATTCTATAATTGTAATCAAATAACTAAATAGTTTATTAATTAGAAAATTCATTAATTAATATTTATAATCATAATAAAAACTAACCATTTGTTGTTCGATTACAATAATTATTATAATGCACGACAAATAATTAAAATAAATGTTCATTCTTTTCCCTTTCCTTTTCCTCTGTTTGTAAACCAATCCTTGAACATTTTACTCCCTCTTCCGCCAAATCTTCCTCCAGAACTGCTGCTACCTCCTCGTCCACTTCCGCTCGTACGCTCACTGCCGCTCGTACGCTCTCGCTGGTAATTTGCTGAACCTGGCGGCGTCGTCTGAGCATCTGCCATTGAAACTGATGGCGGCGTTGTCTGATGCATAGGGTGCATCTGAGGCGACGGCGTCGTCTGAGGCATCTGTGGCATCATGCCGGGCGACATCTGAGGCATCTGTGGCATCGTGCCGGACGACATCTGAGGCAATGGCGAAAACTGCTGCGTGAACGCGAACATTTGTCGCTGCATCTCCTCCATCTGTTGTTGTTGTGCCGCCATAGCGAGTTGTTGTGCCGCCACCTGAGCTTGGAGCTCGCCAACCACTGGATCTGGAACGCGGCGCCGCGACGAGCCTGAGCCTGACGACGAGCTTTCGTCCTGAGCCTGAGCAATAGCCCAAGATGTTCTCGGGACCGTTGGACCTATTCCAACGTACCAATCTTGACGGTTCCCGAGAATTTCTAGCATCGCGTGCTCCTCTGCGGCGTCCTGGTCAAAGACCACGCCTTGCTCTGCTGCTTGTCGCTGAAGATCCGCCAGTAGAGTAACTATCCGCGCCTTTACACATAAAAAAATTATTAAAAATTAATTATTATGTAAGTAACGTACACTTAATTATCACATATGACTTACATGTGCTCGTCTCGCCCAATCTGTCGTCCATTCACCTTTTCTATTATGGTGTTTTTGCTCCCACGTCGTTAACGCGGAGCCCAAAGTCCCATCATCCTTACTCTGCAATTGTTATGAAAATATAAGTACTGAATTTATTTCAAATTAAGTATTTCAAAATTAGAATAACTTACGTTCAAATGACGATGAGCCAAGAAAGAAAGAGATCCTTGAGTCGACCTCGTCTTCTTCTTCTTCGAATTCTCCTTGTTGCGATTAGACTTTTTCTGCAAATAATTAATTTTGTCATTATTCAATCTGATAAAGATATTATGATTTATTACAATCATACATTACGTACCTTCCAATCGTCAGTCGCGAACTCGTCTACCACCGCCTCCCAATCCTCTTTCTTATATCCCGGTGGTGTTTCCGCCTTAGCGTTTTCTTGGCTCCCACAAAACTCCAACCTGAACTTCTCTGATAGCTTGGACTTCTGGTTGCGTCGCCTGATCTTGGCATTCCGAATGATAGCCTGATCAATCGTATTCTGATAGCAATCCGCAGGCAGATCCTCGCCGGTGTCAAGATCCGTGTACACAAAACTGAACTCGGAATGAAGTGCGCTCAAAATAGCAGCCAACATCTGGGGCGTCACTTCACTCCAATCACGAGTCGTAGGCGGGATATGTGCTTTCACCAAAGCACCGAGGCGGTTGTTAAATAGTCCAACCTTTTTATTTTCTTTCCTTATCTCTTGATAGAATGTTTGGTTTGTTGGGTCCCACTTGACCACCTTCGCACCCGGTACACCCTGTGTTGCTCGCGCCGACGTCGAGCCGGTTGTTGGTCCCCTTGATTTCTTAGGACCTTGGGAATCAGGTTCCTGTGGCGGACCTTGAGAATCCTGTCTCTGTGGCGAATCTCCACCAGAACCTGAAGCGGTCGACATCCTATAAAATGAAAACAACATTTGTAAATTGACATCGTATAAAATAAAACAACATTTGTGAACATACATCACAAAACAAAAGGAAACAACATCATACAAAAACGTGGGTGACACCACGGATATATTTTATTATAAAACCTCACATATGGCGGAGGAAAACCGTGGTTACATAGATAGTTCTCATTCATCGTCATCACTACCTATATCAACATCAACATCAACATCAACATCTTCTCCCTCAAAAACGATGCATTCCTCATGATCATCATCGTCTTCCTCACCATCGTCAACGATATTTACTAGCTCAGCATCTTCGATTTCATGTCAATGATTCAGACGATCGATGTTTGACAATTCTATTGTCAACGGAATCGAGGCTGAGGTGGTGGGGTCGACTTCAGGAACGTCCCAAATCCCTCGATGATTGCATTCCTGAACGATTTCCCAGTTACCACCTAAAACAAGATCTTTGATGTAAAAGTCTTGTTTCGCTTGAATTGCGAGTATGTACGGCTCCTCTGTAAACCACTGTTTCGCGGTAAAAGCACTCGTTTCTCCAGTAGTCTTATCGTTGTGAACTAGTCGCCGAGAATCGTGCTTGTCACCGTACCATATACATTTGAATAATACAACACGACAGTCGTACCTATAATTCAGCACTATGACGTCTTCCATACGACCGTAGTAAGTGAAATCATCCACAGGCACACATACACCGCTATTTTGAGTGACTCGTTGATTATCGCGACGATGAGTAATGAACTTCACGCCGTTAACAAAGCAGCATGGATATTGATAAGCGACTTGAAGGGAACCGATAGAAAGCGAGTAGATCTCATCAGACACGTCAGAGCCACTAGCTTTCATTTCAAAAATCTGGTTATTACGAAACAAAGTATTGGTTAGCACTTGTGTGTTTATTAAAAACCGGGTTATTGTGCTATTACCTTGTTCGCAAACCAATCTTTGAATCCCTTTCTATGCTCCGCTTCAATATCGCGAACTCCAGATTCGTTCAGGAAATCCAAATGCTCGCTGTTGCATGTTTAAAACATTGCTTAAAGAAAATACAACAATGAAATAAGTTAGAGAAGCAAGTGGATCGATTACTTACACCAAATACGGATCGACTTCAGGACAGTTGGTATAGATGTACCACTCCGCTTTTTCTCTTTGCTCATCGTCTAATACTATCGCGTTCATCATCCCATAAGGCACACACATCTCGGATCGAAAAACGGAGAGCTCTCGCACTTGAACTTCTTCAACTACTTTCTTATCTTCAATATACCTTGCAATGAACGTTAGAGCTTCTTCTACAACATAAGCTTCTGCAATAGAGCCTTCTGGTCTAGCTCTATTTTTGACAAAATGTTTTAACGTCCCAAGGTATCTCTCAAAAGGGTACATCCACCGCATATGCACCGGGCCGCCGTGCAACGCTTCCTCTGGTAGATGGATCGCCACGTGAACCATGATCGTGAAAAAAGCAGGTGGAAATATCATCTCAAGCTTACATAAGATCTCGACGATAGACTCTTGCGCTCTTTCAAGATCTTCAGCTCTTAATGTTCTCGAACTTATCAACTTGATAAAGTTGCAAAACTCAGTGATCGTATCATGTATGGGTTGTGCACAAAAGGACGAATACCAACAGCCAACAATCTTTGCAAGATCACGTGGCAATCATGCGACTTCAAACCTGTGAGCTTCCCATCAGTTGTCACATTTTTTTTTAAATTCCCAGCGAGACCATCGGGAAATTTGACAGATTTTAAGTACTCTGTAAATCGCTGTCTCTGCTCAAGGGTCAAAACGTACGACGCTCGCGGTTTGTAATACCCACCCCCATTTGGTTCCAAGTGCAAAGCGGTCTTGATGCCCAAGTCCATAAAGTCAAGCCTCGCCTTTTCGGTGTCATAGTTCTTCTTTTCCAAGCTGAGCATCGTCCCGAGAAGATTCTCACACACGTTCTTCTCTACGTGCATCACGTCCATGTTGTGTTTCAACTGCGACTCAGACCAGTACGGCAACTCGTAAAAGATGCTTTTCTTGGTCCAATTCAGTTCGCTCTCAGCTCGCTTTCGTTTTTTGCCTACAGAGGCAGCGTGTTTGCCAGTAGTCGTGCAAGAAACACCAGCCAACTGAGCGAGTATGTCTTGCGAAGTCAACTTCTCGGGTTTATTTCGTTTCTCGTGCTTATCTTTGTAGTGATCGTTGCTTTTCCTCAATCGGTGACGCCTTTTTAAGAACCGACGATGGTCGTAGTAGACGATCCTGTTTCTGACTTTTAGGGACGGCGTGTCAAAGTTGCACGTAGGGCAAGCGAGATACCCCTGGCAGCTCCATCCCGATAAATACGATCTAGCCGGAAAATCGTTTATCGTCCAAAGTAACGCGGCACGCAACCGAAACACTTCATCTCTGGCTCCATCACGAACGCAGACTCCATTCTCCCACAGTTCTTTCAACTCTTCAACCACAGGCTGCAAAAAAACGTCCATGTCTTTTCCTGGTGAATGGGGCCCCGGGATCAGAAGCGTTAGCATCAGGTACTCTTTCTTCATGCACAACCAAGGCGGCAAGTTGTACGTCGTAAATACTACAGGCCACATGCTGTATGATAGGCTCATATCCCCAAACGGGTTGAATCCATCCGCAGCTAGCCCAAGCCGCACGTTCCGAGGCTCTGCAGCAAAACCTGGGTATCTCTCGTCCAAATTCTTCCACGCGGTACCATCAGCAGGATGTTGTAGAACGCCAGCTTCCCTGACGCGATCTCTTTCGTGCCACTCCATATGAAGCGCCGTGTGTTGAGATGCGTACAGTCGCTTCAATCGATCTTTCAAGGGAAAATATCGCAATATCTTCTGCGGTATCTTCTTACCAGTTGGCTTCCATCTACTCTCGTTAAATATCGGACACACGTCAACGTTCGCGAGATGTTTTCGGAATAGGACACAGTCATTAATGCACGCGTCGATCATCTCGTATCCCATGCCAAAACGCTTCAGCTTCGCTTTTGCCTCGTAGTGCTTCTCCGGTATTCGATTACCGGCTGGATGAGACTTCCTCAAAAGCTGCAGCAGTTCTATGAACGACTTGTTCGTCCAATGGTTCGTGACTTTAAGGTGCATCAACTGAACCAAGAATGACAACGACGAAAACTCCTTGCATCCAGGGTACAATTCCGCTTCCAACTCAGCGAACAAGTCTTCCACTTGCTCCTCCGCACGCACATCGCTCGGAGCCGGCTCCGTAACACCATCGAAATCCTCGTGATCTCTTATATCCTCCACAGCAGCATGTATTCCTCCTACTCCTCTCTGGGTTGTTTCTCCGATGGGGACTTCTTCAAGATGACCGACGGAACGCACGACCTCGCCATGATGATACCATTCTGTGTAGCCCGGGGTAAACCCTTTGTTTAGCAGATGATGCCTTACAACCCCAATGTCGTGCCATCTCACGTTGTTGCAAGGCTTGCATGGACATCGATATTCGTAATTATCGTTCGGAAATCTTCTTGCAGCGCGGATAAATTCATTAACTCTGAGTTTATACTGCAAGGACAACCGATTGTTCTCGGTGATCCAATCTCTACTTGGATTGGACATTGATTTCGCTAAACGAAATGAAAAAAGAACAATTATTAAGAGTTGTTGCTAAGTGACGAAGACGAATGAAGTCGATTACTTATTGCTACGGGACGAAGATCAATGAATGAAGATGAGATTATGAATTTTATGTTATTTGAGAATAATATGCTAGAAACTCAATCTAAAATTCGGCAGAGTTTCCCCTATAATACTAACAAACCAAAAACCTGCAAACTCATTTGAAAGCATATACAAATCATCTAAAACTATCATAATAATCAACTAAACCCTAAACAGAACCTCCGTGGCTCGTTTACAACAAACTAACTAATTATATCAACTTAAATTAATTCAAACATAACATATGTTAATTCAATCCAAACATATCATTTACTAAATCACAAACCTAAGCATGTTACTATACAATCTAAACATGTTATTAAATTAATTCAAATTAACATTACTAAAATTAACATAACATTTGTTAATTCAATCCAAACATATCATTTACTAAATCACAAACCTAAGCATTTTATTATACAATCTATACATGTTATTAAATTAATTCAAATTAACATTACTAAAATTAACATAACATTTGTTAATTCAATCCAAACATATAATTTACTAAATCACAAACCTAAACATTTTACTATACAATCTAAACATGTTATCAAATTAATTCAAATTAACATTACTAAAATTAACATAACATTTACAATATAACATTACTAACTAAACTAAAATGTCTAATTAACATTTCAAATTAAGTAAACTAATGATATCATTTACAATTTACTAATGTTATTAAGTAATAATTTCAAATTACAATTTACATATAAAACTAACCTAACTAAACTAAACTGGCTATCTAATTAACTTTCTAATTAATTAGAGTACATATAAGAATATAAATAAATGAAGTATTCTCTTGAAGAGCCGACGAGCAAGGACGGTGGCGAAAGAGGCTGTCGGAGTGGGACTGTCTCGCAGCGAGAGGCACCGAGAGCCTGTTTTGGGCAGCGAGGCTCGGCACCGGGAGCCTTTTTTGGTAGGGGAGATCGTCTTTCTCGGGGGTTGTCCCGTAAAACTGTTTTCAAGGTGTTTTTGGATAGTCTCGAGGTTGAGACACCAAGGGACTAGGCTGAGACAACAAGAGACGGGACAAAGAGTTAAATTGAGAGGAAGAGAGAGAGAGAGAGAGAGAGAGAGAGAGAGAGAGAGAGAGAGAGAGAGAGAGAGATTGAGAGGTACACTGAGAGAGAGAGAGATTACCGGCTGGAACTGAGAGCAGCGTCGACGGAGAGAAGCGCGGAGAAGGCTCTGCACCACACCGGAGCTGGGTCGTGGAGACTATGACTCGGTCTCGATCTTCAGCCGGGACACGCGAAGGGTGATGGGTGAAGACTGTGACTCGGCTCGTCTCTGTTGATGTACGTCCGTGCCTTTGTGGCGGCGAGAGGTTGGAGGTTGGAGTGGTGGCTGCGACGGGGTGGGAGAGAGAGAGGGCAGTGGCGGCGGTCCTCGTGACAGAGGCTGAGAGAGAGAGGGTCGTGGCGGCGGTCGGAGGAGCGTAGTGGTGGCGGCGGCGACGGGGTGGTGGCGGCGACGGGGTGGGAGAGAAGGAGAGAGTCGGAGACAGAGAGATAGAGGCGCAGAGGTTTTTTTGGGCGAATAGGTTTTTTTGGGTGTTTGAATGAAAACCCATCGAGCATGCTTTATATATAAAGACTTTTAAATTTGGGTGCGACTTTGTCGCACCCAATGACACCTTTGGGTGCGACTAAGTCGCACCCAATGACCTGTGTCAGTGGTTTCGGGTGCGACAAAGTCGCACCCAATGACATTTTGTAAAAAAAGGGGGAAGTTTTGGCCGCCGAAAATTTTTAGGACATTTAAGTCGCACCTATAACTTTGGAGACAGTATTGGGTGCGACTAAGTCGCACCCAATAGTAGTACCACACTATTGGGTGCGACTAGTCGCACCCAAATTCAAAAAATTTCCCGAAAATTTTACAGCGCTTAATTGATTTTTGGGTCCGACTATTCGCACCTGAAAGTCTTTTTGGTGCGACTTTTAGGTGCGAATAGTCGCACCCAAAAGTCAACCGCACCGGAAAACTGTATTTGTAGTAGTGCGTTAACGATCTCTTAATCATGTTCACTCGTAGGACCACGTCAGCACGCCACTTTAAACCAGCTCGCTTAACTCCTTAGCTTGCAGCTCGTTCAACTTAGCTCGCAGCTCGTTCAACTTAGCTCGCAGCTTGCTCAACTTAGCTCGCAGCTCGCTCAACTTAGCTCGCAGCTCGCTCAACTCAGCTCGCAACTCTTGATGACGTGTCGCGCAAGGTAACTCTGGAGCTGAACTTTCAACAATCTCCACCTTCTGCTTCAGACACCAACCTTGCTTAAACCTTAGTGCAAATCTTTTCCTTTCATTTCTGAAATCATTGTTCGAGACCAACCCTTGACTCACATGGCAAGAATTCTCAGCAGTGTAAGACAATGCTTAAACTTGCCTAGAGTTACCACCTTGGTGCCAACATCAGCCGGGTTGTCATATGTGCTCACCTTGTTCATAACAACCTCATCAGATATCCTTTCCCTGATGAAATGGTATTTGATGTCTACATGCTTTGTCCTGTCATGGAACACAGGATTCTTGCACAGATGCAAGGCACTCTGACTGTCTGAATAGATGTTCACAGAGCCCTCATAAAGCTTCAATTCCCGGAGCATTCCCTTCAGCCATATCCCTTCTTTTACTGCCTCAGTAGCAGCTATATACTCAGCTTCAACAGTAGATAAAGTCACCACTGGTTGTAACTGTGACTTCCAGCTGATGCAATTTCCACATAGCAAGAAGAAATAAGCTGTTGTAGATTTTCTTGTGTCTCTATCACCAGCATAGTCTGAGTCCACATAACCTTCAACCTCCAATTGTGTGCCTGTCTTCAAGTACCTCAGGCCAACATTGGTTGTGGTTGCAATGTATCTCAACAGCCACTTCATAGCCAGCCAATGTTCTTTGCCTGGATTAGACATGAACCTGCTCAGGGTGCTGATAGCATGGGCCAGGTCAGGTCTTGTACAGATCATGGAGTACATCACTGATCCAACAGCACTTGAGTAGGGCACTTTGCTCATGTATTCCTTGTCTGGCCAGGTACTGGGACGCTGAGCACTTGACAACAGGAAATGAGAGCCAAGAGGCTGTCTGACAGGTTTTGATCCTCTCATAGAGAACTTGTCAATGAGTTTTTCCAAGTAGCCTTGCTGGGACATCACAAGGCTCTCATTAGCCCTATCTCGGATGATGCTGATTCCAAGGATCTTCTTTGCTTCACCAAGATCCTTCATATCAAACTCTGTACTCAGGAGTTGTTTCAGGGCTAGGATCTGACTCATGGTCTTGCTGATGATCAGCATGTCATCCACATATAGAAGAAGAAACACACAGTGATGAACATCATGACCCTTGAAATACAAGCAGGGATCATAGGAGCTACGACTGAACCCTTGCTTCAACATGAAGGTATCAAAACGCTTGTACCACTGTCTTGGAGACTGCTTGAGTCCATATAAGGATTTCTTCAGTAGACACACCTGATCCTTGTCTTTATGAACCTCAAAACCTTCTGGCTGCTCCATGTAGATAACTTCTTCCAAATCTCCATGTAAAAAGGCTGTCTTTACATCCATCTGGTGTAGCTCAAGGTCAAACTGAGCCACAACAGCTAGCATGATCCTAATGGTCTTGTACTTGACTACAGGAGAGAAGATCTCAGTGTAGTCAATGCCTTCTACCTGAGTGAACCCCTTTGCAACCAGCCTAGCCTTGTATCTCACAGGTTCACTAGGGCTGGTTCCTTCCTTAATCTTATAGAGCCATCTCCAAGAAACTGGTTTCTGATGCTTTGGTCTGTCAACAGTGATCCAAGTGTGGTTTCTATACAAGGACTCCATTTCCTCTTTCATGGCTTTGACCCACAGCTTTGACTCAGGACCACTCACAGCTTCTTTATAGAACAAGGGTTCCTTTAACTTAATTTCAAGTGCAGAGGTAAAGGCATAGGCAAGGAGCTCTGAGTAGACATGATATCCATATCTCTGAGTAGGCTTGGGGACACGCTTGCTCCTATCTCTGACAAGCTGATAGGAGTGTTGTGTGTCATGATCATCTGCTTGACAGTCCTGGTCCAGGCTTCTTTGGTCTTGATCTTCAGTCTCTCTGTCCTGATGACCTTGACTGGGAGGTGTGGTTGGGGTACTTGAGTTCTCCTGATGCTCCACCTGATCCACATCATCTTCACTGGGCTCCACCTGGCTAGGGACATCAATTCCTGTTTGGAGCTCAATGACAGTTTCCCTGGTTCTGGTGGTGTTGCTAGCTGTACCTGTCTCATCACTTTGTCTGAAACAAGGAAACTCAAGTTCATTAAATACCACATCCCTACTGATAATGGTCTTAAACCCGGAACCTTCTCTTACCCACAACCTATAGCCCTTGACACCCTGAGGGTAACCTAAGAAGACACACTTGAGGGATCTAGGTTCAAGCTTACCTATGCTTTGGTGTGCATAAGCTGCACAGCCAAAGGGCTTAAGGTTACTAAGGTCAGGAGGTTTGTTGGACCAAACTTCTTCAGGGGTTTTAAACTCCAAGGCACTAGAGGGGGACCTATTGACTAGGTAAGCAGCTGTGGCTATGGCTTCTCCCCAAAAGGATTTAGGCAACCCTGAGCTGAACAACATACACCTAGCTTTATCTAGCAAGGTCCTATTCATCCTTTCAGCTACCTCATTCTGTTGAGGAGTCAACCTAACAGTCCTATGTCTTTGGATTCCTAGCTTGACACAGAAGCTATTGAACTCCTCACTACAAAACTCAAGACCATTATCAAGGGTTTTGACCTTTCTATCTAGCTGGTTTTCCAACAGAGTATGCCATTCCCTAAACTTAGCAAAGGCTTGGCTTTTATGTTTCAGCAGATAAATCCAAACTTTTCTTGAAAAATCATCAATGATAGAAAGAAAGTAGTAGTTACCTCCATGTGTAGATACCTTTGCTGGTCCCCATAAGTCAGAATGGATGTAGTTAAGGGGCTGCTTTGACTGATGCTTGCCAATGCTGAACTTGACCCTGTGTTGCTTTCCCAGGATGCAGTACTCACAGAAATCCACTTTGTTGATCTTATCCTTGCCCAGCAGATGTTGATCACACATGATTTGAAGTCCCCTGACACTTATATGACCAAGTCTGTTGTGCCACAGCTTGGCATTTTGATCTTCAGGGCTGGTGGCCATAGCAGCTTGGCCAGTGAGAGTTTCACATATCATGTGGTAGAGACCAGAGATCTTCTGGCCTTTGATAGCCACGAGAGAGCCTTTGCAGATCTTCATAGTACCATTCTTGATGCTGTTGGTGTAGCCTAAGTCATCAAGAACACCCAGAGAGATCAGGTTTCTTGACAGCTTAGGCACAAGCCTCACATCCCTAAGGATTCTCGTAGCTCCATCATGCATTTTGAAACTGACTGATCCCATGCCAGTCACTTGGCATGTTTCATTGTTTCCCATCACAACCTTACCACCTTCAAGTCTCTTGAACTCACTCAGCCAGGTCTGATTGTTGGTCATGTGGAAAGTGCACCCTGAGTCAAGAATCCACCCAGAATCCCTATCACCATTTGTGACAGAGAGAACTTCACCATCACTTCTGTAACCTTCTCCAAGATTGGCAGAATCAGTGGTCTCTTGAGTGGATGTGCTGGGCTTGGAGGAGTTCTGATTCTTCTTTATCCAGGAGTAACATTCCTTCTTTATATGACCAATCTTGTTGCAGTGATAGCACTTCTTGTCAGCATTGGGATTAGGGGCCTTGTTGGGGTTAGCTGACTTTGACCTGGACTTGTTCTTCCCCTTCTCCTTGGTAGATGACCTGGTCTGACTTCTTCCCCTGGCAAGGTGGTTCTCACCTTCACCTTGTTTGTCTGACTTTATCTCCAAGGCTCTTGACTTGAGTGCTGAGATCACCTCTTCAAGGGTGATGGCAGATCTCCCATACTTAATTGCAAGCTTGACTTCCCTGTAGGTGTCTGGGAGGGAATTCAAGATAATGATGGCTTGGTTCTCATCACTTAGTTCCTCTTTCTCACCAGAATTTGCCAACTCAATGTTCATCTTCAAGAACTCATCAAGATTCTGCTCAAGGGTTTTTGCATAATCCATCTTGAAACCACAGAGCCTTTCTTTCAGGTAGATTTTGTTTGAGAGTGACTTTGTCTGGAACAGCTCGTCCAGTTTCTTCCAAATCTTGAGAGGAGTGTCTTCTTTGTCTACCAGTCTAATGACTGAGTCTGAGAGATGAAAGATGATGGTACTTGTTGTTGTCTCCAGCATCTCATTCTTCTGATCTTCAGGGAAATCAGAAGGCCACGTCACCGGATCTGTAATCACTCGGAGCAATCTTTGTTGCGCGAGCAGCGCAAAGATCTTGCGCCTCCAGATGCGGAAGTCACCGGTGCCGTCGAATTTGTCGATGTCAACCCTCATTGCTGCAAGTGGATTCCACTGCACAGGGTTCTCATAGGTTCTTGATGTGTGAGTTGACGCCAAGGGATTTGCGAGATCGATTCTCGAATCTGATGGCGATAGAGGTACGCCTTGTTCTGCCTGTTCTTGATTCGAGCCCTGCGTGTCTTCCAGCGTTGCGATTCAAGAGGATCTTCGAGTCCACGAAGATCACCAAGGGAGCGAGTTGTTGGAGGGGAACCAAGCTCTGATACCACTGTTACAAACGTTCACCACAACTCAGTATCAAACCAGATACCTTAAATCGCACGCAACCACACAATGCAAAACCAAAACCAGAAAAATTGAAAACGAAAAGAAAAGAACGAAGAACCCCGGATTGTTATCGAGGTTCGGCGTTAACAAGCCTACATCCCCGTGAACTCCTTCAGATCAAGGACGTTCGATTTGCACTAATCTTCAAGCGAATACAACCAATCCAATTACAACTCTTCACCAAGAGCACCTCAGACGAAAATTCACAATCACTCAAGAATTTGGCTTTTCCAGAGAATCTCACTCAATGCCTTTTTTCTTACAATGAATTTTCGATCGATCTGATCACACTCTAGCTATCTCTACTTATAACAAACCACGAGTACACAAATCCGGGTAGATACATTAAAAACAGAAATAACCGCCTAGATCTACTAGCGTGAATCTCAGCCGTTGACGATCTCTTAATCCTGTTCACTCGTAGGACCACGTCAGCACGCCACTTTAAACCAGCTCGCTTAACTCCTTAGCTCGCAGCTCGTTCAACTTAGCTCGCAGCTTGCTCAACTTAGCTCGCAGCTCGCTTAACTTAGCTCGCAGCTCGCTCAACTCAGCTCGCAACTCTTAATGAGGTGTCGCGCAAGGTAACTCTTGAGCTGAACTTTCAACACAATAAAAGAAAATAAAATGTATGATGTCTTGATATCTTTCTCGATCTAGTATTTCTATACTGTTTTATGCGCTACTATATTTATAAAGCAAGTACGTTGACTGTAGATTTTCTTTAAGCAATGAAAATCCCCTTCCAATATTAGTTTAGCGTTTTATTGTGGGTAATGAATGTAGGTTTTCAATGCGTTCATCAGTTACGTACGTGGTTTTCAATCCCACATCTCTTCATACATCTCTTTTAGGTTTCATTATTCCCTCTGTCTCTTTCCTCCCCGTTGCTCTCCTAAAAAAAATAAACCCTAAGCTTTCCATAGTCACTACTACAAATTAACATATTGGGTAAAGGGTATTAGGTGCGACATGTCGCACCTAATAGTTACACCTAAGCCCATATTAGGTGCGACATGTCGCACCGGATACTCATCCGGATGACTAAAAATTTCGCTAATGTTTAGTGTTATTCGGTGCGACAATGTCGCACCTAATATGAAATTGTCGCACCTAATACCTTTATATGCGACAAATGTCGCACCCAATGGGTTTTAAAATTAAAGTTGTCAGCGAAATCCCTCCGAATTTTTTTAGACCTTGGATTTCATATTGTCGCATCCAATATGAATATTAGGTGCGACAATGTCGCACCCAATATGAATTGGGGTTTTTAAACCCGAACTTCCTTCTTTTTCACTCATTCTCGCTTACTCTCTCTCTCTCACTCGATCTGTCTCTCTCTCTGCTCCCCGCCGCCGTCCCTCCCCGGTACGTCTCACTCTCTGTCACCGTCTCCCTCTCTCTCACCGTCTCATACTGTCTCTCTCTGCCAGTCAGCCGCCGCCGTCCATCCCTGCCGTCGTCGCCGTCCCTCCCGTCGCCGTCCCTCCCCGCCGCCGTGCCTACCGCTGCCTCGCCCCGCTGCCCCCTTCCGCGCACCGCTGCCCCGCCCCGCTGCCCCGTCCTCGATGCTTCTTTTTCTTCTTCGTTATCCGCGTGCGA
Organism: Urtica dioica subsp. dioica; assembly: GCF_054948205.1. Lineage (NCBI taxonomy): Eukaryota > Viridiplantae > Streptophyta > Magnoliopsida > Rosales > Urticaceae > Urtica > Urtica dioica. The sequence continues at coordinate 23,936,968 of NC_142759.1, read as the reverse complement.
CCTCTCCGCCACCGCCGACCAAGACCTTCGACCTCGATTTTCCAAGTTTGCGCCTATCTCCTTCTCTATTTGTATCTCCAGGCCTCTGAGTATTCCTCTTCATTCTTTTTCTCGAATTTGTCACGAGAAATTTCTAGGGTTTGAGCATTGATACTTTTTCTCTCTTTCTTCTCGATTCAACTTGTTGTTCAAAGATTTAGTGGTGAATCTATAAAGAAGAAGACGAGGCAGCTCGCAAGTCCCACTCTCGGTCCAGCAGCGATAGCAAGCAACCACGACTCCACGAATCCGTACAACCCTCACCACCTACTGAATTACAATCCCTCACCTCCAAATATCGTCGGTCTGAAAGTGCGTGTTCTACGTGTTTGATGAAATGCTTGAATGAAAAAAAATACGTGTTCTACGTGTTTTTAAACCCGAACTTCCTTCTTTTTCACTCATTCTCGCTTACTCTTTCTCTCTCACTCGATCTGTCTCTCTCTCTGCTCCCCGCCGCCGTCCCTCCCCGGTACGTCTCACTCTCTGTCACCGTCTCCCTCTCTCTCACCGTCTCACACTGTCTCTCTCTGCCAGTCAGCCGCCGCCGTCCATCCCTGCCGTCGTCGCCGTCCCTCCCGCCGACGTCCCTCCCCGCCGTCGTGCCTACCGCTACCTCGCCCCGCTGCCCCCTCCCGCGCACCGCTGCCCCGCCCCGTTGCCCCGTCCTCGATGCTTCTTTTTCTTCTTCGTTATCCGCGTGCGACCTCTCCGCCACCGCCGACCAAGACCTTCGACCTCGATTTTCCAAGTTTGCGCCACTCTCCTTCTCTATTTGTATCTCCAGGCCTCTGAGTATTCCTCTTCATTCTTTTTCTCGAATTTGTCGCGAGAAATTTCTAGGGTTTGAGCATTGATCCTTTTTCTCTCTTTCTTCTCGGTTCAACTTGTTGTTCAAAGATTTAGTGGTGAATCTATAAAGAAGAAGACGAGGCAGCTCGCAAGTCCCACTCCCGGTCCAGCAGCGATAGCAAGCAACCACGACTCCACGACTCCGTACAACCCTCACCACCTACTGAATTACAATCCCTCACCTCCAAATATCGTCGGTCTGAAAGTGCGTGTTCTATGTGTTTGATGAAATGCTTGAATGAAAAAAAATACGTGTTCTACGTGTTTTTAAACCCGAACTTCCTTCTTTTTCACTCATTCTCGCTTACTCTCTCTCTCTCACTCGATCTGTCTTTCTCTCTGCTCCCCGCCGCCGTCCCTCGCCGGTACGTCTCTCTCTCTGTCACCGTCTCACACTGTCTCTCTCTGCCAGTCAGCCGCCGCCGTCCATCCCTGCCGTCGTCGCCGTCCCTCCCGTCGCCGTCCCTCCCCGCCGTCGTGCCTACCGCTGCCTCGCCCCGCTTCCCCCTCCCGCGCACCGCTGCCCCGTCCTCGATGCTTCTTTTTCTTCTTCGTTATCCGCGTGCGACCTCTCCGCCACCGCCGACCAAGACCTTCGACCTCGATTTTCCAAGTTTGCGCCTATCTCCTTCTCTATTTGTATCTCCAGGCCTCTGAGTATTCCTCTTCATTCTTTTTCTCGAATTTGTCACGAGAAATTTCTAGGGTTTGAGCATTGATACTTTTTCTCTCTTTCTTCTCGGTTCAACTTGCTGTTCAAAAATTTAGTGGTGAATCTATAAAGAAGAAGACGAGGCAGCTCGCAAGTCCCACTCTCGGTCCAGCAGCGATAGCAAGCAACCACGACTCCACGAATCCGTACAACCCTCACCACCTACTGAATTACAATCCCTCACCTCCAAATATCGTCGGTCTGAAAGTGCGTGTTCTACGTGTTTGATGAAATGCTTGAATGAAAAAAATACGTGTTCTACGTGTTTTTAAACCCGAACTTCCTTCTTTTTCACTCATTCTCGCTTACTCTTTCTCTCTCACTCGATCTGTCTCTCTCTCTGCTCCCCGCCGCCGTCCCTCCCCGGTACGTCTCACTCTCTGTCACCGTCTCCCTCTCTCTCACCGTCTCACACTGTCTCTCTCTGCCAGTCAGCCGCCGCCGTCCATCCCTGCCGTCGTCGCCGTCCCTCCCGCCGACGTCCCTCCCCGCCGTCGTGCCTACCGCTGCCTCGCCCCGCTTCCCCCTCCCGCGCACCGCTGCCCCGCCCCGCTGCCCCGTCCTCGATGCTTCTTTTTCTTCTTCGTTATCCGCGTGCGACCTCTCCGCCACCGCCGACCAAGACCTTCGACCTCGATTTTCCAAGTTTGCGCCTCTCTCCTTCTCTATTTGTATCTCTAGGCCTCTGAGTATTCCTCTTCATTCTTTTTCTCGAATTTGTCGCGAGAAATTTCTAGGGTTTGAGCATTGATACTTTTTCTCTCTTTCTTCTCGGTTCAACTTGCTGTTCAAAGATTTAGTGGTGAATCTATAAAGATTAAGACGAGGCAGCTCGCAAGTCCCACTCCCGGTCCAGCAGCGATAGCAAGCAACCACGACTCCACGACTCCGTATAACCCTCACCACCTACTGAATTACAATCCCTCACCTCCAAATATCGTCGGTCTGAAAGTGCGTGTTCTACGTGTTTGATGAAATGCTTGAATGAAAAAAAATACTTCAATTCCATGTTTGAATGTTAACTGGTTTATTTGGTAATTTTCAACATGGTTACTACTTTTTATTATTGGTGTTGGCAATTTGTTGTGGTAAAATAGGGCAGATCTGTTGTAGTAAAACAGGGATGAGCATCTTAGACCCCAATCTATCCGATAATAAGCAGCGGGGTAAAGTGGCTATTTGGCTTCATAATGTTCTCTTGCGAGGTGACAGATTTGACTCACAAGAATTCAACCTGGTTTAGAACAGCAGGTTCTTATTCCAAGGTTCCCATGTTTTATTTTAATAAAGTTATTATTTGTACTTAGTTCATTAGTTGGTTTATGACAAAAAATATCCATTGGACAGGGTTATTTCAATGATACTGCTGAGTATCTCATACTCAGACCACCATTATACTTTGTTGTTCAAAATTTAAATTACATGTATTTTGTATACCGAATTCTTAAGTATATGTATCAGGGAAATATCCATCTACGGTTTCCCAATGTTGTTAATGTGAGCTTTCCTTGTACATTCTTTCCTTTTCTGATTTCTAATGACCGATTTTTCGTTTAGTAACTATGTGTACCTTCTTTTGTGCACAACGTGGTTGTGGATAGTTCTCTTAAATTCTTCCTTATTTCTCTTCAAAACAGTCATTCTTAATTCTTAATTTTTTCGTTTTTTAGAATGAATTTGTATTTTTAATTAACAATTCACTTTTCATAATATTATTTCTGATTTAGAACTTTGTTAATTAATTTTTATTTAATTTTAAATGAATTTTGATTTAATTTTCTAATTTCTGATTTTGTAATTTTTTTAATTAAAAAAACATATTCAGTGCGACATTGTCGCACCGAATATAATGGCGGGAAGAGTATTAGGTGCGACATTGTCGCACCTGATATGAATATACCCGCCAATTTTAATAAATTTGGCAGGAAGATAGCTTGGGCATTAGGTGCGACATGTCGCACCCGAAAATGTCGCACCTAAAGGTATGACTATTAGGTGCGACATGTCGGACCTAATGCTTTTAGCGACGGGCTTTTAGGTGCGACTTTGTCGCACCTAATGTCGCACCTAATAAACTATTAGGTGCGACTTTGGACATATTTGGTGCGACATCCGTCGCACCAGATGACGATTTTTGTCAAGTGAGTGCGTTTCCCTAGTTTTTGGAGTCTAGAAGCAGGTTATCAGCCATTTCGAACTTCTGCAAAGGTACTTTTGTTGTAACAAGTGTTCTTCACATCTTCGGCTAGGAATGGATATCTTTTATTCTTTTTGTGAAAATAAAAATTGAAGATCTAAATATTTTTTTTATTTTGGTTCGTCTGGATGAGTTTTTTTATTTATTTTTTATGTTTCGGACACAAACGTCTTGTTTTATATAGCTAGGAATATTTTTTTGATCTGAAATTTTTATACATGAATATTTGAAATGTTTTTGATATTTTTTTAAAATTTCATGATTTTTAGACAAATCGTTTTTATTCTAAAAATAATTTACAATCGGTGCGCGGACATTTTATTTATGTTTCAAATAGCATGTTATTTTTATTTTAAAAAAAAGCTACGAAATGTACTTTTGATTAAAATTTCTATACAAGATAGTTTTATGTATCTCTGTTATATGATAAAAGTTTTATGAGTTTTTAATAATTGAAAATGCATATAGGATTTAGTTTTGGACCAGTGCGCATATCGGTTTCAGAATTTTTATAAAACCTCTTTTTTACATTTTATGCCTTTATTTTAGTTTTTTTTTTAAATCCGTTTTTGGTCAGATCATAGAAGAAGAAAACGTTCAAAATAATTTTTCCTAGGTTTTGAAATTTTTCCAGATTTTTTCTTCAAAGTTAATGTTTTGCCGAAACCTTAAGGCAAATGGTATTTTCGTCTTTTCACTTGCGAGTCCCGTCTCTGAGTTTTTCAGAAACTTTTTTGATGTCCAGAAGTGTTATTAGAACCTAATTGTTATTTCTTCGATTAGGTCTCGAGCCGAATAGATTTTTCAATCGTCCGAAATTCTAAGGTCGTACGTTGTCGAAATAAGGTGAGAATATTATCGCTACAACACGGATTCGTTCAAAAGTAATTATGATGATTGTGTGATCTGGATTGATTGATATGCGTTATGTATTTATCTGCTATTGAGTGGATTGTGGTGATTATGATATGTGTTTTTTTGTATGGTGATCTAGTGTATGAGATTAGTTAATTTTTCTTGCATGACATACTCCTATGCTTAGACATGTTACTGTTTATGTTTATGTTATATGTCATCTTTGTATGCAACGCGAATAATCAAGTGATAAGATAAGTAAGAGAGTCGTACCGCTTCGAACTACGAAAGTAATAAGAGAATTCCCTCGAACCGACCTACGGTCTCACAAAGAGAGTTTTCTCATATGATATATGTTTATTATATGGTGCGAACTATGGGAGGTCGCATCCCCATAGTTCATTTCCAAAGTTTACACTGAAATTGGTACGACTACTCTAGGGGCACCCCGAATAAAATATGATAAGATTTATGATATGAAATACCATGACACCGTAGAACTAAAACACTAATAATCGGTTCATGCATTGCATTACTCATCTTCTTATGAGTCATAGTTATTCTCGTTGAGCGTTAGCTCATACTATGTGTTTTCGTCCGTGTTGTAGGTAAACAACAAAGGAACAAGTGAGGAGGGTGGACCAGCGGCGTTCGATGGCTAATGGATTGAGTTGTGGTTTTGCTCTTTTTTTTAAAAAAAGACTTCTGCTACGTAAATTTTTAAACACTCGGTTTGAGATCTTATGGGTAAATTTTTTTTAAAGTTTAATTAGTTTTGCCAAACTGAAGTAGAATTTCATGATTTTAGTTCCGTTAAGTATTTTTCGATCATCTACTTTGGTTCTGAATGATGAATTAAGCAGTTCTTTTATTTTCATCAAATAATTTTGTAAGACTGTAAACGTTGTTTTTTTTTTCAAAGTTGTATTACTTTAAAGTCTAGACTTTATAATTATTTGAAATGTTATTTTAAAAAAAAATTATCCGCATTTTTTTTCTAAGTAAAAGAATTAAGATAAGTATGACGGTCCGAAAAGCCGGATCGTCACATTATTGATTTCTAAATGGATTCTTTGAGCGATAAGAAGACTTAGCTCACGCGATAAAACCAATTATCAAAATACTTATATTGATGTTCAGATTTTATTGGTATGATAAGACATTATTTTAATATTCACTCTTGATTTTTACCGATTCAAATTTACTGATATGTCATAAATTTTAAGTAAAACGTTTGTAAGCCAACGTTTCGTAAATTTTAAGTAAATAGTCATAAATATGACGTGGCCTAATAAATGGAAGTGAATATTTACCTAAGATTTACATCTTTAAATATATGGAAGTGCATATTTACCAAAAATTTATGAAACGTTGACTATTTAGCAATGTCAAACTATAAATATGGTTATTTATCTAATGAACTCTAAAATATATATATATATATATATATATATATATATATATATATATATATATATATATATAACTGTTGTAAGTTGAGTTGCAAGGTTAGTTGTATACGGTGTTAATTAAAATTTGTTTACGATTTATATTATTATGTATATATAAGAGTTGTAAGTTAAGTTGCAAGGTTAGTGGTATAGGGCGTTGATTAAAATTTGTTATACAATTTATATATTATAAATACTTAGTAGCGTAGGGTGTTGATTAAAAATTATATACAATTATTTTTATATTTTATTAAATAAATTTGTTAGATTGTTATATAAAAAATTCAAGTATTTTTTGTAACTAATCAATCTTTTATCTCTTTTTAAATATTTAGCCGAAATTTCATTTTATTAGGGAAATAGCCTATCAGGCCGTAATTAATTAAATTAACTATTCTCATTAATTAACTGAATAATTAATGTAATTAACTTTGGCATGGTTGACTATATCTCTAATAAAATGAAATTTCGGCTATTTTTTAAAGGATGGTGGACTATTGGACTACTGGTCTAATTACCAAAAAAATAAAATTCTAAGTAACTGCGCCATTAAAATTTCTAAATTACTAAATTGCCAAACTTTTTGTTACTTGTATGTAGATAACCATTCAAATCATGTGTCATCATGTGGACAATTTGAGTATTCAATGCAAGGCTCTTTAATTACCACTAACAAAAATTTTGGTTATATAGCAACTTTATCATGTTTATAAGGCTATACGTCTAGAGAACCCTTATATAAATGTATATATCTTAGTAAATATTAGATCCCTTGTAAGATTTATATACTGTGATAATAATTTATTTATTGTGGTAAATGTTAAATCTACTTATAAATTTTTAAGCCTCTTATATAATTTATAGAATACTAGTTTGAATATTTTTATCAAATTTATAAGTAACTAAGGTACAAAAATTAGGAGATTTACCAAATAGCCAATTTTTTAAATTTAGTAAATAACCCTTATAGTGATGAGACATATTTTGGATTTTTTTAACATTCCATTTACGTCCCCTTAAAATCGTATGATTTATTTACAATTATTTACATAATATTTTTTTGCTTTGTTAATACAATCTCGTGACTATCACTACTAGAAATTAGGCTTAAACGCATTTGTCATTGTAAGACAGCATATATTACAATGGCACAATCGTTATAATATATGTATACCAATGCCATCAATTTTGACGAACCTATTTCGATAAAATTTTGGCGGGCTTGTCTATTGCAACGACAAATTTAGCGTGAGAATATACTACGACAAAGTCGTTGTAAAAGCTCAAAATTTTCATTTAATATTTTTTTGCGGTAATATATTATTTCGAAAACTAAAATTACAATGATACGTCGTTGCTCTATGTCATGTTTTTTTGTTTACCACACAACAACGATAAAATTTGTTGCAATAGTTTTTTATTTTTTTTTTAATAATAGATGAAATTAATTATTAAAACTTGTTTGCGGAAACAAAATATTTTTGGGCCAGTTATGTATCTAGCCCAAATTGGCCACATCCTTTAAAATTTTAGCCGAACTATCACTTAAATTAGGTAACTAGCCCAATTCACAGCCAAACAATATTATATTCCTATCTTGCCCCTCATCAAATACACACCAAAATTTTCGCATCCGACTCCGAATCCTTCAATCCTCCGATATTGCCTCCGAACTCTCCGTTGATTTCGAATCCTTCAATCCTCCGAAATCGCCTCCGACCTCCATTTCTGCCACCAATTTTCTAATTTTGCCGGTTCCGAAGCCGACGAAGACGTCTCCGTTCTCAGACTTGGAAAAATAGTAAGTAATATTATTTCCTATTCGATTAACCCATAGAACACCATGACCGAAACTCTGAAACTTTAATGGTAAATAATATTTATAGTCTGACTATTCGATAGTAAATATTATTTACCATTCAAAAAAACAAAATACTTGCCTTCAATTTGGCGAACGATTCCATGATTCAAAGCCGATGATGAATAACTGGAAAAAATGGAATTAACAAACAAATAAGAATGAAGTTTTATGAAACCAAAGAACCTAAATACCACACTAGAAAAACATAAACTAAGAAGAATTAAATGACTAACCTAAACAAACAGATAATATAAGAACAATAGAAGAACATCTACGAAATTGACGATCCTAAACATCTATTCCAAATGAGTCATCAAATATCTTGGTTGCAAATTGCAGGATAATTTTATTGGTAAATAATATTTACTATCGGTCTTTCGATAGTAAATATGATTTAGCAAAATACCTATCTCCGATTTCGCGAACGATTCCATGATTCAAATCCGATGATGAATAACTGGAAATTTTTTTGAAATTAACAAACAAATAAAAACGAAGTTTTATGAAATCAAGAACAATTTTAGAAGTATGAGAAATATGAACTGTTAACGCCGTTTTCGGGTTAAACACTTAGAATCACACGTGGCTCGATCTAGGGCCGGACCCTATGATCGCACGTGGATCGAGAGATGGTGAAGTTGATTGCTTCTTGAATTGTTTCGTCTGAAGTGGTTTTCGGGTTCGCTTTATTCTCCGAGATCTTCGTGTTCTTCGGTTTCTTCGGGTTCTTCGAGTTTGTTGTTTTCTTTGGGCCCTTCGAGTCCTTCGGTTACTTCGGGTCCTCCAGGCTAATCGAGCCTCTCACCTAAGAAACAAAAAACGTAAGCTTAAAGAGACGCGGAGGGTTTCCCCTCGACGCGCGCTCCGACGCTCAACATTAGTCCAATTGTGGTGCCGAGGTGGGTGATATCAAGTTCGTCTCTAAGGATTTCAGAGAGAGGAAACGAGTTGTGATTTGGGCAGCCTTTTCCCAAGTTTTTTATCACTTACCTTATGTCTTGTGAAGGTGGGGTATTTATAGGTGAGCTTTGAGGTTGTGGCCAAGATGGAGAATCATTGAAGACCCTTGAGAATGGCCTAGAATCTGAGCATCTTCGTCCAAAAACGTGACACCGAGCATCGTCATGAGACTATCGGCATTGAGTCATGCCGATAGTCTATGGGATGATCGATGGTTTGTGCGCCGAGGTTTTGCACGCCGATAGTCTGATGGGCTCGTGTTCGCCGAAGGTCACGATCGCCGATAGTTTCACGCCGATAGTCTCGGTCATGTAGGTTCGCCGATGGTCTCGTCACTTGGAGGCTCGCCGAAGGTTTTCATGGACGATGGTTTTGCTTGCATCTTGTCAATAAATTTATTGACAAGTCATCGGTTCGAGAATTTTTCCTTCATAAATCGCCTCGCACGATATTATTTATGAATTTTTCTCAACGGCATTCTTGATGACTGACTTTAGGATTTTAGCTCGTTGAAGTATCTTGAGTTGTTGGTCTAAGAGTTGTTACGTAATTCACTTCGAGATTTTTCATAGAGCCTTTTTGTCTAAGGATTATCCCCTAGTTGACGTTGCGGAACTTTTCTTGAGATGTCGTCTCGAAGCTATTCACGGTTCAACGCCGTTCATGGGATTTGGTTAGGCATCGATTTTAGTCCAATCTCGACACATCAAGTTAATGGGCTTCGTTATTGGAGGGATGTCCCAATACTTCGTGGGCCTATTTTTTCGGTGGTCCGCTAATTTCACATCTTGGAAAATAACGTAATAACATTAACCCCCCAGCTTCGTGTGCGATTTAATCGCGCGAGAAGCTCTTGGTACTTCTCTTCCCGATGCTTCATTCTTTTGACATTGTGAAATTGGCGGGTCTTGAAATCCACGACCCCCCCCCTTTTTTTTTTTTGTCATCATCATCATCATTTTTTTTTTAAAGATCATAGAGGCTTTGCAGATAGTTTTTTTTTTTTTTTTTTTTTTTTTTTTTTTAACTAACAGCCAGACTTGTAGATAGTCATAAACTCATAATATGTATATATACATTTTATATGTTTCCTTTAGACTATCGGCACTACTTGTATCGTGCATAGTCATAATATGTATACATATACTTTATATATATTTCTTTAAAGACTATTAGACATAGACTAGACTGATAGATAGTCATATATATATATATATATATATATATATATATATTATATATTTTATTAAGACTATCGGTTATAGATAGTCATATACATATTAGTCTCCTCTTTTTTTTTTTTTAAAGACTATCGGCAAAGTGTCAGCCCATTTTTTTATTTTTACTTTATCAGCTTTTTCATTTTTAAACCCTCTTCTTGCTTTTTGCCGATACCCACTTCTTTCCCAACTCCATCTTTGTCTCAGGTCTTTCTCTTTTCCATAAGGTGGTGATTGAAAGTATACTTCCTATTCTCAGGACCTTTGAAGATCGAAGTTCATTCATTCCCCGCCGTCGCCGGAGCCTAAAACTCATTTCATTCACGTAGGCCTGGTGAGTGAAAAATCCTAACTTCTCTTTTTTCCTCTCTTGCATTGTAGCTCTTTTTTTTTTTTTTTTTTTTTGCGATCCTCGTACGTCCCCTCTCTCTTCATTAATGGCGCTCAACAACACCATTGATGATGGGTCGGAGGACCCTGATTCCATACCCCTTTGTGAGATGGACTTAAACCATCTTCAACCATTTGACATTGACGAAGTCTATCGAGAGTCTGTGGTTGAAACAATGCTTTCCATGGACGAGGTTGAAGATCCGGCCGTGATTGGAAACGACAAAACCGGGTGGGCAAGGATGGCGGCAGAGGCGGACCGAGCTGATCTTGGAGATGGAACCGTCGAGGGTTGGCTTTCGGGCTCGGGCAGTGTCGGGGGTGATGGCGATGACGAAGGCGGAGTAAGGACGGCCAGGTCCCTTGCTGAGATTGCTCAGATGAAGGCGAGGACGAAGCCACTCTCGGGGGTTGTCGGCGAAGGTGCAACGACGGAGCCTTTGACGCGGAGTGGGGTGACGACGCGAGCGAGTGCACGACGCGAAATGGCGCGCAGACCTTTGGTACCGGAGCTCTTGGCCCCGACTCCGCACGATCTTCCTGTGAGAGAACTGTCGATCAGCGGGTCCTCGTTGACGAGAAGCTCTACGCGTGTGTCGACGGAGGGAGGCTGCTCGGTGCTTGGAAAGGGTACGTCTCTGTTTCTCCGTTTTTTTTTTTTTTTTGTGTTGTTCATCATTGCGCACTCATTTTGATTATGTACATTTCTTGACATATATTTGACCTTGTAGACATTATTGTATGAGTGGCGTGTATATGTACTGATTAGGCTTCGAACATGTATCGATCATGTATAGATTTGTCAAGAAGTGTTTTGTGAGTATTTCATGGTATTTTAATGTGTTTAAAGAATTTGGGTTTCTAGGACTTGTGAGGGAATTTTCATGGCTTAGCGTAGACCCCGATCACTTGGGTAAGAATTTTGGTGGTTTACGTGCTATATTTGTGTTTGGCAGGACATTTGGGATCCATAGATATACTCGGATGTTTATGCCTCTATTTTGAATTTTGGTTGAATATGCTTGTCTCGCCGTAGTTACGCTGCGTTTTCTCCATTTTTTTTTTATATTCCCAGTCTCGGTCTCTCCTATTATTATTATTATTATTATTTTTTTTTTTTTGCAGACCTTGAGTCCGATTATGACTCGGACCACATTCCTATTGTGAAGTTATTGAGGGCGGCAACGAGAAATGGAAGATCGTTAAAGGAAAAAGAGGACACTCGTCTCTTGGGGCCACAAAATGGGGTCTCGGCCGGGGATGGTGAGACGAAGACCGACGAGACGGTGGTGGACGGGTCCTTCAACGAGGAAGAGGTTCTTGACTTATCCGGCATCGATGTCCCGAGTTCCATCACTCCCGATAACCTGAAGTTGTATCGAGATGAGCTCCAAATTCCGCCCTCGGTCCAAACTCGCGCCCCCGAGTCGGACGATATTCCTAGCCGTCCTCCACGAGGCTATGGCGCAGTGCACCTTGAAAGTCTTCGGTGCGGTCTGAGCTATCCTTTTCAACCGATCATCCAAAAATTACTCGCAACTTTGCAAATCCATCCTTTCCAGCTTGGTCCGAGAGCGTATCGGTGTGTCTCGGCGTGTTATATGATCTGGTTCTATGTTACGGGCAAAGCATTGACGATAGAGGAGCTTCGTGACTTGGCGAGGGTCGAGGCGACGTCCAGATGCGCGGGGGCGTATCATCTTGTTGATCGGACACAAAAACCCATATTAGTCGGTTTTCCCTCTAAAGTTCATGGTTGGAAGACCAAGTGGTTTTGGATTTCCACTGATGCGTTTGGCGTTGCTCTCTCGGAGTTCGGCTTCGCGACCAACTTCGCGGCGAGCGAAAAAGCGAAAGAGAGAGAGTTTTGTTTGTTGATGCGATCGCTCCCACCTGATGCACGTTACGCACCGTTATTTCGGCTGCCTGTTACTTGGTTAGATTTCGGTTGGCGTTCATGTCACCTTGGCGCTTCCACCGAGGTATCTCACTCCCCTACGGATCTTCCCGAGTCTTTGATAGTATCCCGCGCCCCTCTATCTCCAGGTTCTCACATGGGAACCCCCGAGGCAGCCCCGAGTTCTCCCATGGGTCCGGTGTCTTCTCCGAATTTGGGTTCTCCACCTATGAGCCATTTCGTTCTTCAGTCGCCGGCGGAGGTGCCTAGGATTTTTGTGGCACCGCAGTGTCCCTTGCTTTTGCCATTGACAGACGACGGTATTATTTGTTGAAATGGGGGGTGGTCGTGTGTAGCCTTTGAATGATCGCACTTTATTATTTTGAGCTTGTATTATCATCATTTTTATTTTATTTTTAATCTATATATATTTTTTTTCAGCTCTTGGCTCGTTCCTTTGTATTCCTGCATTCCATGTATCCATTAACCCCCCAGTTTTTGTATAATTCGAAGAATTGTGGAAAAACTTAAAGAGTAGGATAAGTAATTAAGTTGAAATATGCTTGCTTTTTCATTGATTCGATATTCAGATAAAACAAAAGGGGCACTTGCTTGAGTGCTTAACATTTTGCTATCGGCTAAAAGTGCATAATATTAACAAAAATTAACATCAAAAGTATAGGCTTAATGCTCTTATTAGCTTAATCTCCTATTGGTAATACTGGCGGAGGTGTTCCGCATTCCATGGATGTGCGATTTCGGTACCATCGATTCTTTCGATCCGATAGGTGCCATCGCGTATCACTTGTCGGACTCGGTACGGGCCTTCCCAGTTGGGGCCAAGTACTCCTGCTCCTTGCACTTGCGTGTTTTGAAACACTCTTCGGAGGACCAAATTTCCTTCCGCAAAGTTACGCGCCTTAACCTTCGAGTTGTAGTGTCTCTCAACGATCCTCTTTTGTGCAGTCATGCGTGCGAAAGCGTTTGTCCTCTTCTCTTCAATCACGTCAAGCTCCATCCTTAGGACTTCGTTGTTGTTTTCTTCATCGAAATCCTTCACCCGATACGTCGGGATGCCGATCTCCGCAGGGATTACCGCTTCAACTCCATATGTGAGGGAGAATGGGGTCTCTCCGGTGGCCGTCCTAGTCGTCGTTCGGTATGCCCAGAGAAGGAAGGGAAGTTCCTCGGCCCAAGCTCCTTTCTTTTCTTCCAATTTTTTCTTCAAATTTTCCTTGATGGTTTTGTCCACAGCTTCAACTTGGCCATTCGCCTGCGGATGTCGCGACGACGAAAAAGTCTTGCTAATCTTCAGCTGCTCGCATATGTTTCTGATCTTCTTGTTATCAAATTGTGTACCATTATCGGTGATTATGGATTCGGGAATTCCGTGACGACATATGATTGAACGCCAAATGAAGTTAGTCGTATTGGCTTCAGTGATCTTGTGCAACGGTTCCGCCTCTACCCATTTTGTGAAGTAATCTATCGCGACGATGGCATAGACTCGGTTCCCCGGCGCAGTGGGTAGTTTGCCAATGATGTCGACCCCCCATTTGGCAAATGGTCGGGCAACCAAGACGGGGCATAAAGGCGCCGGGGGCCGCTTTGGAATGTGCGCAAACCTCTGGCATTTGTCGCACTTCCGAGCCAAGGTATGAGCATCCCTTTTGATCGTCGGCCAAAAGTAACCTTGCTTCAAAGCCTTCTGCATAAGCGATTGTCCCGCTGCGTGATTTCCACACATCCCTTCGTGAATCTCCCGAAGGACGTAATTGGCCTCGGTGCTGTCCAGACATCGGAGTAGTGGTTGCGAAAACCCGCGCTTGTACAACACGTCGCCCCGCAAGACATATCTCGATGCGTGGAGCTTGATCCTCCTGGCATCGGCGCGATCGTCGGGGAGTTTATTTTCGCGAAGATACTCCACGAGATGGGTCATCCATTAGGATCCGGTATGCACTTCAACGAAGTTTATTTCTCCCTTGGCAATCGAGGGGCTCACTAAAGTTTCGATGGGAACTTTCCCCAGACTTTCGTCTCCAGCTCCAGAGGCTAGGCGGGCTAGCGCGTCTGCCTCAGCGTTAGAGCTTCGTGGGACTTGAACTATCTCATACCACGAGAATGATTCGAGGTATCTCTTGGTCTCGTCGAGGTAGGCCACCATGTTATCTTCCTTTGCTTGGTACTCCCCTTTCACTTGGTTGACGATCAAGAGGGAGTCGCAATGAATCTTGAGGTTTTTGACTCCCAGTTTCTTGGCCAATTCGAGTCCCGTGATGAGGGCCTCGTATTTTGCTTCATTGTTCGTAGCCTTGAACTGGAAATGCATGGCATACTTCAACTTTTCTCCGTCTGGGTTGACAAAAACAATCCCTGCCCCAGACCCTTGGGTATTCGATGCTCCGTCTACATGCAGGCTCCAAATCGGGCCCTCGGGGGCAGCTTTCCTTTTCCTGGTGGAGCTCTCCCCTTCTAAGTTCCCTTGCTTTGCTTCCTCTTCTTCTTGTTGCACATCTACCGCGTATGTGAACTCCGCTATGAAATCAGCCACAGCTTGACCTTTGATGGCGACCTTCGGTTGGAAATCCACTCCATACTCTCCCAGCTCTTGTGACCACACAACCATTCTTGCTGATGATCCCTTTTGAAGGGCCTTTCGAATCGGATACTCCGTTCTCACGACGATTTGGTGTGCTTGAAAGTATGGACGGAGCTTCCTAGCGGCTGTCGTTAATGCCAAGGCGAGCTTCTCGATCTCGGGGTATCGAGTCTCGGCATCTAGCAATGCCTTGCTTACGTAGTAAATTGGCCATTGTATTCTTTCTTCTTCTCGGACTAAGACCATGCTTACCGCCCTTGTCGATACCGAAAGGTATAGGTACAGTGTCTCTCCCTCCTTGGGCTTAACGAGAAATGGGGGAGATCCAAAGTAGATCTTCAACTCTTGGAATGCACTCTCGCAATCGTCGTCCCATTTGAAATCTTTGCCGCCTTTCAAGGCTTGAAAAAATGGTTGGCAGCGATCGGTTGCTTTGGAGACAAACCGGCTCAAAGCGGCAACTCGTCCAGTCAAACTTTTCACCTCTTTCACCCTCCTCGGGGATTTCATCTCTATTAGGGCTCGAATTTTTTCTGGGTTAGCCTCGATTCCACGCTGGTTTACAATGAAACCTAGGAACTTCCCTGACTCGACTCCAAACGCGCACTTGTTGGGGTTCAACTTCATCTTATATCTTCGTAGGAGGATGAACATATCTCTCAAGTCTCGGACGTGGTCCGAAATCTTTAAACTCTTTACCAGCATGTCATCTACGTACACCTCCATCGTCTTTCCGATTTGCCCTGCAAACATTCGATTGACTATGCGTTGGTATGTGGCCCCAGCATTTTTTAATCCGAACGGCATTACTTTATAGCAAAACAGTCCGCGGTCTGTGGTGAACGTGGTCTTGAGTTGATCTGGTTCATGCATCCGGATTTGGTTGTACCCGGAGTAGGCATCCATAAAGCTCATGAGCTCATGTCCGGCTGTGGCATCCACCAACTGGTCGATCCTCGGTAGAGGAAAACAGTCTTTTGGGCACGCTTTGTTGAGATCAGTGTAGTCGATGCATATTCTCCACTTTCCGTTTGCCTTCCTCACCATCACGACGTTAGACACCCACTTAGGGAGCTCCGCCTCGCGAATGACGGTAGTGATCAGCTTCTCAACGTCCTCATTTATGGCGAGATAACGCTCGGGATTGAAAGAGCGCCGCTTTTGGATTTTTCCATTCTCCGGGGAAATGACGTTGAGTCGGTGGACGATGACTTCTGGGTCTATTCCCGGCATGTCTGCGTGTGTCCATGCGAAGACATCTTTGTATTCTCGCAAGAAGGCCTCGAGTTGGGTCTTCACTATTACGGGTAGACGCGCTCCCACAATGACTGCTTGGTCGGGTTTTGTTTCATCTAACACAACAGGGGAGAGATCGCTTGATGCTTCAATCTTCTTTTCATTTGTCTCCTCCCTCGGGTCGAGTTCTCCAAACATTCGTGCATCGTTAACGGCACATGGATAATTATCTTCGATTTGGTGAATTGTCCCGATCGTGAGGTCGGATGCCTTGTGATTGGTCCCACGGATGTAGCACATTCGCGCATCTATTTGATTTCCCTTCACAACCCCGACTCCAGCGGGAGTCGGGAACTTCATGAGGAGATGATATGTAGAAGTGACCGCACGAAGCCTATTGAGTGTCGGTCGGCCGATGATTGCATTGTGAGCGGATGGTTGGTCCACCACGAGAAAATTGACCATCCTAGTGACTTGAGCTTCTCCTTTGGTCCCGAATGTGACCGGCAATTCAATGGATCCCTCTGTGTATATGCGCTCTCCGGTGAAACCAAAGAGCGGCGTCTTGATTGGTGTGACGCTGATTCCTCCCAAGTTCATCCGGTCGAGAGCCGTTTTGAACATGATATCAGCTGAACTCCCGTTATCGATCAAAATTCGTCTCACCATGTTGTTGGCAATCTGGGTCTCGATGACTATCGCGTCATTGTGAGGATGCATCACTCGAACGGCTTCCTCCTCTGTGAAATGGATTGCCTCGCACGGGGTGGTTGGCCAATTCTCCTCAACGAGGTTGACGTGGTGAGAGAAATCAAACTTGAGTGCTGCCCGGGAGTAGTTCTTCCGGACCTTGTTAGAATCCCCCGTTTCCGGACCACCGAATATGGTGGATACAATATTGAGTGGGGCGGTCACGGTGTTCCCTCGGGCATTGTCACGATTGTCATTGCCGGCGGAGGTTCCTCTAACACCTCGTTGTTGGTGGTTGGCGGGTGTGGCTTGTCGGCTCGAGGAGGCGTTCCCCGTTGCTACCATGGCCAATACAAATTCTTTTAGTTTTCCATTTTGAATCAAACTTTCGATCTGTCTTCTCAAATGGACGTAGTCAATGGTAACGTGTCCATGATCTTTGTGGAATTCACAATATTTATTTTTATCTCGCTTGGCGGGATCGTTTTTCATAGGAACGGGTTCGGTGAACTTGCTCCCATGAAGAGCGAGAATCCTATCTGGCGGGGTGTTGAGCGGAGTGAAATCTGATTGCTTTCGGAACCTTTCCACCAAATGAGGTCTTGCTTCAACAGGAGGACGAACGTGTGGGACTGGAACATTTCTACTCCTCTTCTTTCGCGAGTCGTTGTTATCATGGTGATCATCTTCTCTGTTCCGGTTTCCCCGTTCGCTGGTTCTTCGACCTTCGAGATACTCTTCAACGGAGATGTGTTGGGCTGCGCGGACCATGAGTTCGGTCATCGAGGTTGGCCTCTCTTTGACTAAGGATATAAGGAATTCGCTTGTCAAGAGCCCATTCATGAGGGCAACAATCGCGTCACCGTCTTCGTAATCACCCACTTTATTTGACTCGTCGGTGAATCGGGTGAGATACTTCTGAAGAGATTCGTCTCTCCCTTGCTTGATTGACCACAAGTGGGATTTCTCCTTCTTTCGAACTCGCGAAGCGGCAAAACGTGTGAGAAATCGGCCTTGTAGGTCTTCGAATGAGCGAACAGTTCCTTTTCCAAGTCTCTGAAACCACTCAAAGGCAGTGCCTGTAAGTGTGAGACAGAACGCTTGACACATCGCCGCCGGAGACAATCTCTTCATCCTCATTGCTGTCTGGTACTGGGTTATATGGTAGGACGGGTCACTCGTTCCGTCGTAAAGAGGAAAATTCGGTAGGCGGAAGTCGCCCATGATTTCTTCTTCGAGTATGTCCGCGATAAATGGGGAAGCCGTACTCTCTACTAAGTTCCGGACAGCAGGCGTGAGAGTTCGTGCCTCTCTCAGCTCTCGAACTTCCTCCCTTAGCCCTTGGATCATTCCTTCCAGGTCAACTTCGGTAGTCGCCGTTTCTCTAGGAGCGGGTTGCATTGTGCGACCCATTTCGTTGGGTTCCTGATTGACCGCAGCGACTCGCAGCGGAGGACGGTTCGCTACAACCGGTTCCGTCGCGTTCATTAGATCCGTGTTCACTCGCTCATTATCGCGGCGGGGGATTTCCCATCGCGCGTTGAGGTGTTGCCTTAAGTCTAGATTGCGCGAAGACGGTCTCGGAACACTTACTCGCCGTGGTTGTGAGAATCTTCGAATGTCTCCACTGTCTGCAACTTCTTCTCCTCGACCTAGGCGGGCAAAGGCAGAACGATGGGAGGTTTCTGCCCTAGGAGCGGACGTCAAGTGGACACTCCGGGGCTGGTTGTGGTTTGTTCGCCTCGGTGGCTGACGAGGGCGAGCTTCCACGCGTCGGGGTGCTCGGTCTTCTTCGTGGTCGTTCCTTTCATTTGAGCGTTCTCTGCGGTCTATGTCTCGGATACTTGGGTCGGGGGCATCATCTTGCGCGTCATGGTCAACGTATTCATTTCCCTCATGCCCCTCGGCAGCCTCTTCCGGCTCTTGTCCTTCGTGCTCCGGAAGGGCTCCAACCGGATCTTCTTGTTCGCCGTAGATTTCGCCTAGGGTGTCTTCTTCTCCTCTCATCCTCGCGATCATGCCGGTCAAACGAAAAAGATTATTCTCAAGGCGTTCCATTCGAGCATCTCTTTCGAGGTGGACGGGTCCGGAGGTTATACTCGCTTGGGGAGCGTCTTCGACTTGATTTTGTTGGGCTTGGAGTTGAGCCCGCGTGCGGTGAGCAACGTTTCCTCTTTGGCGGGGTGGTCCGCTCTCGGAGATGGCTACTCGGTTGAGCATCTCGTAAGGATATCGCCTAGTATGGTCGCACGGAGTGATCGTTTGTTGGTAGATCCGAAGCTCTATTTGTGGAAAGACGAAATTTTTCGTTGGGAATTCGTGGTTGTATTCGACCACCCCTCCTTCTAGCGCCAAAATGTTAACGCCGTTTTCGGGTTAAACACTTAGAATCACACGTGGCTCGATCTAGGGCCGGACCCTATGATCGCACGTGGATCGAGAGATGGTGAAGTTGATTGCTTCTTGAATTGTTTCGTCTGAAGTGGTTTTCGGGTTCGCTTTATTCTCCGAGATCTTCGTGTTCTTCGGTTTCTTCGGGTTCTTCGAGTTTGTTGTTTTCTTTGGGCCCTTCGAGTCCTTCGGTTACTTCGGGTCCTCCGGGCTAATCGAGCCTCTCACCTAAGAAACAAAAAACGTAAGCTTAAAGAGACGCGGAGGGTTTCCCCTCGACGCGCGCTCCGACGCTCAACATTAGTCCAATTGTGGTGCCGAGGTGGGTGATATCAAGTTCGTCTATAAGGATTTCAGAGAGAGGAAACGAGTTGTGATTTGGGCAGCCTTTTCCCAAGTTTTTTATCACTTACCTTATGTCTTGTGAAGGTGGGGTATTTATAGGTGAGCTTTGAGGTTGTGGCTGTTGGAGTTGTAATCTTTATTTTGAACATTTGATGTAATAAAGTCTCATGAAGACTCTTGCTTGTAATTGCCTATTCATTCATTAATAAAGTTGAAACGTTCATTCAATCTTCCTTGTCTGAAGCTTTATGATAAAACCATAGTCTTTTAGTCCATAAACAAACTAAACAATTTACGAAGAGACAAATGTAGATTTGCATGAACAAACTCTTCGTAGTTTGCTTAAAACGATATATTCGCAATCTTAGGGTCAAAGGACTATTGACCTCAGTATGATTGTTAGAAGAATCTATGATGTCTGGTTATGATGCATTGAGAGTTTGGGACTCTATAGTTCTTCTAGGTATCTTCCGAAGATACTGAATTGACCAGTGCACTTCTAGAGACAATATAAGAACAAACCATTTAACCTCTTATGTCTCGAAGTCACTATGTATGAATTACATCATGCTTACCTTAATCCTGAAATGAGACATGCCATTTCACACCTTAGTATTCTCATTTGAGAAAGTCAAAGTTCGGACTCACTATGTGATTCCGAACAAGGCCTATTGGTGAAGTACTAAGTTGTGAGTCTGTCATGAGTAACTTTGTGAAGTTCTCATAGATATGGAATTCATGTACAAGATTGCTGAAATGCAATGTATGTCACCTCATGCTTTGTTCCTTGGAGTGTGAATAAATGAACTGGCCAGTGTCCAAATTGAGTCCTGACTCTTTTGGATGAAACAATGTGACTTGTTAGCTCCTCGTCAATACATTGTTTCTAACTTATTCACAAGCGACAAAGGAGTTGAGGAAATAACAGCTAGAAGGGTAAAATGATAATTTAGTAAATCCCGACTAGCTGATGACATTCATGAAGGGTAAACATAGATAATATTCAGTGGATCCGCTCATTACAATTAGGTGAATTCTTGAGTAGAAAATAAATTCATTTGAACCGAGAGATTTTCAGTGTCAGCTCTTTAGTGGAGTCAGTTGGCATTAAGCTAAACTTGGAAAAGGTTTGTGGACTTTTGAGTCCAAGTGTTTAGCTAAAGCTTTGTTCATTTGGTTCCATGAGGTCACTGTCACGAATCACATCGATAGGAATAGTTAAACTGGAAGCTACGTCAAAACAAGAACGAAAATAGTTAAAAGGGTATTTTTGTCTTTTGAGACAAATAATGAAATGAATGTCAATAAATTTTTGACAATGTCATTTTATGACATGTTTCACTCGGCCATGACTTGATCATTGGGCCTTGTGAATTAATTTCATTTCATACGAATTTTATTGAAAATTCTTATTGGGCCTTTTTCATGTTGTCATGAACAAATGGAAAAGCTTCTAGAAGCCCATTCTAGAAGGACATAGGCGCCCAACATACCCAACCAAGAGATAATATTTTGTGCATAAATGTATCAAGATACTTGCCAAAAGAAAAAGAGGAAACAAATTTGCATGAGGATGCTTTAGGGTAATCGGCCAAGAGAGAACAAGGCAAGGCAAGGAACAAAAATGGAAACAAATCCAAGCCTTCTAGAAGGCATCCTTGGCCGAGCATCTCAAGTGGGAAAAGAGGTAATTGGCTCATGAATATGTGATATTCTATAGAAGAGGAAACTACCTTATAGAAGGTGAGACCTCTCATATAAATAGGAGCCCCTTTTTCTCACAATTGATTCATCCAAAGTTTTAGAGATTGAGAGCTTCTCTCTCTAGACTTGGCCGCCCCTTCCTCTCTCTCTCTCTAGTTTATATTTTCGATTTTTCTTGTCTTGACACCTAGGTCCTCACTCGACCTAGTCTTTAGCTCTGCGACTTTGAGACTCGTTCTTAAGTCGTAGTGTTTAAAAGTGTCCACTCACTGATTCCTTCTTTTCGAGTGATTTAGTGATAGAAACTTTCGTGGTTGCTCGAGGTGCCGAGGAAAGAAAGAGAGACGTGCTGCGAGGGGAGACGAGCGTTGCAAACTTTCCACAAGCTTCTTCAAAGTTCAAGCTTCAAGAAAGGTTAGTAAACTTCTAGCTCATATTGGTTTTTAATTACATGTACTTGCACTTGTCTAGGTTAGTAAAAACTGTTTTACTTGTAAAAGAAAATTTTTAAAATTCCGCCGCTTACCGAAGCGTTAATTATTTTCTCAAACCCTAGATCGATTCCAACAAATGGTATCAGAGCTATGGTCATAGAGATGCATGTACATGTTTTTTAAAATTATGAGCTTGAAAATCGTTTTCGAAAGTTTACTAATTTTGTGACAAGTTAGAATTGTTATCTTAGATTTTTTTTTTAATTTATTGCTCTTGTCTTTAAATTAAAAAGCATGTTGATTTTCTATGAGTTTGGGATGTTTTTAAAACACATTAGAATCAGTTCTAAAAGTTTTTAATTTTTTATATTGAAAAACGTGTTTTAAAGGTTTGAGAAATTTCGGTAAATTTTGTGACTAGTTACTTTGTCTTTCTAGTTTCTTTTATTTACCGTATTCGTTTTATGCTTGTTGTTATTTCTTTTATTCTATGTTATTACCTTGCTAATAAAACACAAATAAAAGCTTTAACAAACTTCTTTAAACGTTCCGTTACACTCGATTCTTTTTCGCACCTAAAAAGGACCAAGCTTTAATTATTTCTTTTTTCTTCGAGCTAGAGTAGACCCGCATTAAAAGTGACATAACTCTCTGCTCAGAAATCTTAATTTGATGATTCTTGAATCAAATTAAAGCTCTGTTTGTCCTCTGTCCAATGCCACCGGTTTCGGCCCAAAAGGACATCGGAGCCGCCAGATATGGCGATTTTACTCCGAGGTGCGCAGCTGTCTGAAACTCCAGTTTTTTAGAAATCCGGATTTTCAAACCCCACTACCATGAGTTATAGAACTCTAATGAGAAAATTTTCTTGAGCAAAAATGTTTTTCATATGATTATAAACATGATGTGTAAGATTAAAATGTTTTGATTTTTGAAAGTTTAATTGAAATTGAATTTTTACAAAACTAGTTTGAATTTTGAAAAACCGTTTTCACTTTCAAACTTTAAAAATATTTTGTCATCCAAATCAAATAAATTTTCAAAATGTTTTCAAAACTATATCTATATCACATATGTTCAAAATCTATATGCTCTTGAAAATTTGAGTGGGAGGTCTCCTTGTAGACAAACCGAAAAATAAAAAGATGTGTAATCTCAAACTTTCAAGTGTTCGAGTGAGTTGAAGTTCACACTTCCCTCACGCACTTTCCCGAAATAGAAAATAGGAAAAGATCGAGTATGTACCTTGTGCCTTTATGCACTAATACTGCTCTGAACATGTCAATCTAGGATTCTCTTCTAGTTGTCCGCTCTGTCGCTCTCTAACTAAGAAATTTGTTTCCGAAATTATAAGAGTCGATGAACCAACTCCAAAAACTAAGTGAGAGGGTTATATTCGTTGTTTGTAACCCACGATCCCCAACACTAATGAAAGATGCAATAACGTGGGACTAAGAGCCGCTCTTGCGACCCTCACTTAAATGTGAGTACTCCAAGGCGTTATTGCTTCGATCATTGCTCAATGAGCTACGTCCGAGAGTGATGCAATGATGGCAAGGCCTCCCCTTGGGGGATTGTTTTTCAAAGCTGATCTTTTGGACTAAGTGGTTGGTTGCACACTTAGGCTCAATCCCTAGTATCCTCCCTTGAGGCTATGCGAAAGGATGTGAGTGATCAAACCAATTTAAAAGGTGGCTAGTCAAAATAGATGTATTGACATCTTGGCTTAGCATTAATGATGTGTCATTTACTTATAAATGGAGATTTTTTGCGGCCTTCTCTTGAGGGTGTAAATTATCGTTTGGTTTATAACACCTTTGGATTTTACAAAAGTCTTAATAAAACTTAAATCCTAAACCAAAGACTAATCATAAACTTGTTTCAACTTTTATAGGCAATATGTCTCTCAACCCTCTCTCTACAATTCTTTCCTCGAATAAACTCGAAGGCGACAATTACGTCGATTGGAAACGTAACCTCGACATAGTCCTTACTGTCGACAAGCACAAATGGGTTCTCACCACCCCCTGTCCTCAAACGAATGATGATTCGACGCAAGAGGAGAAAGACGTCCTGGCGGCCTGGCTTCGATCCGATGAGATTGCGAGATGCTATATTTTGGCATCGATGAACAATGTATTGCAACAACAACATCGTGATTATGAAACTGCCACCGATATGCTCTACAATCTCCATGAGATGTTTGGAGGGCAAGGACGTCAAGCTAGGCAACAAGCGGTCCGACAATTCATGAACTGTCGTATGAAGGCTGGAACTCCCGTTAGAGATCATATGATGCTGATCATTAGCTATCTCAACGAGATGGAGATTCTTGGATCTGAGATTGATGGGGAGACTAAAATAGATATGATCTTGGAAACTCTCCCCGAAACCTTTGATACCTTCAAGTTGAATTATTCCATGAACAAGCTAGAGTACACTGTTACCGAGCTCATGAAGGAACTTCAAACCGCTGAGGCACTCACTAAGAAAAAGAGGGCTCAAGGAGAAGTACATGCTACTGCCTCCACCTCTGGATCTAAGAAGAGACCTCGCAACGCCGAGAAGAAGAACCAACCTAAGGTTCACACGAAGAAGAAGGCGCCAAAGGCTCCAAAGGTGGACAAGTCTAACGACAAGTGCCACCACTGCAACGAGCCTGGTCACTGGCGTAGGAACTGTCCTGCCTACCTCAAAACCAAAGCAAAAGGTATTGTACTTGTTACTGAAGCCTGTTTAGTAGCTGATAATGTATCATCGTGGATTATTGACTCTGCTGCTACTAACCATATTTGCTGCTCCTTGACTGGTTTTAGGAAAAGCAAAAGCTTAGAGGATGGCGACTTCTACTTCAAGTGGGGTGATGAGAGCGTGGTGTCTGCGAAGGCTGTGGGATCCGTGACGCTATCTTTTGAAGATCGAACTTTAAATTTGAATAATGTTTATTATGTTCCTTCCTTTGGGAAAAACCTAGTATCTGTTGCTCAACTTTTCGAGCAAGATTATTATTTAAAGTTTATAAAGAATGGAATTCGTATTTCTTTTTCTAATTCTTTCGTCACTGATGCATGTATGAAGAATGGTCTTTTTTACATCTATCCCACTCAACCTTCTCTTTTAGACACTGAAATAGATAACGATCTAATTAGGGAGCCAAAGAGGATCAAACTTTCTGAATCCTCCGATCTAACAAAATCAACATACCTCTGGCACTTAAGACTGGGTCATATCAGTCTAGATAGGATTAAGAGACTTGTGAGGGATGGTCCACTCCAAGCCTCTGCAATAGGTTCACTACCTACTTGTGAATCCTGCATAGAAGGAAAAATGACTAAGCGACCTTTCTCCGATAAGGGTCGAAGAGCCACTGAGTTGCTGGAACTAATACATTCTGATGTATGTGGTCCACTCAACCAACAGGCACGTGGAGGATACGAATACTTCGTTACCTTCACTGATGATTACGCAAGATATGGGTTTGTCTATTTCCTTAAACACAAATCCGAGACCTTTAACGTATTTAAGGTCTTTAGGGCTTTAGTGGAAAAGCAAACTGGCAAAATGATCAAAACCCTTCGATCTGATCGAGGTGGTGAGTATATGTCTGGAGAGTTTGATGACTTTCTTAAAGAAGAAGGTATCGCTTCTCAGCTTACCGCACCTGGCACACCTCAACAAAACGGAGTGTCAGAGAGAAGAAACCGAACTCTTATGGAGATGGTTAGATCAATGATGAGTTACTCATCACTCCCGCTTTCCTTTTGGGGATATGCCCTCGAAACAGCCGCCTACATTCTGAACCAAGTTCCGTCCAAAACGGTTCCTGGTACTCCTTATGAACGATGGACTGGCCGTAAAGTGAATCTTGGCCGCATCCGAATTTGGGGTTGCCCTGCACACGTGCTGAGGCAAAAGACTAGCAAGTTGGCTAGTAGGTCAGAATTGTGCCTGTTTGTAGGATATCCGAAGGAAACCAAAGGTTTTACTTTCTATAGTCCCGAGGACGATAAGACTTTCGTTAGCACGAATGCTCGTTTCCTCGAGGAGGACTTTATGAAAGATGCGAAACCTAGAAGCAAAATTGTGCTTGAAGAAAAGTTGGGTGAGGAAGCTTCTACCTCATCTGTAAGAACTGTTCTTACCCCAACTGAAACACAACCTAACTCATCAGAATCTCGTCAAGTAGTACTTAGACGTAGTGGGAGGGCTACTCAAAAGCCTGACAGGTACATGTCTTATGGAGACTCTCTTGTAGCCGTCTCCGACATGGATGACCCTGTTTCCTATAGCCAAGCGATGGCTTATTCTGAATCAAACCTTTGGCTTGACGCCATGAAAGTTGAAATGCACTCGATGTATGTCAACAAAGTCTGGAAACTTGTAGACCTTCCTGAAGGGATTAAACCCGTAGGGTGTAAGTGGATATACAAGAAGAAAAAGGGTCCTGATGGGAACGTCGAGACGTTCAAAGCACGACTTGTGGCAAAGGGTTATACCCAACAAGAAGGGATTGACTATGAAGAAACCTTCTCGCCAATCGCAATGCTTAAATCCATCCGCATACTCCTATCCATAGCTGCAGCTCTCGACTATGAGATCTGGCAAATGGATGTCAAGACAGCCTTTCTGAATGGCAATCTTGACGAGCGCATTTACATGGCTCAACCAGACGGTTTCGTGGATAAAGGTCAAGAGACCAAGGTTTGTGAGTTGCTTAAATCCATTTATGGACTAAAGCAAGCATCTAGGTCATGGAATATTAGATTCGATGAAACTGTAAAGAGCTTCGGCTTTGAACAGTCAATAGATGAGCCTTGTGTTTACAAGTTAATACACGAAGGCAAAGTTGTGTTTCTGGTACTATATGTCGATGATATACTACTCATTGGTAATGACGTGGGTAAGTTATCTGAGGTTAAGGTCTGGCTAGCAAAGCAATTCGATATGAAGGATCTAGGAGAAGCCGCGTACATTCTGGGAATCCAAATCTTTCGAGATAGGAAAAACCGGACCCTGTCGCTCTCTCAAGCATCTTATATTGATAAGGTGATGGATCGCTTCTCGATGCAAGACTGCAAGAGGGGTCAAACACCCTTTAGGCATGGAGTTTCACTCTCTAAGGACCAGTCTCCCAAGACTGCACAAGAGATTGAAGACATGAGGAAAATTCCTTACGCCTCTGCCGTAGGAAGCCTTATGTATGCTATGCTTTGCACTAGACCTGACATCTGTTTCGCCGTTGGCGTAGTTAGTCGTTTCCAATCCAACCCTGGACCCGAGCACTGGATTGCTGTTAAGCATGTTCTTAAGTATCTTCGAAGAACTAGGAACTTGATGCTTACATACTCAGGTATTGACCTGACTATGACGGGATATACCGACTCCGATTTTCAAGCGGATAAGGATTCCAGGAAATCCACATCAGGATCTGTGTTCATCCTTAATGGTGGAGCTGTTGTGTGGAGAAGTATTAAGCAATCTTGCATTGCTGACTCCACAATGGAAGCAGAATATGTGGCTGCTTATGAAGCATCCAAAGAGGCTGTATGGCTTAGAAAATTCCTTAAGTATTTGGAAGTTGTTACAAACGTCGACGAGCCCATGACCCTTTATTGTGATAATAGTGGGGCTGTCGCTAACTCAAAGGAACCTAGAAGCCATAAGCGCTCTAAGCATATTGAGAGGAAATACCATTTGATTCGAGAGATCGTGCAGCGCGGAGACGTGGAAGTGAAGAAGATCTCAACGGTGGACAACCTAGCAGATCCATTCACCAAGGCCCTAGCGAACAAGGTCTTCGACCAACATCGTGAGGGATTAGGCATGAAAGACTACACACATCTTCTTTGAGTCAAGTGGGAGTTTGTTGTCAATGGTGCCCACAAGAAGAGTTGTAATCTTTATTTTGAACATTTGATGTAATAAAGTCTCATGAAGACTCTTGCTTGTAATTGCCTATTCATTCATTAATAAAGTTGAAACGTTCATTCAATCTTCCTTGTCTGAAGCTTTATGATAAAACCATAGTCTTTTAGTCCATAAACAAACTAAACAACTTACGAAGAGACAAATGTAGATTTGCATGAACAAACTCTTCGTAGTTTGCTTAAAACGATATATTCGCAATCTTAGGGTCAAAGGACTATTGACCTCAGTATGATTGTTAGAAGAATCTATGATGTCTGGTTATGAGGCATTGAGAGTTTGGGACTCTATAGTTCTTCTAGGTATCTTCCGAAGATACTGAATTGACCAGTGCACTTCTAGAGACAATATAAGAACAAACCATTTAACCTCTTATGTCTCGAAGTCACTATGTATGAATTACATCATGCTTACCTTAATCCTGAAATGAGACATGCCATTTCACACCTTAGTATTCTCATTTGAGAAAGTCAAAGTTCGGACTCACTATGTGATTCCGAACAAGGCCTATTGGTGAAGTACTAAGTTGTGAGTCTGTCATGAGTAACTTTGTGAAGTTCTCATAGATATGGAATTCATGTACAAGATTGCTGAAATGCAATGTATGTCACCTCATGCTTTGTTCCTTGGAGTGTGAATAAATGAACTGGCCAGTGTCCAAATTGAGTCCTGACTCTTTTGGATGAAACAATGTGACTTGTTAGCTCCTCGTCAATACATTGTTTCTAACTTATTCACAAGCGACAAAGGAGTTGAGGAAATAACAGCTAGAAGGGTAAAATGGTAATTTAGTAAATCCCGACTAGCTGATGACATTCATGAAGGGTAAACATAGATAATATTCAGTGGATCCGCTCATTACAATTAGGTGAATTCTTGAGTAGAAAATAAATTCATTTGAACCGAGAGATTTTCAGTGTCAGCTCTTTAGTGGAGTCAGTTGGCATTAAGCTAAACTTGGAAAAAGGTTTGTGAACTTTTGAGTCCAAGTGTTTAGCTAAAGCTTTGTTCATTTGGGTCCATGAGGTCACTGTCACGAATCACATCGATAGGAATAGTTAAACTGGAAGCTAAGTCAAAACAAGAACGAAAATAGTTAAAAGGGTATTTTTGTCTTTTGAGACAAATAATGAAATGAATGTCAATAAATTTTTGACAAGGTCATTTTATGACATGTTTCACTCGGCCATGACTTGATCATTGGGCCTTGTGAATTAATTTCATTTCATAAGAATTTTATTGAAAATTCTTATTGGGCCTTTTTCATGTTGTCATGAACAAATGGAAAAGCTTCTAGAAGCCCATTCTAGAAGGACATAGGCGCCCAACATACCCAACCAAGAGATAATATTTTGTGCATAAATGTATCAAGATACTTGCCAAAAGAAAAATAGGAACAAATTTGCATGAGGATGCTTTAGGGTAATCGGCCAAGAGAGAACAAGGCAAGGCAAGGAACAAAAATGGAAACAAATCCAAGCCTTCTAGAAGGCATCCTTGGCCGAGCATCTCAAGTGGGAAAAGAGGTAATTGGCTCATGAATATGTGATATTCTATAGAAGAGGAAACTACCTTATAGAAGGTGAGACCTCTCATATAAATAGGAGCCCCTTTTTCTCACAATTGATTCATCCAAAGTTTTAGAGATTGAGAGCTTCTCTCTCTAGACTTGGCCGCCCCTTCCTCTCTCTCTCTCTAGTTTATATTTTCGATTTTTCTTGTCTTGACACCTAGGTCCTCACTCGACCTAGTCTTTAGCTCTGCGACTTTGAGACTCGTTCTTAAGTCGTAGTGTTTAAAAGTGTCCACTCACTGATTCCTTCTTTTCGAGTGATTTAGTGATAGAAACTTTCGTGGTTGCTCGAGGTGCCGAGGAAAGAAAGAGAGACGTGCTGCGAGGGGAGACGAGCGTTGCAAACTTTCCACAAGCTTCTTCAAAGTTCAAGCTTCAAGAAAGGTTAGTAAACTTCTAGCTCATATTGGTTTTTAATTACATGTACTTGCACTTGTCTAGGTTAGTAAAAACTGTTTTACTTGTAAAAGAAAATTTTTAAAATTCCGCCGCTTACCGAAGCGTTAATTATTTTCTCAAACCCTAGATCGATTCCAACAGTGGCCAAGATGGAGAATCATTGAAGACCCTTGAGAATGGCCTAGAATCTGAGCATCTTCGTCCAAAAACGTGACACCGAGCATCGTCATGAGACTATCGGCATTGAGTCTTGCCGATAGTCTATGGGATGATCGATGGTTTGTGCGCCGAGGTTTTGCACGCCGATAGTCTGATGGGCTCGTGTTCGCCGAAGGTCACGATCGCCGATAGTTTCACGCCGATAGTCTCGGTCATGTAGGTTCGCCGATGGTCTCGTCACTTGGAGGCTCGCCGAAGGTTTTCATGGACGATGGTTTTGCTTGCATATTGTCAATAAATTTATAGACAAGTCATCGGTTCGAGAATTTTTCCTTCATAAATCGCCTCGCACGATATTATTTATGATTTTTTCTCAACGGCATTCTTGATGACTGACTTTAGGATTTTAGCTCGTTGAAGTATCTTGAGTTGTTGGTCTAAGAGTTGTTACGTAATTCACTTCGAGATTTTTCATAGAGCCTTTTTGTCTAAGGATTATCCCCTAGTTGACGTTGCGGAACTTTTCTTGAGATGTCGTCTCGAAGCTATTCACGGTTCAACGCCGTTCATGGGATTTGGTTAGGCATCGATTTTAGTCCAATCTCGACACATCAAGTTAATGGGCTTCGTTATTGGAGGGATGGCCCAATACTTCGTGGGCCTATTTTTTCGGTGGTCCGCTAATTTCACATCTTGGAAAATAACGTAATAACATGAACTATTTCTCTAAAGAAATAGATAGTTATGCTATAATTTAAAAGTCTCCTCTATTCCTCTATAAGTAGGCTAGTTGTTTACAAATCTCAATAATTTTTAATAGCTATGGCAACGACTTGTCGTTGAAATTGCATATTTGTTTTGTTTTTTATTGCACCGCTGAATGTCGTAGTAATAGAATGGTTCACCTATTTTGCTTGTAAACTTCTCTGAGTGGTTATCCCTCACGATGCTGAAAGCCAAAAAAAAAAAAAAAAAATACGATGATCAAAATACATCATCTTCCTTCTAAATATTACACTCATAATCTCCTTCCGAACTTTTCCCCTTTTATTCACATTGTTAAAATCGAAGCCCCCTTTGAACGCTGCTGAACTCGATCGCCTATCTCCGGACGTCACTCTCTGTGGCGACTCGTTCAACACTACGACTATCCTTGCTCTGAACACACGGTTTTCTCTCTCTCTCTCTCTCTCTCTCTCTCTCTCTCTCTATATATATATATATATATATATATATATAAAGCTTTGAATGAACTCTGTAGAAATTGAAACGAGATGAATGACCAGAGTATGTTCGATATGATTGTTATTATTATTAGTCGTACAATAATCTATGAGGTTCTGATGATTTATGTAAGAAATTTGACTGCTAGCGGTTGAAATTTTGTTGACCCCTTGGGATTGGTAGGTTGGTGGGTTATAGACGTATTTTGCAGAGAGCCACTGGAATTGTATTTTATACGGAAAAGAGATAAAGGCGGGGAATTTAGTCCATGGATTTCAATATTTGTGATTTATTAAAAGAAAAAGGCACAATTTGACATGTCCACTGTTATACTTCATATAATCAATTTGTTTTTCTTCCCCTTGTTTTATGCCATTACTTTTTTGGCCTGATAATTTCTTAGATTGTTGTTGCCGTTTCAACACCGCAGACGCCTTTCACGAGATTGTTGCCGCACTTCACAGATTGCCTCCTCCCTTTGGACATCATTGTACTCACATACCACAGCCCACCTTCGAGAACAGCAGCGTGCATTTCAGAGGTAAACATTATTTGAAAAAAAGAATAAAAAATGTTCTTTTAGTCTGGTTTTATTCCAGCAAAAATAAAAAAATATAAATCCCGTGTTCTTTTTGCGTTATATTGGAAAATGTTATTCAATCAGAGTGCTTTGTAAAAAGCTGTTTTGGGTTTGTGTATGTGGTCCGGGGTTTCTGGTTTGTGGGTGTCTTTTTTTTTTTTTTTTTTTTTTGGGAATATTTGGTTTGGGAGTTCCTTTCCCTCAGGCTGGCTTATTTCTCATGCTCGATCCATGTTTCAAGGCTTGTGGTTCTGTCCCATTGGTGATGTAAAAAGTCTCTTTCATTTTCTATGTCGGTTGTGTTTGTGTATTGGAATCTCTCTTCACGGTTCATTAGTGTTTTCTATGTTTTATATTCATTTATCCTTTACCAATTTTGTTTCTCATGATGTGTTTTGGTGTTGCCCTGTTTTCACACTTTCTTTTTAATCTTACATGGTGTTGTCTTTCCTATATGTGTCATTTGTTTATAGCATTGATACGTGTGTGTGTGTGTGTGTTTTTTTTAAGCACTTCATTGTTTTTGTGTTCTGAGATTGTTTTCATTTGGATTTCATTGTTATAGTCACTGATTAAGTTGGTATAATTTACATGGATTTTGTTATTATGCTCATCGATCATGTTAGTTGTTTCAATTCTGTTTCTTCCTTGACGTGTCTTCGACTCGCCATCGACGCCGCTGCAACGCCCGACGTTGCTGCTCGTTTCAAGGTAACTAGTTCCGTTAATGATATCATTCGATAATGAATTTATTTTTGGAAGTCTGTAGTTTATGATATCTGTTAATGTGAATATATGTTCTATTTATGAAAATATGTTTCTTATTTTTGTTTAGTAATTTTAATAATTTGGTTTCAAAAGGTGTGACGAGTACATTTAATTTTTTTTTTTTTTTTGCTAACTAAGTGTTTTATTCGGATGATACGAGCCAAATCACCAAGGCTCCATAATTTGGTGGTACATAGTTGTTTTTTTTTTCATTAAGTTTCAGAAGTTAGGCATAATGCTTGGTTTTATAAAAAATATCAAATTAAAAGTCTATTAGTTTAATATATTTAGGTTTATTGTATTTTCGAAAATTTGTAGATATATGGTCGACAATAGATAAAAGTTGGATATTTGAGGAGAATCGGCTGAGTGAGAAGTACTTTACCGGAGTTATGATGTTTTTAGCTCTCGCAAAAAATACCGTTATGCCGTCACTTCAAGAACCACGGAGGGGTCCAAAACATCGAAGGAACTTTTACAAAGTGTCCGGTAACGGTTAATGATGTTGTTGTTTGGAAACTTTGTGTTGAGAGGTTTTGTAGCAAAGAGTTCCAGGTTAGTCAATACGTTACAGTTTTCAATTATTATTGTCAGTATTACTCTTAAATTAAATTTTAACTTAGAACGCTGAATTAATGAAGTAAAAACATATTCGAAACAAGGCGAATTCCATGAAGAAAATTGAAACTACCAGACAAGGATCGTGCATCTATGCTAGCCATCGATTTGCTTTGGTTGGATATATTATCAATAGTTTTTCTTTTTTTATGAATGATGTGAATTGACCTGGACATTTTGTGGTAGTTGGGATTTTATTCGCAGGTATTAGTAGTAAGGCATAGTGCCGGGTTTGTCAATATTTAAGGGGAAATTATGACAAAATTTCTGTAAAACTAATAACTGTTTTTTTTAACAAGAATCTTATATTAACAGGCTAAAAGTGCCAATTTACAAAAAGAGAGAGCAAAACGCTCTCCAGACCAATTCATAACCTCCCACAACAAACCAGGAGGTCGGTCAGAAAAAAGGTACCAAAAAAACAAAAATCCTAAAAATATATCCAAAAGATTTCTATGTGTTGTCGCTGTTTTTCGGACAACTATTTAGGAGCCACAGACGGTTAGACCCAAGGCCGGACCAAGTGATCTCGTCTTGACTCGAGCGTGTCGGACTTGGTATCCCAAGTCGTCCCTTAGCTGTGGGTGTAGCTCACCTCGTCTCGATACCTGAAAAGCAAACAAGAGCTTGTGAACTACAAAGGGGAAACAGGGGGGGGTGCCCCTGTTTACCTCTCCGACGCTCAACATTAGTGTGATTGAGGTGGAGTATAGAGGTTTTAGGGGTGTTTGGAGGCCAAAGCTTGAGAGAAACGAGCGAGGTGCGAGTTCGGCAGCGTTTCAGTACTCAAGAATGGATTACCTGGACCAAGGGGGGTGCCTTGGTATTTATAGGCAGCCAAGGGGTGGTTTGAAGACCCCTTGGCTGAGTGAGAATGTTTGGGTCGGCCTTGGAGGAGGCTGGGTCGGCCAATGGCCGAGTGAACATGGTGGTGAGGTTCACTCGGCCATTGGCCGAGTGAAGGTCTTGGGCCGGCTGAGGTTCACTCGGCCATTGGCCGAGTGAATTGCTGGAAGGTTCACTCGGCCAATGGCCGAGTGAACTGCTGAGGCAGCTGGGAGGTTCACTCGGCCATTGGCCGAGTGAACTGCTGGAAGGTTCACTCGGCCAATGGCCGAGTGAACTGCCTTGGCGGCTGGAAGGTTCACTCGGCCATTGGCCGAGTGAACCGCTGGAAGGTTCACTCGGCTAATGGCCGAGTGAACTGCCTTTGTGGCTGAAGGGTTCACTCGGCCATTGGCCGAGTGAACTGCTGGAAGGTTCACTCGGCCAGTGGCCGAGTGAACTGCCTTGGCGGCAGGAGGGTTCACTCGGCCATTGGCCGAGTGAACTGCTGGAAGGTTCACTCGGCCAATGGCCGAGTGAACTGCCTTGGTGGCTGAAGGGTTCACTCGGCCATTGGCCGAGTGAACTGTCCCATGGCCGAGTGAGCCATTTGACCCAGCCAATGGCCGAGTGAGCCATTGACTCGGCCCATGGCTGGGCTTTGACTTGGCCATTGGTTTGGGCCGGCTCCTGGTTGAGTCAGGGTTCCGCCGCCCAAGACCTCGTACTAGCCATGTGGGTCGAAGAGATGCCCTTGTTCCCGTTGGCCCTAGACGGGCCAACAACATTAGCCCCCCGAGTTTCCGGTCGAGCGTAGGTCGAGTGGAAACTCAAAATCTACGCTTTTATGCGGATGCGGGATGAATGCTCTCGGGTTTGCACCATGAGGAGTGGCTTTCGCGCGTCGCGAGGGACGAATTTTTGTTTCGGGTTGATCGTGCGTGGCTCATTTTCTCGATCTACCAATGAGGGCGTGATCGATTAGCACGGCTTTATTGTGTTGTGCGCGTCTTATTTTCTCGACTTGCCAACGAAGGCATAATCGATTTGCACGTCTTTGTTGTCTTGTGCGCGTCTTGTTTTCTCGATTTGCCCACGAAGGCATAATCGATTAGCACGTCTTTGTTGTATTGTGCGCGTCTTGTTTTCTCGATTTGCCCACGGAGGCATAATCGATTTGCGCGTCTTTGTTGTTTTGTGCGCGTCTTGTTTTCTCGACCTGCCAACGAAGGCATAATCGATTAGCACGTCTTTGTTGTATTGTGCGCGTCTTGTTTTCTCGATTTGCCAACGAAGGCATAATCGATTTGCGCGTCTTTGTTGTATTGTGCGCGTCTTGTTTTCTCGATTTGCCAACGAAGGCATAATCGATTTGCGCGTCTTTTTTGTTTTGTGCGCGTCTTGTTTTCTCGATTTGCCACCGAAGGCATAATCGATTTGCACGTCTTTTTTGTATTGTGCGCGTCTTATGTTCTCGATTTGCCAACGAAGGCATAATCGATTTGCACGTCTTTGTTTTGTTGTGCGCGTCTTATGTTCTCGATTTGCCACCGAAGGCATAATCGATTTGCACGTCTTTTTTGTATTGTGCGCGTCTTGTTTTCTCGATTTGCCAACGAAGGCATAATCGATTTGCGCGTCTTTTTTGTATTGTGCGCGTCTTATGTTCTCGATTTGCCAACGAAGGCATAATCGATTTGCACGTTTTTTTTTTTTTTTTTTTTTTTTTTTTTTGTTGAGCGAGCGAGCCCTAGTTTCGTTGAGCATTGTTTCCCATTAGCCCCCCGAGTTTCTCGTGTACTCGTAGAGGAGACTAGGAATTATAATGCAGCAAGATAAAGACTTCGAGGTGAAATGTGATACAATTATCATGCAAAAATAGTCAAAAATTACATCCCTGGGCCATTGGCCTTATTGAAATTCGAGATTGTCTTAAAACCGGAAATAAAATGACATAATGAGAAAAGGGGACGGGCTTAGCCCACGACATGCAGCTGTGAGCTCTCCGGTTCTTCAATCGCTGCCTGGTTCATGACAGTCACCGTCGCCGGACCCTTCCTTCCCTGCCGCGGATGGCCTTCGTGCATCGTGGCCGCCCCGACCGTTCTCAGGACATACTCTTTTAATTTCCCGTCCTGAATCAGGGCCTCGATCTGACGCCTAAGATGATAGCACTCGGACGTCAGATGCCCGTGATCCTGGTGGTACTCACAGAACTTGTTCCGATCCCTCTTCGCGGGATCCTTCGCTAGAGGAGCCGGACTTCCTAGCTTGTCGCGGTGCAGAGCTAGGATCCGCTCTTGCGGAGTGTTCAGAGGGGTGTATGTTGATGACGCTCGGAAGCTATCAACGTGCGACGATCTTGGACCGGAGAGGGGGCGACCGTTAGGGGCCCGGCCTCCCTTGCTCCTCTTGCTTTGAGGGTCGGGGCGATCTTCGTCCTGTTCTTCGCGGTGGCGACTACCTTGTCCTCCTGACTTTCGGCCATCGAGATAGTCCTCGATTCCCATATGTGTGCGGGCTCTCGTCATCAGCTCCGCCATGTCTCGCGGGACTTGCCCGACAATGGACTTGAGGAAGTCGCTCGTGCGAACTCCCTCGGTGATCGCCGTGATGGCGTCCTTGTCGTCGAAGCCCTCGACTTTGTGAGACTCCTCGGTGAAGCGAGCGAGGTATTGTCTCAATGTCTCATCTCTCCCCTGTCGAATGGAGAGGAGGTGGGTCTTCGATTTCTTTTGTGCCACAAGCGTGGCAAAGCGAGCGAGGAAAGCCTCTCGCAAGGCCCTGAAGGACGGGATGCTTCCAGGCCTCAAACTTTGGAACCACTCAAAGCCCGACCCTGTGAGGGTCAGGCTGAAGGCTTGGCAGAGGGTGGCGTCCGTCTGCCCTTGCATCGTCATCCACGTCTCATAGTGTTGGACGTGGAAGTGGGGGTCCGTACGTCCATCATAGGGGGGAATGGACGGTAACTTAAAGTTTCCCACGCATGGCTGCGCGAGGACCTGTGCGGCGAAGGGAGAGTATGATTCCTCGATCCCTCCGTACGGCCTTTGCCTCCCAGACTCCCTCATCTCGATGATTTGATTCTGGAGGCTCTGAATCATCGTGACCACGTCAAGCCCGTTAGCAGGGCCGACCGTCGGGGCCACGGGAGTCACCGGTTGGCGTTCGTTGGATGCTTGGTCCATGACATTGGCCTGAGGTCGGCCAAGAGTTGCGGCGGGGAGCGCGTCCCTTCGAGAATTTAGCCTTTGGCGGAGATCCTCCCCTCGGGAGTTTCTCTGCGCCGTCAAGCGCTCTCTAAAGTCCACGCTTGGCGCGTGACGAGGCGAGGTCGCCCTTGGTCGGGTCGTCCGGCGAGCGCTTCGGCTATCGGCTCCATCGTCGACCAGAGTCGCTCTCTCCTCGGCGAGGGGCCGTGTCCGGCCACCTCTTGAAACCGAGGGGGCGAGTCCCCGGGACTGTGACCGTGCCTGTTGTCGCGCCGGGTACAAAGGATCGGCCAACGCACCGTTGGCCCTCTCGGGTCGCGCTTGAGCGAGGCTAGGGGTGGCCTCGTTGGTCCTCGACTCCTCCACGTATTCGGGGTCGGAGTAATCCTGAGCAGATCGATCCTCGACGTCGTAGCCGAGGAGACCGGCGATGAGGTAGCCGTCAACGTCGGGACGGTCAAGGAGCTCCGCGAGCCGCCGAGCCGTGTCCTCTCGGAGCTCGGCCTCGGGGTCGTTCACCGGGTCTTGGGGCTGGCTCTCGCTATCGCGAGGTTGCCCTTCAAGACGGTGTGCGAGGAGTCGGAGACCGTACCTCGAGCTCGTCGCTCGGGTACCCGCGGAGGTAGTGGGTAGGTGACTCATCTCTCGAGAGTCGTAGGTGTAGTGAAAGTGTGGAATGGAAGGGAGAGCGTGCTAAGGTCGGTGGTCCCCTCCTTCTAGCGCCAAAATGTTGTCGCTGTTTTTCGGACAACTATTTAGGAGCCACAGACGGTTAGACCCAAGGCCGGACCAAGTGATCTCGTCTTGACTCGAGCGTGTCGGACTTGGTATCCCAAGTCGTCCCTTAGCTGTGGGTGTAGCTCACCTCGTCTCGATACCTAAAAAGCAAACAAGAGCTTGTGAACTACAAAGGGGAAACAGGGGGGGTGCCCCTGTTTACCTCTCCGACGCTCAACATTAGTGTGATTGAGGTGGAGTATAGAGGTTTTAGGGGTGTTTGGAGGCCAAAGCTTGAGAGAAACGAGCGAGGTGCGAGTTCGACAGCGTTTCAGTACTCAAGAATGGATTACCTGGACCAAGGGGGGTGCCTTGGTATTTATAGGCAGCCAAGGGGTGGTTTGAAGACCCCTTGGCCGAGTGAGAATGTTTGGGTCGGCCTTGGAGGAGGCTGGGTCGGCCAATGGCCGAGTGAACATGGTGGTGAGGTTCACTCGGCCATTGGCCGAGTGAAGGTCTTGGGCCGGCTGAGGTTCACTCGGCCATTGGCCGAGTGAACTGCTGGAAGGTTCACTCGGCCAATGGCCGAGTGAACTGCTGAGGCAGCTGGGAGGTTCACTCGGCCATTGGCCGAGTGAACTGCTGGAAGGTTCACTCGGCCAATGGCCGAGTGAACTGCCTTGGCGGCTGGAAGGTTCACTCGGCCAATGGCCGAGTGAACTGCCTTTGTGGCTGAAGGGTTCACTCGGCCATTGGCCGAGTGAACTGCTGGAAGGTTCACTCGGCCAGTGGCCGAGTGAACTGCCTTGGCGGCAGGAGGGTTCACTCGGCCATTGGCCGAGTGAACTGCTGGAAGGTTCACTCGGCCAATGGCCGAGTGAACTGCCTTGGTGGCTGAAGGGTTCACTCGGCCATTGGCCGAGTGAACTGTCCCATGGCCGAGTGAGCCATTTGACCCAGCCAATGGCCGAGTGAGCCATTGACTCGGCCCATGGCTGGGCTTTGACTTGGCCATTGGTTTGGGCCGGCTCCTGGTTGAGTCAGGGTTCCGCCGCCCAAGACCTCGTACTAGCCATGTGGGTCGAAGAGATGCCCTTGTTCCCGTTGGCCCTAGACGGGCCAACAACACTATGTAAACCGGGAGGTCTATATAGCACTACTCCAGTCTCGCTGAAGGTCCACCAAAGAGTATTTTTTAAAATCCTTGCAAGCAGTGTGAAGCCAAAGAGCAATGTTCCGATTGAGAACTTCCCGGACTCCTTCTTGACACCATCCCTCGTTCTAAAAAATACATTTATTCCTGCTTAGCCACAGAGCCCAAAAGCCTGCCAGCACCCCCGTTTTAACCGCCTCCTTCCAACGATTGTTCTTCCCCGGTGTCTCATGAAGCAAGAAAAAATCAGAAAGAAGAACAATCGAAGAGGCATTAATGTTTAACTTCCCGAAGAGCCACTTCCAAATGCTTGAGGCTGCTGGACAGTCGACGAAAAGGTGATGAATGTCCTCCGCTGCTCTGTGACAGAGGATACAGCAGCTCGGGGAAAGGGCCTGGTGAGGATTCTGCCTTTGAATGACGTCCGCCGTGTTTATTCTTTTGCGTGCCAGTCTCCACCCGAAGATTTGAACTTTTTTTGGGGCAGCGCACTTCCATACTGTTTCGTAGAAAGACACTGTAGTGGTCGGTCCCGGAGACGCGAGTGCAGCATGCATAGCTTTTACCAAGAACTCCTCCGAGTCATCCAACCAAACCCTTCGATCCTCTACCCCGTCCCCGAGGGAAACAGACTCTAGGGAGTCCATCAGCTGCGCATATTCCAAGGCCTCTCTATCTGTTAAGTGTCGTGAGACCATTTGCCTAATTGGCACATTTTTAAGAGAGCTTAAACGGAATAACCCGGGGAAGCGTGATTCCAGAGTCTCACCGTCGCACCAGACATCCTCCCAAAACCTGACTTTATTACCGTCTCGTACTATCCATGAGCACCGCTTATAAAATTCTTCTTGGATCGAAAAAATGGATTTCCACGGACTCCTAAGGGTGCATCCCGTTGCAGGCCCCGGATCCCATCTGTTTTCTTGAGTTCCGTAGATTGCTTTTATCACCTTATGCCACAACTCGTTCGGCTCGATTGGGAAGTGCCAAAGCCATTTCGCAAGCAAAGAATTGTTTTTCGCAACTAGTCTCCCAATCCCCAAACCTCCCGCCTCTTTTGGCTTGCAACACTCATCCCAAGAAACCGCTGCCCGCCTTTTCTGGTTTTCGAAACCTTCCCAAAAGAAACATTTCATAATTTTCTCCATTTCGTCAGCTACCCCTCTGGGCATCTTGAAGATTGACGTGAAATAGGTCGGTAGGGCAGATAGCACCGATTGTATGAGTGTCAATTTCCCGCCTTTCGACAGAAAGCCTCTCTTCCACCCAGCGAGTCTCTTCGCAACCTTGAAGAGAACGGGGTCCCAGAAAGATTTGCTCCTCGGGTTGTCTCCAAGGGGTAATCCAAGATAGGTGATGGGCCAATCCAGCTTTTGACAACCGAGAGAAGCTGCGAGACTCTCACTTTCCTCTACTTCGCAGTTAATACCAACCAAACTACTTTTCTCAATATTGACTTTAAGACCCGAGTCTTTGCAAAAGTCACGAATGATGTCTACAAGGTTTGCCCAACTTTGTGTATCGAAAACCCCGAAGATGAGAGTGTCATCCGCGAACTGTAGATGGGAGAGACT
The DNA here is from genome assembly GCF_054948205.1 of Urtica dioica subsp. dioica. NCBI lineage: Eukaryota > Viridiplantae > Streptophyta > Magnoliopsida > Rosales > Urticaceae > Urtica > Urtica dioica. The sequence goes on along the minus strand of NC_142759.1, from coordinate 23,896,405 downwards.
CAAACTCGGGGAGCCTACCTCGAGGGGTCTGAAAGATTCGTTTTCCACACCTCGTAGAATTCTTCTGGACATCGCATCCGCGGCTAAGATGAAAAGGAAAGGCGAGATAGGGTCTCCTTGGCGCAAACCTCTCGAGCTCGAAAAATGATTCCTATCTTTCCCGTTTATGATGATAGAGAAGGAGACCGATGAAAGACATCCTTTAATCCATTTTCTCCATCTTCCGTCGAAACCTTTCATATCCATGACGAAATCAATAAAGTCCCATTCCACCATATCGTAAGCTTTCTCAAAATCTATTTTAAAAACAGCTCATTTCCTCCCCGACCTCTTGGTTTCCTCAACCACCTCGTTTGCAATAAGGATCATATCTGCGATTTGACGTCCTTTGACAAAAGCACCTTGGAAAGGGGAAATAATTTTGTCCAAAACTGTTTTGATTCTTTCCGCCAATACTTTTGCCAAAATTTTGTACAATCCTGTTACCAGGCTGATTGGTCTGAAATCCTTGGCTTTACTGGCATTGAGTTTTTTTGGAATCAAGCATATGAAGGTCTCGTTTACACTTTTGTTTATTGTACCCGATTCCCAAAACTCGCTAAAGAATTGAAGCACCTCGGCCTTGATGATCTCCCAAAAATCTTGGAAAAACGCCATGGAGAAACCGTCCGGTCCGGGAGATTTATTCCTCGCACAACCAAAAACCGCTCTTTTTATCTCTTCTTCTTCGAAAGGTCGCGAGAGGTTTTCAGCGATATTGGAGTCCATAGGCTGCCAAAGAATGTCGTTCCACTCTCCTCTCGTAGATGGGTTCGCTCGGTACAAAATTTCGAAAAAACTGTTAATTTCTTCGACGATTTCAGCCTCATTGACCATGATGGTCCCATCCGCCTTTTCCAACTTCCAAATGGAATTCTTGGCCTTTCTCGCACTCAAGAGAGAATGGAAGAGACTCGTATTACCATTTCCATGTTTGGCCCATGCAACTTTCGACTTCATCCTAGCTATCCTTTCCTCATTCTCGAGAATACTGTCCAATTGTCCTTTCAAAAAGGCCATTTCGAAACGGTTTTCTTCCGACCAGTCGGGACCAGCCTCCTTTCTATCTAAAGTGCGAATTTCCTTTTCGATTTTCAATTTTTGGCCTATCTTTCTTTCTTTTTCACCAGATGCCCATGCTTTGATTTTCTTTTTTAGACCATAGAGCTTCCCCATAATTCGGTGACATGTCCAAGCCTCCGGGACGGGTTCCAACCACGAGCTGACGACCAAAGCCTTGAAATCGGGGTGTTCCAACCACTCGTTGTCCAATCTGAAAGGACCCGGGCCCCATTTGACCGGTTCTGTGGTAATCGTGATTGGAAAGTGATCCGAAACACCCCTAAATTGGACCTCTTGTAAATAGTACGGGAAGATACCCCTCCAACCTGTTGTGAAGAGGAATCTGTCTAGACGTGAACACGTGGGGCTTTCCCTGAAGTTTGACCATGTGAACTTTCCATTGTGGAGCGGAGGATCAGTCAAGGCAAGGTCAGAGATGATCTCGTTGAAAAGTCTCATGCTTTGTCTAGCTCTTACTGGTTTATTTTTCTCTGCGGCGAATCTGATGACGTTGAAATCCCCTCCGACACACCAACGAGAGCCGCATATCTCACCTAGCCCTGCTAACTCATCCCAGAATTCTGATCTACCAGCGGCTCGACACGGTCCATAAATCCCGGAGAACCACCACGGAAGGTCGCCATTCTCTATATTAATCGAAACCGAGAAATCCCCTACTAAGCTCTCCACAACCGACACTCTTCTTGAATCCCATATAATAACGATCCCGCCTGCTGCTTCGATTGACGGAAGAAGGACCCATTCTTTGAACCTAGAACTCCACACACTTCCTACGAACCGTCTATCGATTTTTGATCTTTTGGTCTCCAAAAGGACAAGGATATCCGGGTTGATCTTGCATACCAAAGATTTTATTCCTCTTCTCTTATCGGGGTGACCAGTCCCTCTGACATTCCATGAGACGATCTTCATTTACAAACAGGCTTCCTCCCGGAGCTTTTAGCCTTACCGAAGCTCATATCGAATTCCAATTTCCTCAGCTCTCTTTTTTTCTTTTTTGAAATCTTGGAACTATTTTTCTTTTGAGTGGACCCTCCATCGTGGTTTTTGCTGATACGTCGTTGTACTCGTCCGCCCCTACGTGCACTAGAATATAGTGTAACCGAAGTAGATAAAAGTGGTGATACCTGAGAATTTAGGTTCGGTTCGATGGGGGGCGAGCCGTCGGACGATGATGTCGATGAACCAAATCCGAGCATTTCGGCAATACCTTCTAAACACTCTGAAGAGTCATCACTCGGGATATCTTCGGAGGGCCCAATAGACTCCTTCGAAGAGCCTTCCGTCGGGGACGAGACCACGTCTTGAGTTTCCAGAAGACTATCTTGTGTTGGATCAATTTTGTCGTCTTCGTCAAGACCAAGAGGCGGAGGATGGAAAGCCGACTCCGCCTCCTGATTACCGAGCCACCATCTATGCGAGAAAGTCTTGCCGAAGGCGTCCTTTTTCCTCCCTTCCACCTCACTATCGCTATAACGATCTAGACAATCCCTCCTGATGATCGGCGACCTCTTCTTTTGAGTCGTATAGGCGTTCCACCTATCAATAACCCCCTTGCGGAAAGATGCGCGCTCTTTTGGACGACGAGTCTTTGCGTAACTACCTGCGCTCCTTGCTCTTACGAAAATGGCCGAATCAAACTCTTCTGGAAAGCGGCTCAGTTCGGAATGGATTTCTTTTGGAGCCTCCACGGAACCAACTGGAGTTTTTGGAGAGAAAGATTTGGCAAAAGATTCGCAGTCGGTAGTATGTATGCGCGCGATTTGGTCAGCTATGCGTGAGTGTAGATCTTTGATAAAGTGGCTCACACCGAAACCTATTAGATTAGCAGATGAGTCAGCCTTGTTGTGCCCCGTGACCCCATTAGACTTCGCCTTCACGGGGAGCTTCTCGTGATTTGACGTCGACTTTTCTTCTTCTGCTTTCGGATCTTCACTCGACCTCGAGCCGCTCGAAACCTCTTGAACCGTAGACCTACTGACTTCCTTTTCTTCCATCTTCTTTTTTCCTTTATCCTCTTGGTTACTCACCGGCTGAACGGTTTTTGACGAAGAGGCGATGCTCGGAAAGTCCGTCTGGTGTATAGGAGGGTGAAACGATGAAACCAGTATGGGACCTCTCGGCGATTCCTATAGATTGAAAAGACCAACTTGGATCGAATACTCTCTGTAAGGCAGCTCCAAAGAGTGCGCCATTAGACCGCTCTTAGGGCCTTTAACCTTAATTTTCGCAAATCTGATATCTGAGAGTTCCAGCGTCTCTTTTGCGATTTGAATCGCCCCTCCGCATTTAGCCCCAATAGTCTTCAGTGCGTGAATATTCCATAGATCCAAAGGGAGGCCTTCAATGCCAAGCCAATCATTCTTTACCTTCAAGAAGTTACCTTCCCATTGTTCCGAAGCCTTCCACTCCGAGAGGATCGCCACGTTCTTCCTGTTGATGAGGATCAAGCCGATTTTGAGGATTGCATTTTTTACTTCCAAATCTCGGCACCAAATAAGGCCTTTGTTCCCGGAAAAAGGTGAGATAACCACTTCATGGGAGGATAATTTGAATATGGCTGTCTGTATCTCCTCCCAGTTGTTGAAGCCGTTAAACCTTCTGACCACCACGGCCAAAGCCAGCGTTTTGGGGTTGTCTGGTGTGGCAACTGAGGGTGTTTGTTCTGCAACCTCCTTTCCGTTCTTTTTCCGGTACCCTTGAACTGCTCCACTGTAGCTTGGCCTCATGTTGGACGCTATAGATTCTTCGACTTTACGATCTCCGGCCTTTTGATTTGCAGACCATCGTCCTAGGACCGCATCCAAAGATCTCGAAAAAATCTTCCAGCCTTGCCTTCTCTCGCCCTCAGGAACCAGTATCATTCTTCCTTGTCCCTGAGCAATCTTCAGAATTCTTAAACAAGAATCTCTTTTGTTGATCAATACATCCACGATGACTGAGAAACCATTTCCCACAATCCTTCTCCATAACCCTGTGTTTGGGAGATAAAGCAAGACTTCCGTCGATAACCTTTGCGAGCCATACCACTGTATCCCTGTTTAGAAAAATACTGAAAGAAGACCTCCTGCTCTCCTCAAGAAGACGGACGATTCCGCCGTCTCGACCAAGAGACACAACGAAACGCTTATCTTCTATGACGAAGCTATCCAGAAAAACATCTTCTCTTAGGGCAACCATTATTATCATCCACGGAGGGAGCAGAGAACATCATACTAATTGAACATAGCAGAAGTTGCTGAGAGCAAAAACACAAAACTCACAGTGCTGTAGAAAAAGAGCGCTCGAAACGGTTTCTAAGAACGTGGAAAAGGCCGAGAAGAGTCAGATGAAACAGAGGGAGCCGGAAAAATCGAAAAAAACGACCAGGAGGCGGCGCGTGACCCGCACGCGCGGCGGAGGGGGAGGCGCGTGGGTCGCGAGTGGCGGCGCGTGACTTGTCGCCCGGAGCTAAAACCGACACAGACCTGGACGAAATTGGAAATCCGGTAGATCTAGGGGGGTGGTGGGACTTGAAATCCATTCTCTCCAACCATTTCCGGAGTTTGAAAGAGAAGAAAGGGTTTGGGTAGGAGAGAGAACATAGAAAATTATAGCCGTTAGCTTTGGTCACCACCAAAATTCATATTCTTTGCACCTTAGATAGGAAACTGCTCTGTAAAACTAATAACTGTATTTGATATGTTTTTAGAGAAATCAAGAAACATGAAAGTTAAGAGCATAATGGAAAACTGGTGACCAATACATGAAAGATGGGGAGAAGGTGAACGATGCCCTGCGCGACACTTACTTGAATAATAGTCATAAATTATTTTATTCATTAACATATATATATATATATATATATATGTATGTATATATATGTCTGTATTATAATTCAAATTTTATGATACAGGATCGGATGCTTGAGTAGCAGACAATTATTACCCAAGAGGAGTCTATTGATTTGTCATCGAGGATGGACGCTGATGAGATCGAGACGTGTGCTGTCGAGAACACTTTGGGATCGCGGCGCGACCTTCGTAAAGGAGTCGGTGCATTGTTACCAAAGATGGTGAAGATGGGGGCTGATATTGCTGAGTCTTGCTCTTCTCATCACCCATGTCTAGTTTCCATGGTGAGTCTTGTTGAACCGATTTCTCGACCCAACAATCTACACTAGATTATTTCGAGTTATCTAGTATATTTATTTATATAAATAGAGGGTCTCAGATCCGTTTATGAAGACTGAACTAGAATCCGATACAAATTAATAAACGATATAAATAAAAGTATAAATAGGGCGAAATGATGTTCCTTTTTTATTGATAATCGAATAAAGCTCTATAAGAATAAGAAAAATTCGAATGGAAATGAACAGAAAATAAGCTTCAGAAAATAATATCACAATCTCTCTCTTCCTCCAAAAATCCGTCCTTCTGAACGAGGATTGAATGAGCTTTTATAGCCACTTTGCTGACTTTCCTTCGTCTTCAGATCGATGCACGTGTACGTGCAGAACTGGTCTTCGATCCTTTATTCTTGCGCACATCTCCACTCTTCTAGGTGATTTGACCGTTTCTTTGATGACTTCGAACTTCAAATTCCTCGGCGGGACCGTCTAGGAACATCTACGGGCCTGGGTCGAGCTTAGACTTCTTCGAAATAATGTTTTGGACCGCTCTTGCGCGTACCCAGGTTTATCAGGTTGAACTGGGCTTTGGGTCTTTCTGACGATCATCCTCTTTTGGGCCGAACTCGCTATGGGCCCGGCCGATCCGATTCGCTAGAAGGAGGGGGGAGATATTTACTCCCACAATCAGTCCCCCAGTATCTTCTATATTATAAGATAATCTATAGAATATACTTTGGCGAACCGAGATTTTTCGGAATCCGGTTGAAATTTAACGAAATATTCGGGTATTTCTACCTCTTGGTTGCTTTTAAACAGACGCCAGGGACACGTGTCGCCACGACCATGTCTCGATAACTCAAAGATTTTTTTTTATCATGACGATCTTCTCGGGATTCTCAACCGTCGATTTGACGCTTAAATAAAGCCGCGACCCTTCGATTTTTATCGTTAATATCAGTTCATTCGCATCCCAGAGGTAAAAATCGTAACTTTCCCTTCTTCTTCTTCTTTCTTTTTTGCGTTTCTTGAATTCCTTTATTTCCGCCATTTTTTACTGTGACAATTTTAGAAATCCCTTCTGTTATATTAGCCGGTGTCGGGCTTTCTAGGTTTAGTCGATTCCAAGTCCTTGCCTTTTCTTTTTCGGAACCAGTCTTTGAGAAAAATGTCGGCTCCCGACAAGAAGGGCGATGATCCTAATCGTGAGTTGTCGTCGCCGTCGTTGCTGACGAAGCGCGACCTTAACGATATGGGGGAGCGATACAACTTCCCCGATGGGCTCCGGGTGAAGTTAGGAGGCAGGTCCGCCGATCGAATCATCCCTGGATATGTTTGTGCATACCAGGTATTTTTCGAGGAGTGCGGACTTCGTTTTCCTATTCCCCGTCTGCTCATCGAGTTCTGTGACCGCTTGGGACTTCAATTCGCCCAAATGTGTCCGAATTTCGTTCGCCAGGTGATGGCTTTGTTGCTATTGTCTAAAGAGGCCGAGGTTTCTTTAGACGTCAATGACCTCGGCCGTCTGTTGGTTGCGAAGCGTAATTCTAGGTACCATCCGGTGTGCTTTTATTTGGCGAACCGACCTCACCAAGGTATAGTTATCGACCTCCCTGGTAAGGACAAGAACTGGGGTTCGAAATACTTCTATTTCGAAATCTGCGAGAAGACGTTCGAGGTAGTGAAGGATTGTTTGTCCGTTCCGTGGAAGACGGACTATGGTAATTGGGGGGGGGGGGGGGGGGGGGGTGGATTTTCGGGCGATCTGCGAGCTAGTTGTCACATGCCTGGAGCGAACTGACGTTTTGTTGTCTTCGTCTTTGCAGAGAAGATCGTTGTGTTTCCGTCGGACGTTTTCGATCTAAAAGTCCAGAAGCTGCGCGCTTGCGAAGTCTCCTGGAAATCTTTTTCCGAAGCTCGGTTCGTAGTAGCCGATCTTTGGCCCGCTCCTTCTTTAGGTCGGTCTTTATTTCCGAATCCTTATTTTGCTTCGTTGCTTTATTATTTTTATTTATTTTCACGTATTTTCCTAGACGATACTTCGGACGACCTCTCTTCCTCGCCCGAGATGAACGACGAGGACGTCGACTGGCGGGCTAAGAAGAAGGCCCTCAGAGCGGCCAGTGAGACCAGAACCTCTTCCGGATCGACTGAGAAAACCATCCCGCCCGCTTCGGCGGCACCCATCTCCACTCCTGGTTTTCAGGAGCTTTCGGTTTCGGTGCCTCCGGCCACGCTGCTCATCGAGCTCGACGGTGAGCCCGAGACCGCAGAGACCGTCCAGGCTGCCAAAGCCGCCGAGGCTCCTTCTGCCAAGGCTACGTCCGCCGAGGTTGCGAAGGCCTCGGCAACCGCGGCCAAATCCTCATCGGCTCCGTCTTCTCAAGCTAAGAGGAAGGAGGTAGAAAGCGTTCAGCCGGGCGACTCGAAGAGGGGACGAACTGAGGACCGACGAAAGGCCGTGAAGGGCTCTGGTCAGCCGCAGGGATCTCAGCCGGGCTCCTGCAAGCTGAAGTTTAACTACAATCTCGACAAGCCGATCTGCGACGATCCGGCGGCGGCGGCGTGCCTCATGCGATAATTTAACTACCCCGAGTATCGGCTCCCAGTGGTTTCGAGGATGCACGGGGCGAAATTTTATCGCTCGATTAGCGCGGCGGGCTCTCGGGTAGGTTCTTGATTTCTGTTTAGTTTATGTTATTCCTGAAGCTAACTTTTAGTTCTTGCAGTTCATGGCCGAGCTGAACAAGGGCATCCTTGATTATGAGGTGATGTACGACCGCCTAAACCAAGAGATGCGAGCTAAGTTGAAGGCCTCTGAAGACGAGCTCGTGAAGTGTCAGGGCTCTCTTGGTCAAATGGACCATCTCATCGCCGAGGCGAATGAGTACGCCCGTCGCGTGAAAGACCTTGAAGATCTTCTTCAAGACTCTGAGAGGACGCGGGTTACTTTGAAGAGGGAGCTCGACCTGGCTGAGGCCTCGCATCGTAACCTTGGGTCCGAGCTGGACCGGGTGAAGGCCGAGCTGGCGAAGGAGAAGACGGGGTATCGTTCCTTGTATCGAGCCTACCGTTCGGCTAAGGACGACGGCATTCGTTCGGGCAGGAAGGCCGCTGGGACGAAGTATAGAGGGGCGCTGGTGGCTTATCGTCAATTCGTCGCGGCTGTGAAGAAGAGGACGACCATCATGCGGAACCTCGACCAAGCCAAGGCGGCGTCGTCGATCTTCCAGGAGGTCGTCAACAAGGAGATTGCCGATGCTCCCGCTGAGCTCAGGAGGCCAAGGACGAGCTGGCGAAGCTTCAAGCTGAGCTCGATAGCGTTCCCCTTCCCTCTCTTGCCGGGGCCGAAGATCTCGAGTTCACCCCTTACGATGATCGATCGCCTCCCGATTCGTCTGCGCCTGGGACTTCCGAGGTCGCGAACCAGTTCGGCTCGATGCTTGACAGCTCGGGGGCCGTGCTCGCGTCGATTGATGAGACCGGGGAGAGCTCGAAGGACGCCAAGCTCGCCAAGGACACGCCGGCCTAGACCTGCCTCGTCTCTCCCATTTTCTTTCTAGCTCGTCTGAATAATTAATTTGTTTTCTTGGGCCCCTGCATGGGCATATTTCATTTTGGGCCCGATGTCTGGGCAAGGTTGTCGAACTTCTTTATTATCGTTATTTCCTTTTATTTGTGTCGAACATATTTCATGAATTCTGTTAAATGTTATTTATTTCGTATTTTTCCTGCGTTTTTATTCCAATGAAGGCCTTGACCGACAATGCATAATTATCCTTGTATTTTTGAACGAACGCACTGATTTACTACGTCGTTTATTTGTTAACTTATTTGCATGATGTATGTCGGCCATCGTCAGTCGAACCCCTAGTCGTGTCGGGATTACGTATACGGCACGTCACCAGGTCATGCCTTATACGTGATTTGTCTTTCCCGAACTCAAACTCTGAGTCTTTCTTTCCTCTCGAGTTAGGTTTGTAGTAATTTATCGTACACTACGCATGAACGGAGCCTTAGGCACGTTCATTTGCGGGTGTAGGTCGAATCCGTCGCGTTTGGCGAATTGATCTGAATCGAACTTGTTTGTTTCAAGTTTCTCTCGTTTATGTGAGGTGGGGGCTGAACCTTGTCTCAAGGCTGCCTACGTACCCATGTTTGGGATCAAGCCGTTGCGTAGTTCGATTGTTGTGATATTACCCTTTAACATTAATATTTCTTTAGGTTCATGATATTCCAATATCTGAGTACTGGGGTACCGTCGAGCGTTTCAAGCTTGTAGACGCCTGTTCGTGGGACTTCTGAGATTCGGTACGGTCCTTCCCAGTTTGCTCCCAATTTTCCTGCATTTTCTTCGGCCTTGTTTTGATACAATTTCCTCAATACGAGATCTCCAGTATGAAATTCTCGGAAGTTGACTCCTTTATTGTAGTATCGGGCGATTGATCGTTGGTACAAATTCATGCGCGTTAGGGCTTGATTTCTTCTTTCGTCTGTCAAATCGAGGGAGTCGCATAGCATTTTATTGTTAGTTTCCCCGTGATCGTTCGCGTACATGGTGCGAATTGTTTGGACTTCGTGTTCAATGGGCAATATTGCTTCGACACCATAGACCAGAGAGTACGGGGTTTCCCCGGTGGGCCTTCGCGGACTCGAGCGGTAGGCCCAAAGTACTCCGGGGAGTTCATCAGCCCATCGCCCTTTCCTGGCTAGAAGTTTCTTTTTCAGGTTACTAACGATTGTTTTGTTGGTAGCCTCAGCGTGTCCGTTCCCTTGTGGGTATCGGGGTGTCGAGAATCGTAAAGTGATTCCTTCTGCTGCGCAAAATCGTCGGAATTCTTTTGATATGAATTGTGCGCCGTTATCAGTGATTATTTATTGTGGCGCTCCATGTCGAAAAATTATATTTTTCCAAATAAATTTTTTTACGTCCACGTCCCTTATTGAGGCGAATGCTTCGGCTTCAACCCATTTGGAAATATAGTCTGTTGTTATAAGGAGGAATTTTAGCCCGGGCCCCGGGTGCTTTGGCTAGGGGGCCGACGATATCAATAGACCATTTTAGAAATGGGTATGGAGCGGATATGGAAGATAGTTCTTCGGCTGGTTGTTTGATATTTGGGGCGTGCTTTTGGCATTGGTCGCATTTCCGCGAATGTTGTTCGCAGTCGGCGACCATGGTTGGCCAAAAGTACCCTTGATTTTTTATTTTGACGGCTAGGGCTCTTCCGGCCGCGTGGTTCCCATATTCTCCTTCGTGTATTACGGAGAGGATGCGTTTGGACTCTTCTTTTCCTATACATCGCAGGTATACTCCGGAGAAACTTCTTTTGAAAAGCACTCCGTCTATTATGGAGAATCTTGCGCTTTGGTTGATTAGCTTTCGGCGCAATTGTTTAATCTTCCTGATTGATTGGGATATCTAGCATGCGATATTCGATGTCATATTCGATGTCTCGCACCCTCACTTTGAGACTCAGATATCTAGCACGGTCACGACTCTAGTCTCGCAGAATCTCCGCGACTTTGTTGCTATACTAGAAAGAGACAATATTGGGATGCAGATACCTGAAATACCGATGGTATATGATCAACTTCAAAAGACTCGTGTGGAATCTCCATTGACTACTCCTAGATCGTCAGAGCAATCTACATCATGATAATCCCAGTCAGCCCCTGATCATTTGTCATCTCAGAATGGACCTACACCAATAGAGCCAACAACGACAATGTATCAAGCCACACTGGCGGTTACACGAGGAATGCGAGGAGGACGGGCCGTCCAAACTTCAAAACGTGGACGTTGTTAGTTATATTAATTTATATTTACTCTTTTGTTTTTATCTTTTTGCAAACCGCACTCTTATATTTTGCAAAATTGATTTATAATATGATTTCAGTACTTTTGCTCAATATATTATCATACATATGATCTTTGATTTAATATAAATTATGTTTGATTTATAATATTATATATTTGAAATAAAATACCTAAATAATGACTTTTGTGGTTGTAATAATAATATGAGTCGTCGTTAACGTTTGGCGCAAATAACTGCGAATGTCTATCACAAGGATTCAGAATCGTTACAATAGTTATATTACAACGACACTTTCATTGCAAGAAAGTGTGTGCATTTAATTATTGTAAATTCCTAAAACAGCGACATATTACGTTGTAATAGATATGTAACGATATATATATTACAACGACTATCGTTGTTGTAGTAGACTTCTAGCTACATGTTTCGAACAACGATTATTGTCGTTGCGATAACGTTTCAATGTCGTTGTAAGATAGGTATTGCAACGAGTATCAAAGTCTATTGCAACGACACATGTTGCTGTTATAACGTATATTAATTGTAGTGTATTTACTTAAAATTTACCAAGCATTGGTTATATGGAGTGATTTTAATTTTCATGTAACCATATATCTAGAGAGCCCTATTTTTATGTATAATTTCGATATGCTATATTCAAGAACCACATGAAACGTACAAGATTTTATCTTTTCAGGTTTCTAGCCCGACATTATTTTTTTTCCTTCCTTTAGGTACATTGTGTTTTCAAGTGTATCTTTGGTCTTGGACGATGGAGGACAAGATCATCAAACTGCAAGATATATCTCATTCAGAAGAGAATGAATTGTGAATATGGATAACCTTTGTATTCAAGAGGGGCGAGAAGAGGTCCAGTTCAGCCTTTTCCCCTTCCTTATGGAATCCGAAAGGAAACCTAGATATGAACTAAGTGGTTGCGGACAAGTTTTTGTTCATTTTTGGCGTCATTATAGATATGTAATGGGTTCTTGTGAAAGAACGGTGGAATTTTGACAAAGCCTTGCTATTACTCAAAGACATTTCATCTAGATGATGATGGTTGTATTTCAATAGCATGTGGCTCCAAATAAATGAAATTCCGGTGCATGTAATGGCTTCATTGGTTCGTTTTTTGGAAATCATATTGGTCATGTATTGGAGGTGGATAGTGATGGTCGGGCCGTGGTTCAATTTGTTTTCTGATAGTTCGGATCCTGTTTGACACGAGAGTTTCTATGAGACGGGATCTTAAGATCAAGCACGAGAATGAAAATGAAGTTAATTGGGTTGACTTTAAGTATGAAAAACTACTTCTATCTATTTTAGGTGTTAAAGTCTGACTCACTCAATTAAAGAGTGTAGGAAATGATTTGTGACATTAACCTAAATCAAAATATAGAGAGCTGTTTTGGCCTATTTCTTTGTGAGTCTTCATTCCAAAATCTTGATGGGCTTTGAAACTCCCAACGTGACTCCTCCGTATGGTCGGAAAGAAAGAGAACTTAGATGGTCATTGTTCCCCGTGAAAAAAAAAAGATGGGACAAGGTTTAAACGCGAAAACACCAACATTTAGAAACCATATGTATATATTTATGAGTATCATTGATTTGTTTTTTTACCTTATATTTAACTACAATAGCATTATAGCGGATGAACTTTAAGCACAAAAAAATAAGAAGTGTTATATGAGATTTTAACACAAATATTGTTAAACTCATGTTATTTTATCAAAATCAATTAAATATAAAATTTAACGCTTTTATTATAAAAAATCAAGAGAGAGAATTATTTTCATATAAAATTATCATTTTGTGACTGTTTTCTTATCTCGTGACCGATATTTTACAAAATTTTAAAATCGTTCACAAAATATAAAATATTATAACCTATCTATCTATCACAAAATTATGAAGAATATTTCAGTCTTTTTACAACTTATTTATTAATAGAAGTGTCAAATTTTAAGTTTTAATTACTTTTGGTAAAGTGACATAGTTGCATATGATTGAAATATGAGTTTTAACATTGAAGTTAAAAAATTATTACCCTATTTAGTTTGAGTGACACTACCTCTTTCTTACGAGGTCTTCCGTAACAATGCAGATACAATCTCCATATATGATGAAATGTCTGTACATGCACACCAATATTTCTAGTATTTCACTAGATACCAACATCAAAACTCTATTTTTCTTAATTAACATCCACTTAAAAGCAAAACACATTCACTAGCAACAACAACAACATGATCACACATGCGCGCGCGCACACACCAAGGTTTGACATGAATACCTTTAGCTCCTACTCTTCCCATAGTAGTCAGAATAAGGGTTGACCGGGTAGAGATCAGACGAGGACGACTGTGTCAGCGGCCCATCCATTGACTCAGTTTGAGTTTGGCTTTCTTCTTCTATGTCTTCATAGCGTCTCCTCATCTCATCTAGAACGTTCTTCGATGACATGGCATCGATAGTTGCAACGTCCTGAAGTGGAGCTTTGCCTTCGAGCACGCTCACAACCGATGACATGCTCGGCCTGGCTGACGCGGACACGCTGGTGCATTGTAGAGCCAACTTGATTGTCAATAACACCTCTTCTTGGTCGTAGTCTGTGCCTAGTCTCGGGTCAACTAGCTCCATCAAATCGCCTTTCTCTTTCAAAAGAAGTGCCTACAGAGACATCGAAACAACGGGTTTAGTAATCAAGTAATGTTTGGATCCAAATGATTTATTTTTTACCTTACCCAATCAAGGATATAAAAGCTCTTTTGATTTGCCCTGTAAGTTGTGTTACTTCTTCCGCTGATGATCTCAAGGACGACGATTCCGTAACTATAAACGTCTGCTTTATCGGTCAAATACCCGCGCATTGCATATTCTGGAGCCATATAACCACTACCAGTACCATATTTATTCAGTTGATTTCGTTAGAGGAAATATTAATTTCGTGAATGCGGTTGAAACTTACTAAGTCCCAGCGATTCGGGTGCTTATGTGAGTGTTGTCTTCTTCATCGAGCTTGGCCAAACCAAAGTCCGATATTTTGGGATTCAAGTTTCTATCGAGAAGAATGTTAGTCGCCTTGATGTCCCTGTGAACGATCTTCAATCTCGATTCTTCGTGGAGGAAAGCCAAGCCTCTGGCGACGCCAATGCAAATCTTGCTCCTGGTTGGCCAATCTAATTTTATTTGGCTTGCTTCGGGACCTTCAATTTGTAGGAAAACAAAACCATTTACACCAAGTATTTAATTTCTCTTAGTTCTGAACATAAATAGCCAAAAGATTTTACCGAATAAGGCACGACCGACATTGTTGTTTTCCATGAACTCGTAGACGAGCAACAGTTGATCGGCTTCAATGCAACACCCATGGAGCTTGACAAGATGAGGGTGTTGAAGAGCTGAAAACATTGCTATCTCGTTCAAAAACTCGCGATTCCCTTGCTTTGATTTAGAAGAAAGCTGCTTCACCGCAATCATAGTTCCATCTGATAGAAGACCCTGCATTGTACACACATACAAAACTTATTCAATCAAAACTCTTATAATTTCAATCATAATTAGATTTCAAAATGTACCTTGTATACAGAGCCAAAACCACCTTCTCCGATCTTATTTGTGGCGTGAAAGTTATTCGTGGAAGCTTTGATTTGCCTCAACGTAAATATTCCAGTGTGCAACTCCAAGCCGCTTAAATCTGCATATAAGAGGCAAACTTATAATTAATCATATTGTCAAGATATCTGTTTTACAATTATTTTCGTATTGAACAAACACACACACACACACACACACACACATATATATATATATATATATATATATATGTGTGTGTGTGCGCGCGTATAGACAAATCATGCAATTTGACAATCAAGAACAGATTACTTGATTTGCAAATAATTGACGAACACACACGAAAATGCTGTAAAATTAAGACACTCAAGTTTTATCTTGGTTCGGCAATGTGTCCAAGTCCAGTCGATCTAGCTCTGATACCCACTAATGAATATATATATATATATATATATATATATTATATATATATATACATATATATCTTTTTCATTCTTCAATATAGAACACAAACTGCTTAACTAGACTAAATGAATTCAGCCAACTTAAGAGCTATATTATGTACAAGTAGCTCAAAACTCTGACTTGAAAGAAAAGACATCAGAACTTCCAGAAAGCATATGTTTGAACATGTAAATGACTAGGTCGATTTTCCATTGATTACCTTGTTCTAGATTGCTTTTCTTTCTTAAACAGAACATCCACCAAAGAAGACTGGCGATGGCCAATACAACCAGCGTCCCTGAAACCACTACGCCAATTTCCTCACCAATTGGTATGTGGCTTTCAGTTTTAGCTGTTGGTGTGGCCGGAGGTACAAAATCTGCCAAATAACATTTTTTTGGCAAAGCCAAATATTACTCAATATTACACAACAAAAGTTCTGAATTTGAATTGAACCAAATTGCCATATTTAAACGAACAAAGTAAATGCTGTCAATTTTTTTTTTTTTTTTTTTTTTTTAATAATAAAAAAAATGGTAAGCTCACCTAAAGTCATTTTAATCATGGTGTCATGTAATGTAAAACCCTTTTGGATATCTTGAAACCCAAAAGAAGAAAATTTGCGTGGTACATTCTAATAGGTTAATGCTAACGGCGGCTTAAAGCTTACTTGAATACATAGAAATAGCTGATATGAGAGGACCATAGACTCCTCTTGTTGGGATAGCAGTTGTTCCTCTTCCAGCCCAATAGAATCTTACTTCCAAAGTAGAGCCACTCACATTAACCAAAAACTCTTGAACTGTTGCTTTGCCTGTCCCGCCGGCCTCTGCTGCGATATTAAAGTCCTTCAACACTTGCTTTCCCTGCACACACCAGTTAACATTCCAATTAATAAACGGCGACAAATGAATTTTTTTTCCCATAAGTCTAATCATATTTTTGTTACGTTCATCTCTGAAAACCCCGACCTGAATGTAGACATCAAACACACGCCTTCCGAGGCTGAGGTACGTTTGGTCACTTGTGAACATGGTCTCCGCAAAATAGAGTCTCACGGTGTAGTTTCCTTCTCCGAGGCAGAAAGCATAGTAAGTCAGGGATATGGGTGATAAGCGTGCGTTCATGTAGAGCTCGGGACTTGCCATGGTAAGTCTACTTGTGTTTCGTAAAATATAATTGTCAGAGCGAGTCTTGTTGTCTGTGAAGAATCCGGTGGTGCTGACACCCCAGTAGCCGCTGCTGCTTTTCGAGAAAAAAGATGATGTGGCAGGCGAAGTGTCGTCTTCATACTCGGTATTATTGATTCTCATGCTTGGTCCACCACAATTTATGTGAAGACTGTACAAAACTGAGAAAAGTAGATTTTTCTTTAAGTGATAGAAGATAAACCATCATTGTTACTTTCAAAGAAACTCGCTTACGTTTGGTGCAAATGAACCCTCTCAAACACGAAGCAACACCGCTGGTAGAATAAAAGACCATGTCAGGAATAAAATCTTGAGATTGATATCCAAATTTGAGGTTAGTTTTCTCTGAGTGTTGAAACTACTTACGATGTATTCGCTCCCGATGAGCTTGCAAAAAAGTTCCTAGAAGAAAACAAAATAAAGTGTGAATCTGATATTTTTCTTTTTCGAAGCCAAACCAGAAACAAACAATATCTCTTACACTTGCCCTTGCTGACATTTTGAAGTTCCAGTTGTGAAGTTGTTGTATGAAAGGTCACTGCACAATGAAATTGCCGGTAGTTATCTTAATAATGGTCTCAGTATATCGGATTTTCTGTACCCCATGAAATAAAAATTTCAATCTTAAATCATCTTTTTAATTCCTGTTTGAAGTGCAGATATACAATTTTTTATTTAATTATAAAGATAGCTATTAGATATGAGAAACTTACACGTTGACGTTGGTTTTTACAATCAATTGACTGGGCACGGCGCCGGTTAGCATATTCCCTGTCAAGAATCTAAACAAAACCGATGCAAAGAGTAAGAAAAAAAAATCCAAATAAGTAGGTGTTTTGATACGTACTTGGTTTATGGTTTTAAATGAGAAAATTGGGACTTTTAAATTTTGAATTAAGGTTTTTAAATCTTCCGATTAGTATTTTCAATTAGGGTCTAGAAGATATATATAGCCATATTTACGTGTATAATTTGCCATTTAGCCAACGTTTAATAAATATTTGGTAAATAACCAACTTTTTTGTAATCAGTTGTAAATAACAGTTGTAAATAATAAAGTAAATTAGTTGTAAATAATAAAATAAATTAGTTGTAAATAATTGCAATTGTAGTAAATGTTGACTATTTACAAAGTATTTACTTCGATAAAAAATATGTACAAAATATTTACTAAACGTTGGCTAAATAGCAATCTAAATATGTAAATATGACTAGTTTGCTAATTATTTGGTGTAATAATGTGCTTTTTTTTTTTATTACGAATTTAAATAAATTAAGTAAGTTTAATGTTTTATCATGTAGCTAGGTTTATACTTTCTGGGCCGGCCTCTCAGGTTATAAACATTGGTCTATTTAAGAGGCCTAAGTCAATGAGAAAATCAACATCAAACCAAATAACTTAATCTCTCTCAAGAATGATAAGATTAGGTTCCAGTGGAGCTTTGTGTTCTTCATTCTGCTTATTATAAAAAAATCTAATCATCAACTGCTCCCGTTACGATATCTAAATCTCGAGCCGTATCAATTTGGTATCAGAATTGCTTGTCGTGGGGGTTATCTCAAAGAAATTTCAAGCAAGATTGTAAGCGTTTATGATGATGACAACATTGCAACCGAAGCAACAGTAGGATCTGGTTGTCGCTCTTCAAAAGAAGCTAACGGCGGTGGAGGCACGCGTGGATATGTTTTCATTTGGACAGAATAGCAGTCTGATCATCAAGGATGCTGCAAGAAGAGAAAGGGCGACGCGTTCGACAAAAGTATTGCAGAAGATTTCAGATCTAGATCTGAAAGTTGGAGGCGAAGGAAAAAAATTCAAAATCTCGGAGAACACGTCCCCGACGGCGCAGGTGGTTGGTCGGACATAATTGATAATGACAACCCACCAGAATTGGGGAATATTGACGGTGTTGGAAGAGGCAGAGGCCTAGGGTTTCGATTGACATGTGGACCCAAAATCCAAAACACGAGGCTTCTTAGTCAGGCAATGGGCTGTCTACCAAAGGAGGTTGCAAAATTGATCGAGGGCGAGCAAGGGCTGGTGACGGCGGTGGCTGCTCTGATGGCAACAATCTCAGCAAACTCGAAAGCCTAGACTCTAAGTTTAGGGTTAACAGAAGCAGCAGACAAATCGCCGTGGCGGTCCAACGACGGGGGTCTTGGGTGTATTTACTCTGAGTTGGCCTTTTGGTTCAGACAACTCTATTGTCTTTGATGATGTCTCTAGCATCGCACAGAACATTATTGTTGTTGTACGAACAGGATTCGACATGGCCTTCCTGACAGCTTTTTGGCTATCCTCGTTCTGTTGTGCTCCATCTGTCCTGGTGTCCGATCTCAGGACATTCTCTTTTGTTGTCTCTTATAAAAGAGAATTTCATACCCTAGGAGAGGTTACCAAATTTTACCGCCGAAACCAACTTTTCAAGAGTGTGTGTGTTTTTGGTTTTCTAGGTTTTTTTTACTATCGTCTGGCGAAGTCTTACCTAGTGTGTTTTACAGTTGTTGCTGTGGTATTTGTTATTGTAATGAAGTGAAACACTGAGAGAGTATAACACTGAAAAGTGAGGGGAGCTCAAACCTATGTGGAGCTTAGGTTAACAACACCATAGAAATAGCTTGGAGTTAGGAATAGTGGAAGGTGACCATCCATTGTATTCCGACGTGTACTCAGCGTATTGTCTAGTGAAGTTGTTCTTTTCACGGGGATTGATATCTCCCCAGAGTAGGTATTTGAAGCCGAACTGGGTTACCATTTCTTGGTGTTCTTTACTTGCTTTCATCACATGTTGCTTGTCGTTTGTCTTGTTGTTCTTAACATCATCTAACAAGCTGGTTACACAGTAGATCTGGACTTTCAAGTGGTATCAGAGCAGGCACCCTAAGGTTCTGGGTGAGGTTCTCTTCATCTTACTGTTGTTGCTAGATATGGACATGTTCAAGGAAGGAGGCTCTATTTCTCGAGCTCCGCTCCTCGATGGCCAGAACTACACATATTGGAAGGCCAAGATGGGAGCCTTTATACGGTGCATCGACCACAAGATCTGGAAGTCCATTATTACAGGGTGGGAAGCTCCCAAGAAGGCTATGGAGGATGGCGTTACCCTTGTAAAGAAAGCTGAGATTGAGTGGAGTCCTATAGAAGACGAGGCCGCTCTATCCAACTCCAAGGCTCTCAATGCCATCTATAATGGTGTAGACAAAAATGTTTTCAGGTTGATCAATACCTGTGAAAGTGCCAAGAAAGCTTGGGACATTCTTGAAACAACCTTCGAAGGGACGGACAAAGTGAAGAATTCACGTTTACAGCTTGTCACCACCAAGTTTGAAAACATGAGGATGCTTGAAGAGGAAACAATCAACGAATTCTATGTGAGGGTCAGAGACCTCTCCAATGAGTCTCACTTTCTTGGAGAACCAATATCCGATGCCAAGCTGGTCAAGAAGATCTTGAGATCTCTACCTGAGAGGTTCAAGATTAAGGTGACCACCATAGATGAAGTGCATGACACCTCGGCGATGAAGGTGGACGAGCTCATAGGATCTTTACTCACCTACGAGATGTCATTTACAGGGTTCTCTGATAAGAAATCAAGTGGTCTTGCTCTCAAGTCCACTGCCTCTGAATCCTCATCCTCGAACGCTGGGATGCCTTTAGAATCATATGAGGAGTCCCTAGCCTTGATGGTCAAGAACTATGGGAAACTCATGAAGAAGTTCGAGAAGAGATCACGTAACTTCTCTGGACAGGCCTCTGGTCCCTTCAACCGCGAGAAGACTTCTCAGGGTTACAAACCTAGGAATTACATCAGGAAGGTACGAGAAGATCAAGGAACCTCTTATGCGTCCAAGGGAAATGGGATTCAATGCAGGGAGTGTGAAGGTTTTGGCCACATACAGGTTGAGTGTCCAAACTATCAGAGGAGGCAGCAGAAAATTTTTAACTCCACTCCCAGCGATGAAGACAGTGATTCCAGTAGTGAAGCAAGAGAGGATGGAGGCAACAATTTTCTTGCCTTCATGGCTCGGAGTTCAGATTCTCAAGACAGTCCATCAGAGGAGAATAAAAGGAAAATCACCCTGGCTCCTTCTGAATGCTCCAACAACTCAAGTCAGCTGGAAGTGGGGAACTCAGTGACGAATTTCTTCTTCATGCATATGAAGTCATCATGTCATAGACTGGTTCCACAGGAAGTGCGAAGTCCTGCACAGGAGAAGTGGAGGACGAGCTCGGTGATGAGGTCATTCTTGAGGCATACAAGACTCTGTTTGTGAAGTGGGCCGACGAGTCCAATGCCTTTCTCAAGCAGAAATCCAGGATTGAAGAATTTTAGGCTAAGCAATCTAGCTTACTCGAGGAGATAGAAGACCTGAAGAAGGACTCTCTTGACATGCTGAAGAACAAGATTGAATCGCTGCTTGGTGAAAAGTCTCACATCTTGAAGTCATTGGCAGTTTGAAGAAACAAATCGCTAAACTCAATGCTGATCTAACGAATATGACCAAGTCAGTTCAGATGCTGAACTCAAGAGCTTCCAGCCTGAATGAGATCCTAAAGATTGGGCAACCGTCCTCAAGTCATAGAGGACTTGGATATCATTCTGGTGCCTCTACCTCGCGCAAGACTGTCTTTGTGTCTCCGTCTGAGGTGTCGGTGGAGAATAGGCGCAAGGTGTCTCCATCATCTCAGAAGACATCAAGTCATGTTCTGCCAAAGCCAAGGTCTGCTCCTAAGTCTGACTGGAGATGTCATTTCTGTGGAAAATGAGGGCATATCCGCCCTTTATGCTATTCTCTTTATGGCAGGTTTCTAGAGAGGAAGAACACTGGTCAAAATGTTCTCTATGCTCAGAGTAGATTTCCCAGGATGAAGGTGGATATGAGAGAACGTTCAGAGAGGCAGCACCCGGACACTGGGGTCGGTTTCTCCTGCGTCTGAAGACTCTATGCCCTCCAGTTTGAGCTTGTGAAGGAACTGTCGGGTGGAAAAGATGAGAAGGGTTGGCCTGAGACTGGTTTATACCGAGCCTCTCTGCTTAGCTCCAAGTACTCCATCTTGCACAAGATCGGAGTCAAAAACTGGCTTCCCTCTACTCACTCCACAGATGTCTCCATTGCCATTGCTCAATTTTTATACATGATAGGGACTGGCCGGACATTGGATTTTGGGAAGTTCTTCTACTCTCTAATCATCAAGCATGCAGACTCCGACGCCATCTAGCTTCCCATAGCCTACCCGGCTATGATTACTGGGATCATTTTTCGCCAGCACCTGGACATTCTTACTCCTGAGGAACTGAAGGCTTGCAGCTCGGATCTGAGCAAAATTACATTCAGCTACAAGTTGTTCCAGAAGCACCATGTAGCTGATATTCATAAGCCGCCTCAGACCAGTCTTCCTCACGCCAAGTTCTTCTCATCTGATGCGCCAGTTGTGCCGCCCATGTCATCGGACATCAGGAAGCTCATTGCTCTCTCTATTCAGGATAAGATTCAATACTTGGAGTCCTTCATTGCCACGTCCTCGGAGCGCAAGAAGACCATTGAGGAAGCTTTGACGTAGATGTTCTCTGGAGACCCTGCCTCGACTTCTCGCTAATCACCCTGTTTGCTCAAGAATTTGGTTGTTATGTTCTTATTTCCTATTTCATCATCCTCCTTCTCGAACCCTCTGGTCTGTAATATTTATTTTCTTACTCTAATTCTCTCTTCTTTTTGTGTTTGCTTGGCAAAAAGGGGGAGTCAATTGCAACTCTTTTTTTTTTTTTTTTTTTTTTTTTTTTTTTTCTGATTTCAAGCTGATACAATGCTATATAGTAGTGTATTCTCTGCTTTAGCCTTCCTCTGTCAGTCACTGTGACATGAGTGAATCTTGCAGCGCCTTGTTGAGGGCTCAGTTGTTGCAAGATAGAGTTTTGTCTTCTCAAAGCCAAAAAGGGAGATTGTAGTTACTCTGAGTTGGCCTTTTAGTTCATGCAACTCTATTGTCTTTGATGATGTCTCTAGCATCGCACAGAACATTATTGTTGCTGTACGACTAGGATTCGACGTGACTTTCCTGACAGCTTTTTGGCTGTCCTCGTTCTGTTGTGCGCCATCTGTCCTGGTGTCCGATCTCAGGACATTCTCTTTTGTTGTCTCTTATAAAAGAGAATGTCATACCCCAGGAGAGGTTAACAGATTTTACCGCCGAAACCAACTTTTCAAGAGTGTGTGTGTTTTTGGCTTTCTAGGTTTTTGACTCTCGTCCGGCGAAGTCTTACCTAGTGTGTTTTACAGTTGTTGATGTGGATGGTGTAACGGGCTCAGCGAGGTGTTTGGTCTAACACTTACAAGAGTTACAATTCGAGCTAATATAGCAGGGAGGACTACTGTGATAGAAGTGACGACAACTGTTCCGCCTGTTTGGGATTTTTAGGTTTGAGCTTGAGGACAAGCTCAAAGAGTAGGAGGGGAGCATTGATATGTACTTTTTTTTTATTTAAGGTTCTAAGGAAATTAACAGTTTTAAATTATGAATGAAGGTTTTTAAATTTGGCAATTAGTATTTTTAATTGTATGTTATTCTTATATATTACGAATTATAATTAATTAATTAAGTTTAACTTTTTATTAGGTAGCTAGGTAGCCTAGGTTTATAATTTTTGGGCCTTTCCCATAAGTTGTAATTTTGGTCTAGTCAAGAGGCTTTTAAGTCAATGAGAAAATCAACCTCCAACCAAATAACTTACTCTCTCTCAATAATGAAAAGAGATTAGGTACATGTGGATCTTTGCGTTCTTCATTCTTCTTATTATAAAAAATTTAATCATCAATTGTTGCCGTTACGAGATCTAAATATATGGTCGTATCATACTTCCTTTAATGTCTTATATAGCTTGCTTTGATGCAAATTCCGTTCAAACGTTGGTAAGATTCTGAATTACTTACATGTCCTCGAGACGGGATAGAGTGGTAAGACTAATAGGAATTTGTCCACTTAATTTGTTGAAGCTGAGATCTCTGCAAAACGTAAAAAGCGTTCGAACTTAAGCGCATATGCACAAACACCACAGAAATATCAAATAAAGTGAAAGACTACTATACTAACAAATATCTTAAATTAGGCATGTCCTTGAAATTATCAGGTATTTTTCCTTTGAGATTGCAATTCCTCAAGATCCTGCGGAACGAGGGAAATAACAAATACAGTTAAATTATAAAAATTGAATGAACAGATTCTAGTACACTTTTTTATCATATTTTACTATAGGAAAACGATAGACCCACAAAGTTTGCAACTTTGGCATATTTTCAAGTGGCGGAAAAGTTGCTTCTGGCCCACTCAAGTCGGTGATTCTCCTGTACAAAAACAAATAAACATCGGATCGAATATTAATGTTCAAAATACTTTTTGCTCAAAAAGAAAACGAGGCACATGCACTAGTCTCTGCATACTAACATGTCAGTTATATTTTTCAATTTGGAAATGCTTGCAGGAACAGGCCCAGTAAAACCGCTTGCATGAATGAATCTGCGATTGCAAAAAAAAAAAAAAAAAAAAAAAGCGTGAAAAAAATAAATCATCAATTATCCTTCAAAAAGAGATCACAGAAAATCTCACATTTTATTTAGTTTAGTCCAGTTTTGTATAAACCCTGGTATTACCCCAGTGAACTTGTTGTCTCCAGCGAAGCTGCATAAAAGCTAATCAACATTAGAGTTGTCAAAGATACCACATCGAAAAACATTATGGAACCTATTAATTAAGGTTCATAACGAGTAACTCCTCTTATCAATCTCTCTCGGATGGAAGGCCAAATTATTATGATGATATTAGAGCTCAAGCATATATACTGAGCAACTATTGCTAATTCATTAAAAAAAAAAAAAAAAAAAAAAAAAAAAAAACCCTTACAAGTCTTCTAATGTCGCGAGATACGCTAGCGTTGTCGGTAGTTCTCCAGTAAGATTGTTTGAGGTAATCAACCTGTATCAGCGTAAACATGTATTGAATCTTCCTAATAATTTTTGGGATGCAGTTATTGATGATAATAAACAACAAAAGCAAACAATGGTTAAAGACTTTCTTACATTCTTTTCATGCCAGTAAGTTTGCCTAGCTCTGCGGGTAGCTTTCCTGATAAATGGTTCATCTCAAGGCCCCTAAATAATATATTACATTTGTGGTAAGTTAGTTTGATCACAAAAATGGCAATATGAAACTTAGAACTCACAAAATTTTCAGGGTACTGATGTTTCCGAGCTCTTTTGGTATAGAACCTGTTATCCGATTTTCTCCAATGGAACTGCATTTTATCGTATTCTCAATTTTAATTTTTTTTTTTTGTGTGAAATTAAAAGCTTGTGAAAAAACAGAGTGAGTGAGTATACATCATGACAAGCTTTGAGGAGCCCCATTCTAGAGGAATTGGACCGCTGAGCAAGTTACGTTTGAGGTCACTGAAAAAAAATTCATACAGTCACAACGAGAACCGCCTAACTAAATTCATGTTAATTTTTTTTTTTTTTTCCCTGTATTTCTTTGGGTTGTGCGAAGAAAAGACACATGCGAATTGTAGTAAAGAGAACGATTGAAGGAACGTACAGTTGTTCGAGATAGGGAAGCCCTGTGAGATCCTTGGGCAGCGTGCCTGCCAAATTCTCATTCGAGAAATCTCTGCATTTAAAATATATATATATATATATATATATATATATATATATATATATATATATATATCGCGGTTTCTTTGGTTAGCCAGCTTCTTAGAAAAAAGTTAGTCAGCTTCTTTGCACTATTTTTGTGTCGTGATTTTTCACGTTTGAGACAGTTATACTTTTTCGAAAATTGGAGTGTTTAGTAATTTAGTTAGAGCATCTCCGAACCCAAACTCTAAATTCCACTTTTTTAAATTTCAAAATACAATTTTCTATCACATTTAAACAGTTACAATTTCAAAAAAAGTATACCCATCTCTTATTTTTCATTTTAATAACTTTATCAATTTTTAATATATCGTATTATAGTCCACATATATTTAATTTATGTCTTTTATATTCAACCAAGGTTTGAAATTCCGCGGATTCCGGTCGAAAACCGGACTGGACACCGTTTTTTGAGAGTCCCGATACTGGTATGTACAAAACCGGAATTTTTCTTGGATTACGAAGAAATTGTTTCGGTTTCCGGTGTTTCCCGGGGAATCCTTCAACTTTCCGGTTGTCTTTAGGCAAATTCTCACGTATTCCGACGGAAACTTACCGGTAAGTGATCAAATACCGACAATTCTTAAAATTTGATGATATTTAGTGTTCTTTACAAAATTTGTCGTTAGTTTTTGATGATTTAGTTTAAATTCTTAGTTTCTAACTTCATTATTGTGTTTAATTGAAGTTTGTATCCAATTTTTTTCAATTTTTTTGTTACGTCAGAAAATAGGGTTTAGATTTGAATGTATTTTTTTTTTTTTTTGCTAAATTAGCTGTAGAATATGAAATTTTATGTATAATTAGTTGATTTTTAACATGAATATTATCATTATTTTGATTTTGTACTTTGTATTGAACTATATCATTAAGTTTGTGTTAGATTTTTGTTGAACTATTATTGTAGACTTTTTCCATTTTTATCTTATGTTATGTATGATTTTTTTAAAAAGTATTTATTCACTACATTCCTCTCAGTAAATACGGTATTCGACGGTATTTCTCGACGGTAACGGTATTCTCAATGGTACAGTTTTCTTTTTCCTTTTCTGAATTCCATGGTATTTCACTGGCTTACCTTCAAATACAGTAAAATCTGAGTCCCGAAACGGTAACAGTAAGTAACGGTATTTCGATCATTGTATTCAACTATATTATTATATTTCTTATTCTATTATGTGAATATAAAGTTTTAAGTTGGATATAAAATATTGTTTGATACGACAATATAAAAAATTGAGACAATGTATATTTTGGGTTGAAGATAGACTTAGATCTATAAATAGTCAAACTATGAGTTTATCACCAAACATTTGTACATATATCTTCATAGACAAATATAAAAAAAAAATTTAAAAAAAATCACATTTGTACATAAACTTATATATAGAAAAAAAAAAGTGTCCATAAACTTTGTGAAAATTTATAACAACAATATTAATCTATTTCTTTTGTTGAAATATATTCAACTTTTGTTATATGACTACTATGAGTGTATCACCAAACATTTGTACATATATCTTCATAGACAAATATATAAAATTAAAAAAAAAAAAAAAAAATCAGATTTGTACATATATCTTCATAGACTTATATATAGAAAAAAGAGTCCATAAACTTTGTGAAAATTAATAACACTAATATTAATCTATTTCTTTTGTTGTTGAAATATATTCAACTTTTGTCAACAACGTGGAAACCTTTTAATAGTTATCATAAACTTTGACTTTATATTGGAAGTTGTTAGGGCATCACATTATTTTTGTGTTTTTAGCACAAATTTATTTTCCAACTCTAAAATTGCATACTAAAAATATTATTCTCCATGATTATATTATTAAAATCAACAACCTCTTTAATAATAAACATTTCAACAAATATTATAATTCTAATACTTTATAATTAATTGATTAAATTTTTTTCTTACGTGTAATATTTAAAAAAATTAAAATGTATATTGATAAAATGAAATATTTTTAAATTATGACTTCCTAAATACTTTTAGACCGAAATCCAATATGTCAAAATTAATCCAAAACTATGACTTGTCATTTTGGGTAACCTCTCTCTCTCTCTCTCTCTCTCTCTCATGTGTGGTTGAGTTTTACTTATGTTTTTGAGTTGCCGAATGCACATAATCAAGGTTTGTTCTCTTTTTCGTTCACTAAAGGGTTTATAACTTTTCATTGAAGAAGTTTTTCGTTCTATTTGTGTTTTTTTTTTTTGTTATCTGTATGTGGTATGTGAACTTAAAACAAAATGAACTAGCGATTCGGGAAATTTAGGGAAATTTTGGGAAATCGTTGAAAATTTATTGGCATCGTTGTCTTTTTATTCGCAATGATGTCAGTAAATCTTCAAACGATTCTGGGAAAATCCTTTGAAGATTTATTGACATTTTTGACAATAAATAGACGAAAATCCCAATATATCTTGACCTTTTTTATTTTTATTATTTTGTTATGATTTTAAATCTTTAAAAAGTAGTTTTAAATGTTTAAAATAGAAAAGTAACATCCCGATTACTCTCTTTTTATGCAGTTATGGGTGAAATTTCAATGTATGTCAAGCATAGTGGTATATGGGTTAAATCATGTGTATACTAGGAGGGTGAATCGTTTGTACTTGTGTATCTGGATGATTTTGACAACCATCATCTTCTCGAACTCTTCCATCATGCTGTCGAGATTGTCGGGGCACGAGAACAATATGAGCGCATCGAGGTCCTCGTAGGGTAGCTATAGAAAACTTCAAAAGTTTTGTTGAATTAAATTGGGCGTATTAAACTGAAATTATATATATATATATATATATATATATATATATATACACTTTAGTTTTTGGGCATTATTTTTTTTTGGAATTGTTGACATTAATGTGTCTTGTTTATTGATATTGTTGTCAATGATCTATTTAGTTCATTTACATAATCATCTATAATCTATTTGATTTATTAACATTATCGACATTCGATTTTTTTTTTTTGTGAAATATGAAAAATCTAAAAAAAATCGTTTGAAGATTTATTAACATTTTTGTCTTTTTAATGACAAAAATGTCAATAAATCTTCAAACGATTTTAAGAAATTTTTTTGAAGATTTAATGACATCTTTGTCAATAAAAAGACAAAGATGTCCATAAATTTTCAAACTATTTTTTTCAGATTTCTAACCTTGCTTCTGTAAGTATCAACAACTCAAAAAGAAAAGAGAGAGAGAGAGAGAGAGAGAGAGAGAGAGAGAGAGAGAGAGAGAGAGAGAGAGAGAGAGAGAGCTCTTCAAGTACGGTCAAATAAGTCAAGAAGCAAATATACAAATGATATATGTTAAGTAAATAAAAAAAAAACTAAGTACAAAAGATAAATAAAAAGATATTTCATTGAAGGTATTTTTGTACTAACAATATCAAGAATTCATATTTTTGGATTAATTTTGACATTTTAAAGTTTGATCTAAAAGTATTGAGCAGATCATAGTTTAAGTACCTTGATAAAATGTTAGTATGTCATAGGGAAAAATTAGTCTTATGAATATATATATATATATATATATATATATATATATATATATATATATATGTATGCGCGCGTGCGCGTTTTTGATAAATTGTTTTTAAAATGATTATTGGTGACACTATAATACAAGAATTAGGTATAATTGATATATATATATATATATATATATATATATATAATGAAAAATATGGCGATTCTCATATTTGAAATTAAAATTTGTTTATGTTTACATGTATTTAGTGTATGTAATAATTATTACAAAAAATGATAACATATATTTTTGTTTTCTAATATGAGTATGAAACTTTTATATATAAAAAAATGCGAGATAACTGTTTAAAACATTAAATTATTAGTATTTAATAAAGTTAAACCAACAAAATATTCGATCTACAAGACACATAAAAAATTATGTGAAAATGTGATATGATTTTTTTTATGAAAATATTTTATGTTAAATGGAAGTATCTTGATGTAGTGTATAAAAAAAATAGTACTTTCTCAAAACTCTAGGTTATATAAGCAAATAAGATAGCTTAAGGGATAAGTACCTCAACGTTCAGTTTGAGTACTACCCTTTACAAAAAAAATTAAAAAAATTGTTTACATGCTTTTACATTCCTAGTTATATTTAGTTAATATTAAACCAAAGACAAAAGGGCTTAAGATTATAAATATCAAGCCCTATAAATATCACGGTTCAAAATGCCGGCGAAAATCCAGGAAAGTCGCTGGAAATGTCGTTTTCGGACAGCTGACGGCTGGAGAAAAGAAGAATGCCGTTTCTCGTCGTTTTGTCGTTCGAAAATCGACGACATGGGCATGTCGTTTCCAGCCGGTCATTTTCGTTTTTATACCTTAAACCCAGTTTTTTATTTTGTCATTTTGATGTTTAAGCTGATTTTTTTTCATAAGATCGCCTTCATTAATGTTGTTTATTACTTGACGATCTATCATATCTATTTTTTTCAGATTTTTTGGAGAACTTCCGGCGAGTCACCATTTTTTCCGGCGAACCACCATTTTTTCCGGCGACCCACCATTTTTTCCGGCGACTCAAAAATCAGATTTTCAACTACTTATTTGTGTATTTTTAAGTAAGATCATGTCTTCAAATTTTAAATTACGTATACTTATGTTTTGAATTGGAATTGGTATATGTTGAATTGAATTGATGGTGTTTGATTTTGAATTGAAATTGAAATTGTTAGACTTTGAATTGAAATAGTTAGACTTTGAATTGAAATTAGTTTATCATTTATGCTAAAAATGAAATTGTTAGAGTATGAATTGAAATTGTCACATTTTGAATTGAAATGAAATAACTTAGAATAGAATTTATTGACATGTTAAATGGAAATTTGTTGACATATTGAAATGAAATTAGTTGATGTAGACTTTGAATTGAAATTAGTTTATCATTTATGCTAAAAGTGAAATTGTTAGAGTAGGAATTGAACATGTATGATTTGAAGTGTTTTGAATTTGGACTATATTTACAAATATATATGTATTATTTTGTTTCGTCACATTATTTCCATTCGGTTTTTCGTCGGCACGTCGGTTTTCCATCGAAAACGGAATTTGAAAACGGCATTTCATTTTCTATTTTCCACATTTTTTCGTTCGGTTTTTCATCGCAGGACGATTTTCCGTAAATCATGAGGCTCGAAACGACAACGAAAACGATATTTTTTCCATGATAAATATAGCCAAAAACAACTTTTTGAAATTCACAAATGCGTAAATGAATACTGGTTTTTTTAAAAAGAAAAAGAAAAGGAGTTCACTTATGGTTTTTCACATAAGAGTAAGATACACAAACAAATAGTAACAATAGGCAATTATGAGTTTGTGACATAAATTAGGCACCGTTGACTAGGAGTCAACGAACGAGACTAGCGGGACCCAAACTTTCGCCCATGAAGTTTTAGGCAACGACTTTGAATTTCTAGCCTAGTCCGACAAGATATTAATGGTTTTAAATGTTTGGCTTTTGTCTATTATCTCTATATAGGCCAGAAAGTTCTATGATCGGGATACCCCTGTGGGACCATATATTTATTTCCTTTGGTAACCAATAGACTTTTCATTATCAGAAGAGGTAAAAGCATTTCCCTAAATAAAGAAAAAAAAGAGAGGTAAAAACAATATGTGCCTTGAAATGTCAATGCCCCGACAGAAAATACGAATGGTTCGAAACTGTAATAAGAGGACATATAAGACATAACATGTGCATGTACATATGCGATTTTAGTCACATAGGTGTGATTTTAGTCTCGATATTCCGTGATTTTAGTCGTAGCCAATGCCAAAACAACGACATTTGAATAAACAGCAATTAGATTGGTTGACAGCACACATTAAACTGATTTCATAATTTCAATAATAAAGATTCAAATATTGTTTATTTAAATATATATATATATATATATATATATATATATATTTGCATTTTTTCTTAAGATTTCTTATTAATTCAAGACCATTTGATTCCTTAATTTTACTATTTTTTTTTTATAAAGGCATTTAATGTTTCATACTTCATTCTTCTTTCAATATTTATAAAAACTTATAAGACAAATTTAATTGTTTAGCAATAGCCATGGCAACTTTTATGTAAGTAGTCACTTGTTTCATGGATTTTCTTTATTCTACTCTTTCTAATATGCCCTTTAGCTTTTTTCTGATGTAATTT
Source organism: Urtica dioica subsp. dioica (assembly GCF_054948205.1). Taxonomy (NCBI): domain Eukaryota; kingdom Viridiplantae; phylum Streptophyta; class Magnoliopsida; order Rosales; family Urticaceae; genus Urtica; species Urtica dioica. The sequence goes on along the minus strand of NC_142759.1, from coordinate 23,865,242 downwards.
TTTATTTCTTATTTTAATCTTACTGATATAGATTTTTTTAATGGAATGAATTTGAAATTTCTCTCTAAATTTCTTCCTTCTACTACATTATTTTTTTTCTCCTCTATTCTTATATACTCATATTATTCCCTACGGATATAACATGTCTCTTTTTCTTAATTAGTTGACTCATATATAACATGGATCCAAATCAATCTTACATTATAAACATAACTCAATTTTAATTACGTGAAACAAGTTTGGTTTTTTGAGCTATTTTTCATATTCAATATAATATATATATATATATATATATATATATATATATATATATCTAAATCAGTTTTCCTATGTAACGGATTATATTTTACGAATCATACTTTATATATTTTGTTGGTCTATATGTATAAAGTCTATCAAATCGCATTTACACTTCAATTATGTTGATATTATGAACCTTATCCCATATGAATAGTTAGTTTATAATATAATACAAATCAGTATAAGTTTTTAGTTTAAATACCATATTTCATATTGAAGCAATTATACCAGCTCAATTGATCACTGCTCACTCTCTTTTTAAAAAATAGACATAATTTCATTTTATTATGAAAATAATTTATCAGACATAAGTTAATTTAATTAATAATTAAATTAACTTCAGCCTGATAGATTATTTTTCTAATAAAATAAAATTTAGACTAAATACTTAAAAGAGACAAAAGACTACAGACACGACTGATAAACAGACGCGACTTGTCGATTGATTGTAGATGCGACATACAGACACGAGATGTCGCGTCTGTATGTCCTTTTTTCGTTGTAAAAAATAATTCCCGCCTTATGACGGGAAATATATAGATGCGACTTCTCGCGTCTGTAGAGATTAATGTCTTATGTGTGCTGCTTGGAAGATGGTTTCATTAACAAAAATCGATACGAGATTACTAATATTACAAACTTAATAATTTTTTTTTTCCTTAAGATGTATTATGTTAGTTGTTTAATGTGTTTTTTCCTGTTTTACTTTCAACAAGTGTATAGTTGCTCACGGTCTATACAAGTCTTCGGCTTTCTAGTGGGACCTTTATAATACAAACCTACAAAGGCTTTAAATGAAATGGGGCCGAAAGATTAAAGCCATCTGCCCCGCTTACAATAATGCTTGAATTTTCTAAATAAATTATTTTCAATCATACCGGCCGTCAGAATAGAATATCTGAGCATCCCACTGACACTACCAATTCTGTATTTAATGTTTCATTTTCCGGTTGGTTTCTTATGACCTAATCTACGCACATTTAAAGTTTGAAATTATAGGGAAAAAAGATAAAAGAGTTCAACTTAGTACGTACAGGCCAGTGACGCGGCATAGTGTGTTGTTGTTGTAAGAACAATTACATTTCACGCCTTGAATCTCAGTGGAGTTGCAAAGTGTGTAGTTGTTATTAGAACAAACACAGGTCACGCCATTCTCAGCGCTGTCTAAACTCTTCCCAAGCGTTTTCGCTATTTCCACCAAAGCTCGCACTGAAACTCAGTATTAAAGTATTAGAAACATCACACACACACACACACACACACACACACACACATATACTCAATTTCTAATTTTCCTGTTTGTTTGTTTTTTATTTTTTGCATTTTAGTAAGAGCAATTACAATGCTTAATATTCAATCACTATGACCTTCGGATTTTGGCAAGTGAGCAGCAGCCACAAGGCAGACAACGGTTGTGATCGAGCCCAAGAAGAGAAGAGATTGAGAGACTACCATTATATTTTGAGTATGTCTGTGTCTAATGTTTGATGTGTATATATAATAATAAACTGAATGAGAAAATTAAAACCCGAGTAAGTAGAAAAGACCTGACTTGATATATATATATATATATATATATATATATATATATATATATATATATATATATATATATATATGTGTGTGTGTGTGTGTGTGTGTGTGTGTGTGTGTGTGTGTGTGTGTATATATACAATTCATTTTCTAGGATTTTTATTTGAGATTTATTAGTAAGAGCATCTTTTAATGCACAATTTCAAATTTATTACTAAGAACATCTAATGCACAATTTCAAAACTCTATAAATAGAATTTCCTCTCTAATGATAAAAAATTCAAAACTCGTTCAATAGTTCACTCAAACTGTTTTCATTTTATGTTTTTATATTTTTATGCTTGCACGCACTCTAATAATTTTTTGTAGTTGTTTTCAAATAAATGTTTGGTGGAGATTTCAATTTTTTTATTCAGTTTTTACGTTGTAGTGTAATAATCCACAGAAGAATTAGGCGTCGAGATATAAAATAATTGAAAGTCTTTGCTGCGACTATCATTGTCGTACTTTTCGTTTGGATAATTGTCCACAGAGTCACCAGAAAACACCACATTTGTCGCCGGAGTTGGAACGACAACCGTCAGATCCTGAAACCTAATTTTGACTAAAATAGTGGAAACTGATCTATTCAATGAGAGTACGGTTTGTGAAACAGAGTTCCGATTATTGACATATTAGAGTTTAAAGATTTCTCGCCAGAGTTGCGAAGCTTGAGTTTTTCGGGGAACAAAAACAAGTTCAATATTCGAAGGTGAAGAAGATGGAATGATATTGAGAGTAGAGAAAGATATGTCAAAAGGAGATAGTAATTTTTTTTTGAAAAGTTGAGTGAAAAATTGGAACACACCTAAAAACTGTTTTCCGATTTCATTTATTAAAACAAAATACAGCTTTAAAACTTTTTGAGTTGTATTATGATAGTTATCAAACAAACACTTAATTTAGTTATTTTATTGTTCAAGTTTGGAAAGTAAAAAATAATTTCAAGTTATCAAACAAACAGACCCTAAAACTCTATATTTGGTGTAACTTTTACAACAAATGAACAGTTGTATATCAAATTTAGTGTAAAATTGTACATTTGGTGTAAAAATTACACAAAATATTTAAATATTATTATAAGGGTCCATTAGGTAAATAGTCACATTTACAGTTTGACATTACTAAATAGCCAACGTTTCGTAAATCTTAGGTAAATAGTCAGTTTCATATATTTACATACGCAAATCATAGGTAAATAACCACTTTCATTTATTAGGCCACGTCATCTTTATGGCTATTTTCCTAAGATTTACGAAACGTTGGCTATATAGCAATTCCAAACGTTTTAGATGGCTATTTACTTAATTTATTATTATTATAATCTAATTAATTTATAATCTTAAATTAAAAGTATATATTTAATTAATTTAAATTTAATCAATATATTTTTAACTATATGGAGTTTTGTTTATAATCCAAATCAATTTCTTCAATACTACTTAAACTAGACCAATATTTAAAAAAAAATTATAGATATTAAACAAAATTAATTCAATTAGTAATTTTCAATTTTTTTATTTTTTAATCCGTATCATTTATTCCCTAAAAAATGTTTTATTATTAATGTAATGAAATGTATTAATTTTCACTTTTACTAATTGCATTTTTTAAAAATAATTTGATAAATAAAATAAAATTATATTTTTATATCTAATTAGACATTACAAATAACTAAGAAAATTAAGACACGTTAATCTAAAAGCATCTTAAATAAAAATCCTAATAAGAAAAATATATTATTAAAATATTCACTTTAGTGTAAGATATAATGTAATATTATCGGAGCAAAACAAATATTTGGTGTAAAAGTTATACTAAATTTACAGAAAGTTGAATATAAAAAATGGACTTTTCTCTCCGTACGATTGACTTTTCTTTCCGTACATCCCTTTGAGTAAACTTTTCCGGTGGGATAGTCGTTGGTCCCTGGAGGGTGGCTGTAGCGACTCGAAGTTTTAAGGTTAATCTTGTAAATTAAGTTAATCAAAGGACGAGAAAATTATGTAAATTAATTTTCTAAGAAGTATTTCCAGTATTTTTGGTTTTGAAATATATTAAGGTAAGGAGAAATCTCGGAATAAAATAAAGGATTTATCGAGTTTGTCGTGAATGATAAATTATTTTCCGATGAGATATTCCGGAATTTAATTTAAGAAAATAAATTCTTAAGGACGAGAATTATTTCCGAGAAACCTTGAGTATATTTGAGTTATTTGAGAACGAATGAGAATTTTCTTGGTTTTGAAGCTTTTAATTAAAGGTTCGATTGGTTACGGTTGAAGTCACAAAATTTTGTGACAAGGACGTGGTTGTCATGTTTTCTGGAGTTATTTGAAATAAAAAGTTAAGCTCGGGGTCGGTTTGTTTGAGGTGGAAGTGAGGAAGACTAGCAAAATTTGAGGTTTTTTTTCTACACATTTCTATTTTGTTTTTTCTTCTTCTCTCTTCTTTTCTTTCTTCTTCTTCCACGTTTTCTCTCCAGATCTTTTCCTTTCTTCTCCATTCTCGCGCGACCCACACCTACACAGAAGAAAAAAAAAAACAAAGCTTCAACAACCAAAGAACCACGAAACCAGTCGGCCGATCCTCATCCACTACCTTCTTCACCTCGTTCTTCTTCTTCTTCTTCTTCTTCTTCTTCCTTGAACGTCTTCAGCTCCAGCCACCGAGCCGAGACAGCGCGCGCCCGCCGTGACCGAGAGAGAAATCGCCGCGAGCCACCAAGGACCGCCGCCGAGGATAAGACACCGGGAAAGAGAAAGTGAGCACCGAGGAAGCTGAATCTCACGAAAAGTGGGTAGGAAAATTCAAACCCGAATTGGATTTGTGGAATCTAGGGTTCAACATGAAAAAAATTGGGGATTTTGTTTATCTTGAGGAATTTCGAGAAAATTATTGGTCTTAAAGGATTGTTGAGCTTGTTGTGATGTTTAGTATTCGAAATTGTGGATTAAAAATTGGGTTTGGAATTTTTCTCTTGGATTTTTGGCCGAAATCTAGGGTTTGTTCATCAAATTTGGGGATTTTGATTTGTGACTGTGATATGTTGATTCTGAAAACTGTTATGAGGATTATTGGTTTGAATTGTGGTTGGGTTCGTGTTTATTACGGGTTTTTGGACGAGTTCGGTGTTAATTTGAGCTTGGCCGTGTGTTTGGTTCCTTGGCCGTGTGGAATTGTTGGCTTTGACCATGTGTTTTTTTATATATGAAAAGTTTGAGTATGGATAAGTGATGACTTGAGATAAGTTATTGACGGTTTTGAATTTGGAAAAGAAAAGAATGATACTTGTTTCGCTAGAATTATTTTCAGATTTCATTATGGAAATGAAATTAGACTCGTTCAAGAAATGCGAATTTTGGACTTTATAGTTAGAAATGTCTTTGGGTTATACGATTATTAAATCGTACTTTTGAGTTGAGTATCGTGAATTATTCATAGGATTCTGATTCAGGATCGGTTTGTTTTACCGTGATAGGACTCAAGACTGAAAGTCGTTTAGAGGTTCACGGAGTAAGTGAACGTCTGGATTCTCGATATTAGTGAACGTTCAAGTTCACAGGACGAGCGGACGTCTCGTGGAAGAGCGATATAGACGCTTACTCTCGAGGTAGGTTATTATAACCCTTCTCTCTTGATTTTATGGTTTGGCCTCAAGTATATATTATTTTCGAAATGAAAATGTTTGTGAACGTGCCACGTAACCTAGAACCGTTTTTAGAAAATGTGGCGGAACTTCAATTCGGTATATCCGATTATGAAGTTGAGAATATTTTCGATATTATACATATCTCCCGTATTTACGAAAGGAAATGTTTCGTATATCCTGGACAAGCCGGTTTCACACACACATGTATACGGTGCGGAGAGTGCACCTTGCTTTGATCAGAGGACTGCCACGGGTTAAGTTGGCAGGCGGCTCAGGAGATAGTACACGTTTTAGAAGTATCCAGGGACACATTTAAATTTCCGTCATTTACATTTCTGCAATTTACATTTCTGCAAGGTATACTTGTACGTGTATGGTGATTTACACGTGACAAGAATAGTAATATTATAAAGCTAAGTATTATTTTCGAAAATCTTTTTAAAATCAAACCATTATTATAGCACCTACTGGGCCTCAGGCTCATCCCTATTTCTTCAATTTTTTTTTTTATAATCAGGGAACGAGAAGAAGGGTTAGGACGACCTCGGAGTTTTACGTCGTCAAGTTTTTGAAGTTTTTAGTTTCGTTATCTAGCAGGTCTGTATATAAGCTTTTGGTTTATCAAAGTTTGTTATATTTTCTGCATTCTGTTTTGTTTATCTTTGGATCTGTAAAGTGAATGACTGAGTATGCACTGTGGGATGTTTAGTTACTCGTTTAGTGTTTAATAAAGTGTGTTTAATATCGCTTATCTTCGCTTAGTTCACGTCTCGTTTCTCGGGGCGTGACAGGTTTGGTATCAGAGCGTCTAGGTTATAGAATCTCTAGGGAATGCATACTCGGTTTGCTTTACACTCATGGTCCATTGATTTACTTTCAGAATGGCACGACGTGGTAGGCCGCCAGGTGCGAGACCACATAATGTTCCACCATTACAAGGAACCGTGCGACCCCCTGAACCTCCTGAAGATGTGGCTGATGCGATGTATCGCGCCTTTCAGGAGATGGCCGCACGTGCACGGAACGAAGTGCCAGCTGTTCCTTCAAGGAGTCAATGTCTGAGAGAGTTTCAGCGACTCCATATCTCTGCATTTAAAGGTGATGCTGAACCACAAGTGGCAGATCATTGGTTTCAGAACCTTATAATGCAGCTGGATACGATCAGAACTCCACAAGAGTATCGCATAGAGTTTACGGCTACTAAACTCGAAGATCGTGCTGGCGTTTGGTGGAGGCAACTGAGGAGGACACATGACGTTGACGCCATGACGTGGGAAGAGTTTGAAGAGCTGTTTTACTGGCAGTTTTTCCCACAGAGCTTCTGAGATGAAAAGGTTAGAGAATTCATTGGACTTACTCAAGGAAGCATGACGGTGTTTCAGTATGAAGCGAAGTTCAGTGATTTAGCTCGCTTTGCTCCTTCGATTGTGGAAACCGAGCACATGAGGTGCATAAGGTTTGAAGATGGTCTGAAGGCTTCCGTTCGAAGGCAGATAGTTGCTTTGGAGATCCGCGAGTATGCTAGACTCGTGTCAGCAGCTTTACGTGTCGAACAAGACAGCCTAGCGTACCAAAAAGAGCGGGCTGAGAAAGGTGAATTTTCTGGAGGACCAACCAGAAATGTTCATCGTTCAGGAGCTGGACGGGGGCAGTCCAGTGGTGCTGCAAGCGCAAGCCAAGCTGGAGGAAGTGGTACCCGAACGTCTGGTAACAGGTTGTCTGGTGGCAGCAGCTCTGTTCCGTATGGCTACACGTGCTACATATGCGGAGAACCTGGTCATCTCAAGCGAAATTGTCCGAGGAATCAAGGACAACAACCTCCGCAGACTTACGTTCCATTGAGTTATGGGCCGACAAGTTATGGTCAGCCAAGCTATCGGCCATTTGTGCCTCAGCCACAGTATCGACCACCAAGTTTCCCACAGTCTCAGGGAACTGTGCCTCAATACTTTCCTCAACCACGACCACAGTCTTCGGGAAGTGTGCAATCCCCGATGCAGAATCAAGCTAGACCTGGAGGCCAGAGAGGTTCTTCTGGAGGAGGAAAAGGACGAGCCGAGGGGCAAGCTAATGTGGTGATCAGAGAAACTTCAAAGGCGGGAAGTAGTCACACTGCCATGGACGGTATGATTCTCATCTCAACATCTTGGGCTAAGGTGTTGTTTGACACTGGTGCCACGCATTCGTTTATTTCGGAAGATTTCCTTAATATCTTGAGATTAGAAACGAATTCGTTAGAGAGACCTTTGTTTCTGCATACACCCATCGGTGAGGCCAGAGCGACCCTTAGTTGTCACAGTCAGGTAACCAGTGGGAATGGTGAACAACTAGATGTGAATTTAATTGTGTTGCCTATGACTCTGTATGACGTCATACTTGGCATGGATTGGTTGTCAAAGTATAGAGTCCAACTAGATTGCCATAAGCGAAGAGTAACGCTACATACGGGGTCTAGGAAGACTGTCCTATATCGAGATGATGAAGGTCAGGAAGCAGGGAATCATATTTTGAAAGCATCCGTTGGAGGACGGAAGAATTTATCGTGTTATGCACTCATTGCCTCGTTAGAAGAAGATGTAAGGAATGTTCAGGAAGAGTTAGCTATTCCTGTTGTGGATGAATTTCCAGATGTTTTTCCAGAGGAATTGTCTAGCTTACCTCCTGATCGAGAATTAGAGTTCTGCATTGAACTTATTCCTGGTACAACTCCAATCTCTATTCCTCCATACAGAATGGCACCTGCAGAGCTACAAGAATTACGAAAGCAACTTGATGAGGTGGCGAGTAAAGGGTACATTCGAAATAGTACGTCACCATGGGGAGCATCTGTGTTGTTCGCTAAGAAACACGATAAGAGTTTAAGGTTATGTATCGACTACAGGAAGCTGAATGCAGTGACGATAAAGAATAAATACCCATTACCCAGGATTGATGAGTTGTTTGACCAACTGGGAGGATCTCGATTCTTTTCCAAGATAGATCTGAGATCTGGGTATCATCAGCTGAAGGTTCGTGAAGAAGATATTCCCAAGACGGCTTTCAGAACTCGTTATGGTCATTTTGAGTTTCTGGTAATGCCTTTTGGATTAACGAATGCTCCTGCAGCTTTTATGGACACGATGAATCGAGTTTTTCGACCATTCTTAGATCAGTTTGTCATTGTCTTCATTGATGACATTTTGATTTACTCGAAGGATGCGCAAGAGCATGAGCAACATCTTAGAGTCGTTTTGCAGACTCTTCAGGAGCATTAGTTATATACTAAGAAGGAATGTGATTTTTGGTTTACATAAGGTTTGGGATGCGTTTTGATGCAAAATGGACACGTAGTCGCTTATGGTTCTCGTCAATTGAAGGCTCACGAGAAGAACTACCTAACTCATGATCTTGAGTTAGCAGCCATCATCTTTGCGTTGAAGATATGGAGATGCTACCTTTACGGGGCAAGATTTCAAATCTTTTTCTGATCATAAAAGTTTGAAATATCTTTTCACTCAGCGAGATCTGAACTTGAGACAACGTCGATGGATTGAGTACATGGAGGATTACGATTTCACTCTCGAGTATCATCCGGGCAAGGCTAACGTGGTAGCCGATGCACTGAGTAGGAAAGGTGCAGGTGTTCTAGCAGCACTAGCATTGCTGGATTGGAAAAGAGAAATGGTAATTGGGGATTACGATCTTAAGCTCTTCGAGAGTCGTGATTCAGCGGTGATTTATAATCTGGTAGATCCACCGTACCTGGTCCAGCAAGTTAAAGAGAATCAGCAGCAAGATAAACATCTTCTAGGTGTTCTGACAAGATTGCAGAATGGTGAGACGCTAGAGCATTGGAATGTTCGAGGGGATGGAAGCTTGTATTTCAAGAATCGTTTAGCTGTTCCACAAGTAGACGAGATCAAGAAAGCGATTATGGAAGAAACTCATAAGTCTCATTACGCCATTCATCCTGGAGCCAATAAGATGTACCAGAATCTAAAGAAACAGTTCTGGTGGCGCAACATGAAAAGAGACGTCCTTGACTATGTCAGGAGTTGTCAGAATTGTCTCAAAGTAAAAGCTGAGCGACAGAAGCCAGGAGGAATGTTGCAACCGTTGCCCATACCAGAATGGAAATGGGAAGAGATAACCATGGATTTTCTAACAAACCTACCGAAGTCACATGAAGGTTTTGATACGATTTGGGTAATCGTGGATCGACTCACAAAGTCTGCACATTTCATTCCCATCAAGGTAACGTACTCCAAGAGGAAACTAGCTGAAGTGTATCTAGAAAACGTGGTGAAATATCACGGTGTTCCTCTGAGCATTACTTCAGATCGTGATACACGATTCACTGCTCATTACTGGAGAAGTTTCCAAGAAGCCATGGGAACGATACTGGACTTCAGTACTGCTTTTCATCCTCAGACGGATGGGCAATCTGAGAGAGTTATTCAAATCCTGGAAGACATGTTGAGGGCATGTGCTTTGGATTTTGGTAACAAATGGAAAGACAATCTCTCGTTTGCTGAATTTGCATACAATAACAGTTTTCAGTCCAGCATAGGCATGGCCCCATTTGAAGCTCTGTATGGAAGACCGTGTAGATCTCCTGCACTAGTACAAAATATAGCATCAGGTGCGATTTTTTTCGCACCTGAAAGTGCAAAAGTCGCACCTGAAAGTACTTTCAGGTGCGACTTTAGATGCGACAAAGTCGCACCCGAAAGTCCGCACCTGATAATCCTCTTGAGCATGCGACTAGTCGCACCTGAAAGTCCTATACTATCAGGTGTGACTAGTCGCACCTGAAAGTCTTGACTATCAGGTGCGACTAGTCGCACCTGATGCTCTTTATCTTTTTTAAAAAAAATTAATATGCTGATTATATATTGTATAATCAGCATATTAAAACTAATCAAAACTAATTTCATTATATTCCTAATTGATAAATTACAATATATCTTAATTTTAATTTATTTAAACTGTTTGTAGCATATGCCCTCTTGAGGCTCTAATTAGCAAGTATTTTTCGAAGCTAAAAGCAGCAAGAAATTATACAAGCATGTTCATTATTTGATTACATAGATAGCATAAAAAATAGAGAAAAAATGATCGAGAATGTTATGGTTTGTGTAATCGAGAATGATCGAGAATGTAGATATTACAGATGGTACCACCGAACTTCTATGATAATTTAACTTCGATTTCTGGAGATTATAGAATAAGTGATTTAAGTTCTCCGTAATAGAGCTCTAATTGATTATGCTCCGATCCACCCTCTTCTTTGACTTTTTTCGCCACAAGAGAATCATTAAACAATCTCAAAGCCTCTATCGTCGAAACAGAACGTGTAGACTCGTATAATTTCTTAAACCCGTTTCTTTATCTGTAAATCGTCATCGAAAGGCAATCGTCATCGAAAGGCAAATCGTCTTTATCTTTATCTGTAAGAAAATATTTCACATTCTCAAGTTGAAGGATAAGTCATAAACAGAGCAGTTGAATGAAGTCACAGAAAACAAACTACGAGAAATTATCTTCATCTGAGTCGAGTTAAATTGATAAAGGCTCGTCATGATTTCTTGTTTTCTTTTCTCAGAGTAATCAGTTAAGTGTGTCCACAACCTTCACTTTCTATGAAGCTATAAGTGCTTTATTATCAAGCATGGTGGTTAGGGAACATGATTAGGATTCGTTTACAAAGAGAACAAAGAGAAAAAGTAACCTTGTCTTATCACCAACCAACTCCAATAAACTTGTAGCTCAAAATGATATGAAACAAAGATAGCCACACAACATCTCAGAATGAAAATTATTTGGAATTCAACAAGTTTTACAAAATAACATAAAATATCTTACATCTACTTGAAGTGTAATTTTTGCGAAAAGACTATCAAATGAGGCTCGGAACTAAACACTAATCACAAATTCTAAACTAAACACTAACCTGCAGAGACTCGGGACGAGGCGAGCGCACGGCAAATGAAACTTGAAAACTTGAAATCGAGCTACAAAACTTGAAAACTAATCACAATGACCCATTAGCGCTTAAGCCATCATAACTCAAGCTACAAAACTTGAAATCGATTGATTCTAGCGGCAAATGAAAGTAGACTCATGTAGCTTTCTAACGAGATATTACAAGCATATATACGACAAGAATAGCTATCTCAAAAACAGCTCGTAATTCACTGTTACAATTCTGGAAATCCCGTTTTACTGCTGCGAAACACAAACTTTGGAAATTCATAACTCATTCAATACTCAATGGATTTACATGTTCTTGGTCGTTTTAGAAAGCTCATACGGTCTACTATCCATGAAAAATATCCAAAAATAAGAACTCAGATCATATCGGTCTGTCCACGTCGATTTACAGAGGCAGTTCAAACAGTTTTTCTTTTTCACAAATTCGGCCAAATTCAAACCACAACCAAGAAATCCGAAACCAATCACCAATTTCAAGTCCTCAACATCAATAATCGGGTCCAAAGAACAACTAAACACAATCAATTGCTTAGAAATCATCCCGGAATCAAAATCCCCAAATTATGAGCTATAAACCCTAGCTCGAAAATCCATCCGAGAAAGAGACATTCTCACCTTATTTTCATGGAATTAGATTCTCCGGCAACCACTCACTCCTTCCTCGGTGGTTGCTCTTGCGCCGGCGTCCTCGCGACTCCCGGCGACGTCTCTTTTCCTCGGCCTGAAGTGCGCGGTGGAGGATGGGTCACGGCGGCCACGGCGAGCTCGCGGCGGTGGCGCTCTGCTCGGCTCGGACGCGCGCGCGGTGGAGCTCCCGGCGACGTCTCTTCTCGGCTCCCTCTCTCTCTTTCCCTTTCTCTCTTCTTTCTTCTCTTTTTCTTTCCCGTTTCATATATTTTCTTTTTAACTTATTTCTCATTTTAAAACTGAATGAAAAAATGAGGGGGAGAATTGGCCCGCTTAAAAAATTTTAACAATCAGGTGCGACTTTGTCGCACCTGAAAGTTTTTTTAACAATCAGGTGCGACTTTGTCGCAACTGATACTCAAAAGAAAAAAAAAATTTAGCGAAATTTTTTGGACTTCTGGTTGACAATCTGATGCGACTAGTCGCACCAGAAAATCATTTAGATGCGACTTTTAGGTGCGACTAGTCGCACCTGATAGTCATGCGCATCAGAAAACTATATTTGTAGTAGTGCTGTGTGCTGGATTGAACCAGAAGATCGTGTTCAGACAGGAGCTACGATTATTGAAGAAACTAATGAGAAGATCGCGATCATTCAGCAGCGATTGAAGACAGCTCAGAGTCGACAGAAGAGCTATGCTGATAAAAGACGAAGACCACTCGAATTTGAAGTAGGAGACTATGTGCTCTTAAAGGTATCTCCACGTAAAGGTATTTCCCGTTTTGGAAGGAAAGGGAAATTGTCTCCTCGATACGTAGGACCTTTCCAGATTACTGCACGAGTAGGTCTTGTGGCTTATCGACTTGCTCTACCCCCAGAGTTAGCGTTTGTGCACGATGTTTTTCACGTGTCAATGCTTCGGAAGAGCGAACCCGATCCTACAGCTATCGTTCAACTCGAAGATGTACCGATTCAAGAGGATGTCACTTACGATGAAGTTCCAACCCAGGTTGTCGATAGAAAGATGAAGAGTCTTCGTAACCGTGGGATTCCGTTGGTGAAGGTTTTGTGGACTCATCATGGAAGCAAAGAAGCGACTTGGGAACTGGAAAGCGATATGATGGAAAAGTATCCGTACTTATTCCATGTACCCAGTTAGATCTTAAATTTCGGGACGAAATTTCTCTAAGGAGGGGAGAACTGTAGCGACTCGAAGTTTTAAGGTTAATCTTGTAAATTAAGTTAATCAAAGGACGAGAAAATTATGTAAATTAATTTTAATTTTAATTTTAATTTTAAGTTTTAAGTTTTGAAGCTTTTAATTAAAGGTTCGATTGGTTACGGTTGAAGTCACAAAATTTTGTGACAAGGACGTGGTTGTCATGTTTTCTGGAGTTATTTGAAATAAAACGTTAAGCTCGGGGTCGGTTTGTTTGAGGTGGAAGTGAGGAAGACTAGCAAAATTTGAGGTTTTTTTTCTACACATTTCTATTTTGTTTTTTCTTCTTCTCTCTTCTTTTCTTTCTTCTTCTTCCACGTTTTCTCTCCAGATCTTTTCCTTTCTTCTCCATTCTCGCGCGCGACCCACACCTACACAGAAGGAAAAAAAAAACAACAAAGCTTCAACAACCAAAGAACCACGAAACCAGTCGGCCGATCCTCATCCACTACCTTCTTCACCTCGTTCTTCTTCTTCTTCTTCCTTGAACGTCTTCAGCTCCAGCCACCGAGCTGAGATAGCGCGCGCCCGCCGTGACCGAGAGAGAAATCGCCGCGAGCCACCAAGGACCGCCGCCGAGGAAAAGACACCGGGAAAGAGAAAGTGAGCACTGAGGAAGCTGAATCTCACGAAAAGTGGGTAGGAAAATTCAAACCCGAATTGGATTTGTGGAATCTAGGGTTCAACATGAAAAAAATTGGGGATTTTGTTTATCTTGAGGAATTTCGAGAAAATTATTGGTCTTAAAGGATTGTTGAGCTTGTTGTGATGTTTAGTATTCGAAATTGTGGATTAAAAATTGGGTTTGGAATTTTTCTCTTGGATTTTTGGCCGAAATCTAGGGTTTGTTCATCAAAGTTGGGGATTTTGATTTGTGACTGTGATATGTTGATTCTGAAAACTGTTATGAGGATTATTGGTTTGAATTGTGGTTGGGTTCGTGTTTATTACGGGTTTTTGGACGAGTTTGGTGTTAATTTGAGCTTGGCCGTGTGTTTGGTTCCTTGGCCGTGTGGAATTGTTGGCTTTGACCATGTGTTTTTTTATATATGAAAAGTTTGAGTATGGATAAGTGATGACTTGAGATAAGTTATTGACGGTTTTGAATTTGGAAAAGAAAAGAATGATACTTGTTTCGCTAGAATTATTTTCAGATTTCATTATGGAAATGAAATTAGACTCGTTCAAGAAATGCGAATTTTGGACTTTATAGTTAGAAATGTCTTTGGGTTATACGATTATTAAATCGTATTTTTGAGTTGAGTATCGTGAATTATTCATAGGATTCTGATTCAGGATCGGTTTGTTTTACCGTGATAGGACTCAAGACTGAAAGTCGTTTAGAGGTTCACGGAGTAAGTGAACGTCTGGATTCTCGATATTAGTGAACGTTCAAGTTCACAGGACGAGCGGACGTCTCGTGGAAGAGCGATATAGACGCTTACTCTCGAGGTAGATTATTATAACCCTTCTCTCTTGATTTTATGGTTTGGCCTCAAGTATATATTATTTTCTAAATGAAAATGTTTGTGAACGTGCCACGTAACCTAGAACCGTTTTTAGAAAATGTGGCGGAACTTCAATTCGGTATATCCGATTATGAAGTTGAGAATATTTTCGATATTATACATATATCCCGTATTTACGAAAGGAAATGTTTCGTATATCCTGGACAAGCCGGTTTCACACACACATGTATACGGTGCGGAGAGTGCACCTTGCTCTGATCAGAGGACTGCCACGGGTTAAGTTGGCAGGCGGCTCAGGAGATAGTACACGTTTTAGAAGTATCTAGGGACACATTTAAATTTCTGTCATTTACATTTCTGCAATTTACATTTCTGCAAGGTATACTTGTACGTGTATGGTGATTTACACGTGACAAGAATAGTAATATTATAAAGCTAAGTATTATTTTCGAAAATCTTTTTAAAATCAAACCATTATTATAGCACCTACTGGGCCTCAGGCTCATCTCTATTTCTTCAATTTTTTTTTATAATCAGGGAACGAGAAGAAGGGTTAGGACGACCTCGGAGTTTTACGTCGTCAAGTTTTTGAAGTTTTTAGTTTCGTTATCTAGCAGGTCTGTATATAAGCTTTTGGTTTATCAAAGTTTGTTATATTTTCTGCATTCTGTTTTGTTTATCTTTGGATCTGTAAAGTGAATGACTGAGTATGCACTGTGGGATGTTTGGTTACTCGTTTAGTGTTTAATAAAGTGTGTTTAATATCGCTTATCTTCGCTTAGTTCACGTCTCGTTTCTCGGGGCATGACAGTGGCCGCTGTTACCATGCCTCCGTCTCGAAATGAGTGAATCTACGCTGTCATCCCAAGGTGCGCCAGGGGATAAGGAAGTAGATGTGGGTAGGCATGAAGATCAAACCTTGACCTTGCTTGCGTCAGAACTGTCGCTTGCTGAGTCTTCTCAGAACTCGGAGTATCCTAGGCCTAATGCGGAGGTCTTATTGGCTAAAGTCCTTTCTACAAAGCCTTTGCGAAAGAATACGTTCATGGCTGTTTTGACGAAGGTGTGGCAGAGCAGAGGGAAATGGTCGGTCAAGGAGCTCAGCTCGGGAGTCTTCCTTCTTAGCTTCGCTCTGAGCACCGACCGGGAGGCATTCCTAGCAAGGCGACCATGGACGATGAGTGGACGATGAGGGGAGCGCAGATGGTGGTGCGCTCCTGGCCGGAAAATATGCCAATCGAGGAGATCGTCTTCTCCAAATCTCCGTTTTGGGTCAGATTGTGCGGGCTCCCCCCCGATTTCATCCATGCCCAGAGTATTAAAAAAATTGCTGGGCTTTTTTGGTGAATTTCTTGAGGGTAATCTGAACTAGCTGAACCGGTTTGGTCCTTTTATGAGGATTAAGGTGAAGGTGATAGTCTCTTCTCCTCTGGTTCCGGGTTTCTTCGTCGACAGGAGAGATGGGCGTGCTCTATGGATCCAAGCGAGATATGAGAATCTTGGACTATTGTGCTTTAAATGTGGATTTTTAGGGCACGAAAGCTCCGAGTGCTCTGCGTTGGAGAAGTGGGTTGTTCGGAAACAGGGCTTTCCTGAGGTCGCCCTGTTTGGTCCTTGGCTTGACTCCAAATCCCAATGGCTGAACTGCTTTGAGTTTGCGGAGCGGAAATCAAACCTGGGGAAGAGGCCATGGCCGGAAGTGAAGGTGGGCGATGGCGGGGCTGAGGAGACAGAATGCGTGGGTCCCAATCGCGGAGGTTCGCGCTTGGAGCAGGTGGGGTGCGACAAACGAGGCGGTGGTAGCTCCGCGGCGCAAGACGTGGGTAGAGATGACAGGCGTCTGGGAGCTGAAGAGGTCACACCTTTCCCTCATCATGATATTCCTGGAGATCGGGCCCTGAAGAAGGGAAAAGAGATTGCTCAGAAGCCCTCTTCTAGGAATTCCTTTGGTCTGAGTAAAAAATCTGACACGGTGAGGAGGGTAAGACGCAAAGCATGTGAAGACAAAATGGACCTTGGGGAAGATGGCAAACGTGTGGGCTTTACTGAGGAGTTGGGCCTGGAGTATGCAATCAACTCGGCCCACTTGGCCCCTAAGAGGAATGACCTGGAGGTTAAAGGCCCGGATTCACATTTGGCGTCTGTGGATCTGAGACCCACTATTGGGCCAAAGGAGAACCAGCAACAAGAGCCCACTTTTGTTAGGGGGGGGGGGGGGGGGGGGGGGGGGGGGAGGGGGGGTACAAGGGGATGGGAGCCATGGAGTTGGGCCCGATCCAAAGCTTGTGGCACAAATATGTGAATCCTTCCGTGCAACATTCACGCCAAACATAAGCACAAACTCAACTCCAACGGCCAAGACGAGACGGGAATCTCCAGCTTCGGCCCGTGGAAGCAAGCGCCGGCGAGAATGAGTTGAAGGGAGCGGCGATGCGGAGGTTGGACTTGGCCGAGGGGGGGGGAGCTTTTTCCGAACAGTGAGGCGGGGGCGGTGGAGCTCACGAACACTACTGATGGAAGGGAGTTGGTACTACCACACACTAATTTATCGGCGGCCGGCCATGGGCGGGCTGACCGGACCCAATGAAACTCATATGTTGGAACGCCCGGGGGTTGGGTAACCCACGGGCGATGGGCTGCTTACGGAATCTTATCCGTGAGCGGGCCCCGGACCTCCTCTTTCTTTCGGAGACGAAATTAAGAGGAGTACGGGTTGATCGTTTAAAGAGAAGTTTGGGGTGCACAGAGGGATTTGGTGTGTCCGCGAGGGGGCGGAGTGGGGGGTTATACCTGTTATCGGCGGAAGAAGTGGTGGTCACTATCCGGAGCTATAGCAAGGGGCATATCGACGCGTTAGTTGGAAATGATCAAGGAGTTTGTTGGAGATTTACTGGCTTCTACGGCGAATCGGACGAGTCGAAGCGACATGTGTCTTGGGAGCTTCTTAGGCGGCTCCATGGGAGTGGTTCGGAGCCATGGCTTTGTGCGGGGGACTTCAACGAGGTTCTCTTTGACTTCGAACACGTGAGCAACACGAGAAGAAGAGCGAGCGACATGGCTCGATTCGGGGAGGCGTTGGAGGACTGTGACCTTCATGATTTGGGGTTCAGTGGGGAGTTATTAACTTGGGATAACAAGCAAAGTGGTGCTAAGAACGTTCAATGTCGGCTTGACCGAGCCGTCGTAAACCCGGGGTGGAGGGCGATGTTCCCAGCAGCCTTTGTGGAGGTTCTTGGCTTCTATGGGTCCGACCATCGGGTGATCGTCATCGATACGGAGCAGCGAGGCCCGGCGGTGACTGCTAGCTCGAGAACCAAGAGGCGGTGGGCTTTCGAGCCGGGCTGGATCACTAACGATGAGTGTGCGGAGGTGGTCCAGCACGCTTGGGGCCATGCTGTGGTTAGTAGCGGTGGAAGGTGTACGGAGGGGCTTAACCGATGCCGGGCGGTACTGTAGCGACTCGAAATTTAAACTTAATGTTGTAAATTAAGTTGATCAAAATGACGAGAAAATTATGGGATTAATTTTCTAAGAATCATTTCCATCATTTTTGGGTTGGAATAACACGTTTATTGAATTAGTTTAAATTTATTAAGGTAAGGAGAAATCTCGGAATGAAATGAAGGATTTATCGAGTTCGTCTCGAGTAATAAATTATTTTTCAAGGAAATATTCCGGAGATAATTTAAGAAGATAAATTCTCAAGGACGAGAATTATTTCCGAGAAACCTTAAATATATTTGACTTAATCGAGAACGTACGAGAAAATTTTCGGTTTGAAGCTCTAAATTAAATGTTCGTTCAGTTACGGTTGAAGTCACAAAGTTTTGTGACAAGGATGTAATCGTCATGTTTTTCTGGGCTCATTTGAAAGAAAACTTGAGTTCTGGGCCAGTTTAATGGAAAAGGAAAGTACAAGGGGTTTATTTACAAAAACAATTTGAAGAATTCTTCTACATCCTTCTTCTCCTTTCCTTTTTCTTCTTCTTCGATTCACTTCTTCTCCTCCTCCTCATTTTCGCTCACGCCACCTGCAAAAGAGAGCAGAGAAAAAAAAAACACCACCGAGAAACCTTATCATCCCGACCACCATCACCCTTCCCTCATCTTCTTCTTCACTCTTCTTCCTCAGCTCTTTCTCGCGCCCCGCCGAGGAAAGGAAATCGCCGCGAGCTCGCCGTGGCCGCCGCCCGAGAAAGAACCGCCCGGAAGGTGAGGGGACACTCCGAGAAGATTGAATCTCCCGAAAATAAGGTAAAGGAACTCAAACTCGAAATGGAATTTTGAGTGATTTAGGGTTTGAAATCTAATTTGGGAATTTTGATTTCAATAAGAAATTTCGGGAATTGATTGACTTTGATTGATTGTTTAAACTTGGTTGTGATGTTGAGTACTCGAATTGTGAATTGAGATTGGTTGATTGGATTTTCCTTGGATTTTTGGCCGAATTTCACACAGTTAGGGTTCCTCGTTCATGAAATTGGGGCTTTTTGAATTCTGAGATTGTTGTTGACGTTGGAGTGTTCTCGGATTGAAATTATGCTTGAGAGTATGTTTATGATGGATCGTTTTTTTTTGGATATTTGGACAATTGGTTTTGATTTTTGGGTTATGATGTTTTGGAAGTTTTTATGACAAGTTAACGTGTTGGTCTTCATTTGAGTTTTGTTTATCGAGGGTCTAGGCTCAGTTTAGGACGGGCTACGCAGAGCCCAAAACAGTTGGTTCGGGACGACGAGGACGTGACCGGGAAATGACGGAGCTACAACGCGAGTGTCGACGAGGCGAGGCCGAACAAGACCGGGAGGACGTCGGGTGGATACGGCGTTTCGGTTTTGGCTCGGAGGCTCGCGAAGCATCCGTTTAGGATTTAGCGAGTTATTGTATTATTGTTGTATAATTATGAAATTTATAGTTATTTTGTACGAATCGGTTCGAGTTAGTACGTTAGTAAGTTTAATTTGTTTTAACGTCGGTTTTAATGTAAGTTGGAAAGAAAAGAAAACATAGATTATTCGTTGTTATTATTATTAAGCTCGTTTAAGGATTTTAAGAATTAAGACTCGATTGTGATTTAACGTTTGATTTCTCGGTTACACGAGCTTAATAGTGATAAGATTCGATTATTTTTCCTTTGGAATTCAGAAAAGAGGAGAACGAGGCTTGCATATTAAGATTATTTCTCGGTTTTGAGTCTGAACGTAGTTTTTGTTCGAATTTAAGCTTTCTCGTATCGTTTGAAGTTTTATTCCGAGAACTTGGATTCCTTATAGTGGATATGTCTTTGGGTTCTAAGATTTGTAAATCGTACGTTAGAGTTTGAGTATTATGGATTACTCGTAGGATTCTGATTCAGGATCGGTTTGATTTACTGTGATAGGACTCAAGACTGAAAGTCGTTTAGAGGGTTCACGGAGTAAGTGAACGTCTGGAGTCTCGGTTGTAGTGAATGTTCAGGCTCACAGGACGAGCGAGCGTGTCGTGGACGAGCGACGTAAACGCTTAATCTCGAGGTAGGTTATTATAACCCTTCTCTCCTGATTTTATGGTTTGGCCTCAAGTATATATTATTTTCGAAATGAAAATGGTTGTGAACGTGCCACGAAACCTAAACCGTTCTTAGAAAATGTGGCGGAACTTCATCTCAGGATATCTGATCATGAAGTTGAGAATATTTTCGATATTATACATATATCCCTTATTTGAAAAATATAAATATAATATTTTTCTTTATTGGCCTGGGATAGCCGGATACTTATATATACGAAGCGGAGAATGCATGCGTATATATAAAAGGGTGTGGAGAGTGCACCATTCTGATCAGAGGACTGCCACGGGTTATGTGGGCAGGCGGTGGCAGGCCACCAGCATAAAAATCGCATTTTGCATTTGCATATCTCATCATTCAATGCACGTTTACTTTTCTGCGAGGTATACTTGTACGTGTATGGTGATTTACACGTGACAAGAGTAGTATTATTATTAAGTAAATATTATTTTCGAAAATCTTTTTAAAAATCAAACCATTACTATAGCACCTACTGGGCCTCAGGCTCATCCCTATTTCTTCAAATTTTTCTTATAATCAGGAAGTGAGAAGGAGAAGGGTTAGAAAGACCTCAGGATTAAGTGTGGTCGAGAGTTTGAAGATTTTCGTTGGATAGACTATCAAGTGTCGAAGGTTGGTTTTATTTTTTTTTTCGTTTACTTTCTTTTATCCTTGGACTTGTAAAGTAATCAACTGAGTATGCACCGTGGGTTAGTTATATAAAGTTTATTAGTGTTTCTTTTTATATTCTAATCACGCCTCACTTTTCCCGAGGCGTGACAGGTACTGCGTGAATGGGCTCGGGTCTCGTTTGGTCATTGCGCGCAGCGAATTCGAGAGTTTTCCAGCCGACTCGAAAGGCTCAACTCTGAGGTACGTTCCAGCTACAATTGCAGGGAGGCGAGGAGAATTGGCAAAGACCTTGAGTCTCTCATCCTCGTCCAAGAGCACTATTGGCAGCAGCGAGCCCGGGTTGATTGGCTCAAGGGCGGGGATAAAAACTCAACCTATTTCCATGGGAGAGCCTCGAGAAGGAAAAGTCGGAACTCTCTGAAAGGTATTCTCACGGATTCTGGGGCTTGGGTTAGTACTGAAGGGGAAGT